>NW_019174299.1:5733386-6167349 GCF_002260705.1 Seriola dumerili | reverse complement strand
CACTATTCGGCACGAGCCAAGACTAAAAACTTACGATAATATTTAGCAAGTTTGATTCTCGTCAAGATGTCGGAATGTCAGACAAAAAAAAAAAAGACTGACTTACCACAGCTCGGACAATCATCTTACACCAAACGATCGATCAGATGGACAGGGAGGTGCACCGTGACTCTAGCAAAAACTCTCAATACTTTTATTCCACCGTTGGAATTTGTCTGTAAAAGTAAACTACAAAGTTGTTGGTTCATAAAACCAAAACAATAAGTGAAAGACACTAAACGCTCCCATAAACTTGGGGATGGTGCAGAGTTGGATACAAGTTCTCTCCACAATTACACACAAATGACCATTAAAATATTGATTAGTGCAGCCAGACTTTTTTGATCTTTGAAATTAAACATTATAATATAATTATTATAATTAACCTTACAACTCACATTCTTTTGCATCACTATTAACTCAGTTTACTGCTGTCAGTTTGTTGCTGGAGAAAGCGTCATTAAATGTCACTATCGGCACGAGCCAAGACTAAAAACTTACGATAATATTTAGCAAGTTTGATTCTCGTCAAGATGTCGGAATGTCAAGACAAAAAAAAAAAAGACTGACTTACCACAGCTCGGACAATCATCTTACACCAAACGATCGAGATGACGGGAGTGCACCGTGACTCTAGCAAAAACTCTCAATACTTTATTCCACCGTTGGAAATTTGTCTGTAAAAGTAAACTACAAAGTTGTTGGTCATAAAACCAAAACAATAAGCTGAAAGACACTAAAGCGCTCCATAAAACTTAGGGGAGGTGCAGAGTTGGATGACAGTTCTCTCCACAATTACACACAAATGACATTAAAATATTGATTAGTGCAGCTTTGAACAAGTTCAGTACTTTTGCCCCCACTGTTGGTAAGACTATTCGGCCTGGCTTCCTGCTATGCTCCTACTCTTTGTTTGAGCAAAACTTGTCCCTCATGGTGCTGTGGCGTCTTATCGGATCTGGTTGGCAGCGATACATAAGGTCAACTGCTGCCTTTTGAAAACCTTAACTATGCCAGTCAACTCAGCTAAAAGTCTCAAGATATACAAAATAAAGCAGAATAAAGGCAGAAAGTTCAGGCTTGTTCCCAGAAGTCATGTGCATTTTTTTCACACATAATGGAAAGGTCATCCTAACAGACCTCAGAGCTAGACATCAGTGATACACAATGACTGAGTAGGAAGATTTATGGGCAAACGTGGATATTTGAAATTGATGGCATTGGCATTTGGTTTGAATGCAGACACGGAGGCACGAATGGTCCCCTCTAATGGTTGGATCACTGATAATAAGAATGCTTGTTACAATATACACAACATCACCTTTATGGATGGTCAATTGACGCCCATTTCTGTTGACCAGGATCATTCAAGTGCCACACTGAATGAATTCACCTGATAAGGACACTGGGAGAACAGAATTAAATTGTTTAATGGCCAGACATTTGACCATTGCTCCCCCATTTGGGCCACAGTTGTCCAAATAACCCTGTTCCTTTTTCCATCTAAATGCAAATGGTTGGGTGTTGAAGGAAGTGGAGACCACTGCCATTTTCTATCTTCCTATTTGTACATGCACTATTGTAACCATAAGATCTTGTTCTGGCATTGTGGGAGATGCATTGCCCGCTCCCTGCTCTATGAATTTCAAGAGGCTTTCCGATGGCCCAGGACGTGATGGGAACAGTAGGTATTAATATATGTGTCATAAAGGTAATAGGAGTGTCAGTGCTTTTTGTTGATGGTGTCAGTGACCTGAAACACATAGGTTTAGCTTGCGTGGCAAAACCAGGTTTGGGTCTTAAAAAAAAAACCCAAAATGTATTGATTTTGATTTAGTTTATGTTGTGTCTCTAGAATGGAGAAAATGCCTTGTCTTCCTTATGTGACTATAAAGCTGGCTTTATAACATACTTAATGCAAGAGGCAGAGGTGGAAAGTAACGAAATACATTTACTCACGTTACTGTATTTTTTGTGTATTTTGTATTTTTTAAGTACAATTTAAAATCAGTATTTTGTACTTGAGTATGTTTTGACTCAAGTATTGCACTTAGTTACTTTATAAATCCTATCTGTTACTGATTAAAAATAATAATTCAACCTACAGGGGAAAAATACGCGCCAGAACCATAGACAGTAAAACAATGGCCAGAACCAACAGTGACAAATGATGATGTGATTAGCACTGGCGCGTGAACATAGAGGGCGCGCGCGGACAAGCTAGGTTAGTGGGCGTGAAGTCTTTAGTTTCTAGTGCTAGAATGGAGGTCGACAAAGCAGGCACGGCCAGCGCTCGCAGTCCAGAAGACCCGGACCTAGAAATAATAAATGAAGCTCAAGCTGAAACATCGAAGTCTGTAGAACTAGATGCAGAAAAAAAATCCTTGGCCACATTTGGAAGATTTCTTTTTGTTCAAGCGTAGGAAAGGCAACAGCATCTTCATGCAGTGCAAGATGTGCCTCCCAACAGTGAAGTACCTGTCTGCTTTCAACAACTCCACTTCAAATCTGCAGAAGCATGTTTTGGTAAGTATTTCTGCTGTCTCATTAGTAGCTCAACTAACTTTAAGCTGATACTTAAACTGAACAAGAAGTTCAGTTGTTGTGAAGTTGTTGTTATTGCACTTACATTTGTTACACTTGTTCTTTAATTAAAAACAAAATAGTTTTGGATTTCTGACCCCTTATCCTATTTTTACTACCCTCACACCCCACACAAAGAAAGTAACTAAGTAACTTTTACTTAAAGTACATTTCAAATTAACTACTTTTTACTTTTACTTCAGTACATTTTCAGATAAGTACTTTTACTTCTACTTGAGTAATATTTCAACAAAGTATTGGTACTTTTACTTGAGTACAATATTTTTGTACTTTTTCCACCTCTGGCAAGAGGTTATATAAAGTAAATCACCCCCAGTAGGTTTTGATCTATAGTTTAGCATCAGGGATGTATGTGATCAGGCCATGTTGTCTTTTACTTATGTTCTCGACAATAACTGTGTTTGTAATCTTCAATTTACTTTTCCATGTAGAGTTACAGTGGGTTATGCATGTACTATTGAGTTACATCCAGATAATTTCTATTTTGCCTTTCTCATTACTGATTAGGAGACTACTGCTGAGTGATCGCTGCTTTAACATTTGTTCATTCACCGGCCTTTCTTCAACTTTCTTAATGTTGTCTTCACAATCAGCTGTCTGCACAACTGAAACTTAGGAGAAAACACAAGTAGCCTGAGCTGAGCGATCAGTTTTGCAGCCTCCCTGTGATATCTCCTTCTAGCCCATTTTTAAGGAGGTGCATGTAGGCTGCAGAGAAGCCTAGCCTTTGTTCTGAGGTTTCTTAATCTTACAATCACTGACACTTTCGTATAAAATAAAGCTTAACTGGCTAAGTGTCTATGGCTTAACATTGTTAGCTACATGTGTAAACTCCATAGACTGTAAACAAAGATGGATGTAGCCTCCGTGACGTCACCCATAGATTTCTGAAGAGGGGTTTTGAGGCTCAGAAAGGGCCATTCTGTCGTCGCCATCTTGCCAGTACCTGACTCCGCCGAATCCAAAAATGGGCTAACAGGAAGGGCTTGTGTGGAGCCGAGACTTCGGTGCATGCCGGCTTGTGGCAGTTATACACTCAACTGTCACTCAAAGCAGCACGCCCTCAATTATGCAGAACTTTAAGCCTTGATAAAATTTAAGAAGGTGAGTTATATAAAAATTCACAGTTGTCACGAAGGAGGATATTAGACATAGATACCAAAATCGTTTTTTGTACCAGGCTGTAAACGTGTTTATTTCTGCTGTAAAGTTGGACATTTTAACATGGCAGTCTATGGGGATTGACTCACTTATGGAGCCAGCCTCAAACGGCCAAAGAAGTGCAGTTTTTAGTACTTCTGTGTCGGCTTCATTTTACAGCCTCGAAGGTTGCCACCTGCTAGACTCACACAACTTTAAAACTACTTTGAGTTCAGGAGCTATGTGTGAGACAACTGTAGTGACGTTGAGATAAAATCAATGGCAAATTACACTGAGACCTCTCACATTAAATTAAAATTTGTAAAATAATTACAAACAGAAGTCAAGTGTTGTAAATTAATGAAATACATTTCAAGAGTTTATTTGATGTTTGTAAGAAAACACCTCACTGCTCCCTTTAGATTTACACTTCTTGTGGGTTTTTCTTTTAAGGTTAGGATTCAAATCTGAACCCCCTCAAGAAAATGTGCTGCATAAAAATAAAATCCAATTTGAAGATGAAAGACTGCCACTGAAACTGACTGAATCAGTTTACATAACAGGTAAGGTTAAATACACACTACTCGAACAGAGCCATGGTAGACTGACCACCTGGGAGCTGTGTCTTTATTGATTCTGCACAATGTCAAGCATAGTGCCTGTCTCAGAGAGAAAAAGAAACCGTTCTCTCCAAACAGCTTTCTCTCCAAGGAAACTTTGAACGAACTTTGTCCACAAGGTCACAGGTATAGACTTACATTCTTGGACATAATAATCACAGATAGAGCTGCGTAAAGGGAACTCCAGACTGAATGGTGACTTTAAATAGAAGGTGCATTCTGACCGCATCTTTTAACCTAAGAGAAGACAAACTTGATTAAAGGCAAAGTCTTACAAAGACTGCTTTTAAGTAAATGGTTGTTCAATCACATTCTTGCTTTGACTCTGTCAGTCTTTTGATAGTATGAAAACTGAAAAGCACCATTTCTCAAGGACCACATTCAATTACATTGTCTACTGGTTTCATAAAACTGGGACTAATGCTAAAAAAAAAACCTGCAATCTTTTGCTCTCTGTTTGTTTTCTGCTTGATTGGTTCATGATTTTCCCCAAATTGTATAGAATTGAGTTGTGGCACATAGTTAATTACCCCACTTGAAATGAACAGCAAAAAGCTGCTTTAAAAAAGCAGATGGGTGGAACCACTGAAAAATTATACTGCAAACAGTTTTACTTTCGTCAATGAAATGCAAAAAGAAGCGTGAGAAGACTGAGACCAGCGTGAACCCATCGTTGGATAAGCCTTCATTAGCTAAAGGAATTTGAAACCTCCTATAAACACATTTTAAAAGTTTAATTTTCCTGGTTTCTGGCAGGTCGACAGTAAATATCTGAATAGTGAGCACTGATGTTTTTATCCTGTTTAATTTTGCTGTAAAAAATGCAGCATTATATAACTCATAACAATGCAAAGTCATTTAGTAATGTCTTGTTGCGTCTGACCTGCAGAGTCATGTCTATAGCTAGCAAGCCAGTGCTAACGCTAACGTGTCCCGCCATCACAAGCTGTAGCCAGAAAGATATTTTAGGATTATAATCATTGCCAGGCCACATAACCTTTGCATTTTTCCTACTGTGCAGCGTTTTGTCATTTTAAACACAACATAATTAAATGGAACAAAGATAATCAGTACATGACAGCTGAGAAAATTAGGTCTCACCTCATGAAACTAGGTCTAATCAGCTTGTTTTTCAGAAAATATCCAGAACCTCTTCTGGGTCACTACACTGTCTCTGTGTTTTGAGAACAATGTTGCTGGCAGCATTCATTTTTGACAGCGCCTGAATTTGTTTAATCCTTATTAAGCTTTCTTACAAACATATAGCACTATACCATATCTTACTACTAGTAACTACACAAAGTAGTTGATTCAAATGACTTTTTAGTCATGTGGGTGATGTGGGAAATGGTTGGTAGAAGGTATGCTTTTAACTTTTTGTCATAGAGCAAAGGAACTACAGTGGTAGGAACAAATCCCACACCTACTCTTACACAATCCCTGTAACGTGCTTCATAGTCAATGTGAAAAAGCATAAGTGATTAAATTGATGTATACAACACACATGATGTGCTTTAATGGTTTGTAAACAAATAAAATGCACAAGAACAGTCATATTTTGTTGTTCTGAAACCTTTAAATTAGTCTCCAGTTATTTGTGCAATTACACAGACACCATTTTCATTCATACTACATTTAGCTGTATTATATTAAAAAAAAAACCTCCTTTTTGACTATGAAGGACAAATACAGTCCTAAATGAAAAAGGACAACAAAGCCTTTATGGCAGCAAATGAATCTCACAACATTTAAAGGAGAGTAAGTGGCTATAGAGTTATACTGCATGAACAGGAAATATTGCACATAGAGAAAAGGCTCTTGGGATGACATCATTATTAATTAAGTGAAAAGAAGGGGAAGATGTTTGTGATTAGTTGAGTGAGGTGGGGGTACAGATACTTGTTTGAGGAAGTCTAACCAATAAACACCCTCCCTCACCCATAGCTATCGATTGTACTTCATTGCTTTGCAAGCACTCTCCAAGAAAAAGGAAAACAAAATCATATAATATGTACAAAGACAATAATTTTAGAAGAAAAAAAAAACAACCTCTGATTGACATCATTTAATGCAGACCTGGCATAAAAAAGTAGCACATCAAGTTAAAGAAATGAATTTGTTGAAGATACATTTGGCCAACTTTCCACATCCCTACACTGTCAATAAATCATAGTTTATTTAATGAAAAAATAAGACAGTCAACTGAAGAAAAACATGCAACATTACATGAGTGTATTACAACAAAATCATAGATTTATGTGTAATGAGACATTGCTTTCCTGCAATTGAAATGAGACAGTTCCAATCACAAATAACACTGTATTCAAGTTTTTATATACAGTAGCCTACAACTTGAAATATCTGAAGAAACAGCAATGTTCTTTATGTTTTACTTGTACAATAATCAATCTGATGTTTTCACTGACAGATAACCACAACGTCATTATTCTTGGCATTTTCTGAATGAACAGTGCAAGTCTACAGAAATACAAAGATTTTCCTACTAAAGACTGATTTTCACCCTCAAACAGTCTGACAATAAACATATACTGTATTGTGAAGGCCTTTGGACTCTTCAGCAGAGGTCTTCAGGGTCCAAAATTTTGGACACAATTGGAAATGGAACTACCTTAAATGAACAAATCAATAAAAAAAAAACTTGGGTCTTCATTGTCTTAACTTGGAATTTGGCTTTAGAATGAACTTTTCACAACTTGGGGCTTTGTAGTCTTGATCAGGAACTTGGGACTGATTTGTCTTGACTTAAGACTTTGTTGTCTTGACTTGACTTGGGTCTGAATTGCCTTGACATGGGATTTGACTTGGGAATGATTTGTCTGGACTTGGAACTCGACCTAGCACTTAATTATCTAGAGTTGGGACTGAATTGTCTTGACTATTGACTGATTTGTCTGGACTTGGAACTTTACCTGGGACTGATTTGTCTGGACTTAGGACTGATTTGTCTGGACTTGGAACTGACTTGTCCAGACTTGTGACTAATTTGTCTGGAGTTGGGACTTGGGCCTGAATTATCTTGACTTGGGTCTTGATTTTGAACTTATTTGTCTTGATTTGGATTTGTCTCGAAGGATTTGAGACAGGACTTCATAGCCAAGACTTGAGACTCACTTCTGATCTTCAAACCTATGTCTGGCACGAGCATAATGCTGCCAATTAACTTGAAGTTGTTTGAAAAGAGCAGTGCTACTTGACATTTTTCCTGCACTTAATAGTTCACACTATCCATCAGATTTACATATCTTACTCGGACAAATGTGTTTTTCCCAGAACATGATTGTGACACATGGTGGCATTGCAGCTGATAGGGAGTCCTTTTGGAGCCGATCGGGTATTACACATTGACACAAAACCAAGACTTGGGGCAATATAACAAGACTCTACCCAACCTGATTAGACTGAATATAATTTGGATCCTGTTCAATCACGCACCGGATCGGTTCTTAATTACAAGTGAACCTGTGAAGACTTATACTCTCCAATTCATTTGTCTGAATGGCTGAAAACAAAAGCACTGTACACATACTCAAGAGCCCATGAACCTTAAACAATGCTAATTCAGATCATGCAAATAGTTGAACCAAATCCAATAAGAATACGATGTACCTTTTGATTGTTTTCCTTTTAAAGTTTGCGACTTCTTCAATTGAATTTAGTCTTTTTGAGGTATATGTACTGTATCATCTATAACTGTACAGGTTTTTACTGCTGGTTCTGCTGGTAAATTATAATCAGTAATATTGCACAAAAAGCAAAGACAAGAAGACGTGTCAAAAGCATGATTGTTGCAATTAAGAGCATATGGGATTCCATACAATAAGGCATTGCTTTGATGAAAACATCTGGACTAACAGTTCACAGTTTTAATTAATGCTTGACTCACTAGCGATTATGACGTCCTCTTTAGTATTGATTGTTTCAATCATCACATCGACACAAAACTACAACTGGACCTATACACTCCTTAGTTCTGACACAGAGTACCTGATATGTAGAGATGGAAGCAGCTGGCCAATCACAAACCAGGGGAAGGTTGGGTGGGGGAGGGTCATCACATGGATGACAAAGCGAGGAAATGTGTGAACGGAAATTAAGCTGCCAATCAACAGTGGTGAAAGGTTGTTTCATACACAATCATTCTATGCTACAAGCACAGTTGAAAAAAGAAAAAAATATTCCCCTTATACATATTAAATCCACATATTTCGCAGACATCTGTGGAAATAATATATTAATCTGGGATCTTTGCCTTATCTAAAATTAAAATTATTAATTGTGAATCCATGATAGATTCCAGGTGGGAGAAGAAAAAACAAAACAATAACGCCAAAGGGCCAGCTTTTCTTGTTTTAATGCTGCTAATATAGCCTATTTACAATCATCTATTGTATGCAACAGAAATAGCCTCTGTTTTCACTAATAAGCTGATATGTTCTGGCCATTTACCAAAGAAGAAGATTAAAATTAACCAAAAAAACAAGGGAATTCATTAATTGTGCTTTTTAACCCACAAATCCACTTCATCACTGAAATGGGACAATTTTAAGAGGCACCACTTGAAGTGCTTACATCAGTCAATGAGAATCTCTAAAGCTATAACAAGGACTGAAAATACAAATCGTAAATATAGTATATTTATATATTTATAAAGTTGATACAATTCCCTTCCAGTCCGATGTCCAGTTTAAAAAATATTTTCTTCATGCTGTCAAATGTCTGACATGAAGGATCCCTCTTTGTGTCAGTGCTCAAAGCCCTTATGATGCTCTAAGAGAGAAATGTCTTCGCCAGGGTTAATTCTAGTTACCCCAAAATCTGGATGACACAGGAAGCTTGTGCTAAAAAGCAGGAAGTTTTTAATGCAGGAGGTTGTTTTAACGAGAAGACAGTTCATGGTGTGTCTCGGGAATCCTTCTACTCTGCGGTTAAACAGTTACCTCATTCTTACTGGCAGTGCGGTATGTGTGGTGATGGCCGGGAATGTACTGTAGGTGATCCACCGTGTGTGTTCGTCGGGAGGCAAACGCCTGCCTCTTAGACGTGGTCACGTGGTGGTTGACCGTCAGCGTGTTGTAGGAGTCGTTAGAGGCACTGGGCTGAGAGTGCATCTTGGTCATCTTGTGGCGGTCCATGACAGGCGTGGTTGGCATCAGCATGTCGGCGTGAGACATCGCTCGTGCCATCGCCTTCTCCCGGAACTTGTCACGCCTCATTGCCGGGGACAGCAAGGGATCCTGGGAGTGGAGGCGGTCCGCTGACAGTAGCTGCTCCTCTGAGAGGTGGCGGCTGCTCCCGTAGGCGGCAGCTGCCATGACGCCATAAGAAGATAAGCCGTAGTCTCCGCGACGCGGTGTCCTGGGAGGAGACAGGACGTGGTCCTGGGACATGGCTCTCTGGACTCGGCGGGGACGCTGCCGCTGCTGGTGCTGCTGGTGCTGTTGGTGATGCTGGGGATCTGCATTCAGCTTCACCATGTGGGTCGGTCCCCGGCCTCCGAAGTCAGGATGATGATGCTTCCTTGTGTAGTACTCATCTATGTCCTTATCACCTGAGGAGTAAGAAAACACGTGATGACTGTATCAACCGTATTAAGACTACTGGTTTTGCTTTGAAGAAATACACCCTTTAGATGCTTGTACAGTATTAGGCACAATTTGGAAAATAAGATATTTTGTAATTAAGTGCCTTAATTATCAGTTGTAAAAAAATCTCTCTGTGAATGTGCACCTGTTTCCTAGGTGGCCATTCATTATCTCTCAATGACAATCAATAAGACTGTCATGATAGAGCTCCAGGGGCCCATTACACCAAATCTGCAACATGCAAGTTCCAAAGTTGAAGCATGAGACAATTTCTTTTCTTGTTAAATTTGACACATCAAAACAAACAAATGAATCTTGCAATCCATGCATGAGCATGCAAGAACCCTATAGGACTTTAATACAAATTTATAATGCAAATTTATCTGCAATATTCAAGCACCAATCATTTGTGAGACATGATGCTGGAACTGTTTGGAATCTGCAAGGTTTGGGTCAGGTTTATTTTCATGTTTTTTGTTTTTTCATCGAAGAGAAAAGTTAAGACTGTGAAACGTTTCACCATGCCCAGCTGGAAGGAGGCTCCTTAGAGTTTCTCTGTGTGGAGTCACTCAGTGGAAAGTCTCATTATAAAAGGTTGATTCATGAGCTGGTCAATTGGAGACTCTGACCCATTACTGGGTGAGTCCCTGTTGAATGAACACGAGAAAACCAGTACCTGTGCTGTGTAATCTTTGTAATATTAATAAATCAAGTGACTGTGGGCAAACATCAGCAACACAATCAGACGCCACAGTCAAATATGAAAAAAAGGGACAGCCGTGATCCTAAAGGCAGTAGGAATACTTCTTGTCAACATGTCTTTGCTGGTATTAAAATATGCTTGCTCTCACTTATACAAGGCACCGAACTGAACTTCCCATACGAGTACAAGCTTATTATAATCATTCTGACATGTTTTTGTGTCACTCTAAAATTTAGGTTAATCCTTAAATAGTTTAAATAGGCTTTTTAGATTAAATTTAAATATTCTGATTAGAATAAGAGTGGTTGAAAAGCTCGAGGGAAGACAATGCTAATGTCTGCACCTTCTGGCTCCTGTTGAGGGGATGATAATAAGCATGAACACAACAGTTGGCGAGTCCTATTCAGACTGTTTTGAATTGTTTTGTCCTTTTTCTTCATGGAAAAACAGGACAACTCAGACTCTCTTCAGTGTAGTTGTCCTTCAGCCGCGGAGAGGCCTCATTAGGATGCTGCAGTACTCAACAGTTCATGCGCTGCTGGTGCTGGAATGGGAAACCGGTCGTTTAATACCTCTGCCAGAAAGCAGGTAGGTCTCTCCGCTGTGTGAACACACCTCTAATGGTAAAGTCATTACGGCTATAGGAATCACCTCTCAACAGAGTTCCATCTACCTGTTTTTTGGCAGTTCTGGCACACAAGGGGACGTTACCGCTGAAGTTCTCTGATTAACTGTTGCAGCTAAGGGGTCGTTACCTCTGCGATCGTTAATTATCGCAGAACACTGAGGGCGAACGGCTGCTTTAGGACCATAGCACGCTTCACAGAGTCATGGAGAAAAGTGACGGTGGGGATTACTTGTCTGAATGCTCAGGGAGAGATGTCACGCCTGGATACAGAAGGTCACCTTATTGTCCCACCACAAGGGGTTTCATGTCCACTGCTCTGTGCATTCTTAATGAAGGAGGCCCGACTGTGGCCTGTGGCAATGAGCTCCAGTGTTTTTCCCTGAGGGATTGGTTTAGATATGACATTATGGCAGAAAATGTCAACCAAACTCAACCAGAGGCTACAAGTATGCAGACAATTGACAAGCCGTGGCCCATAGCTCCATTCATAGGTCAAACTAAAGTATCCAGTGACTGTGAGAGATCTGTAGTGATTACACACTCAAATGTTAATGTGGCAGGAATTCATTATGTCCCCCTTTGATAAGAAAAAGAAAAAAAAAAAAACACAGTAAATGCTCAAATAAAAAGGCAACAACAGTGGGGGTGGAGATCATGTCCTTTTATTTTTTCCTCTACTGTGCCATTTGTTGAAATTATCATCAATGAAACTCAAACCTTCCTGCAAATGTTTCAAATTAAAAGCTTGGAGGGTGGATAGTGTTCACATCTACAGCATATAAAAGAAGAGAATAGGTAGTCCACACACTTTTGTGGACCTGCTTTTTGTTCACGTGGCTCACAAAGACGATGTTGGTATAAATGTTTGGGAATTTTTTTTAACCTGACCTGACAACCACTCCTTTTCCTTCAAAATAAAAGCTTACCCGGAATGGTAGGTATCATGCTTAGCAGTGGTTCCCAACCTGTGGGCTGGGATAGGAACTTTTATGTTGTCGCCGGTATATGTTGATTGCTGTCAGTCCAATTGCGCACTAAAAGATTAAATTGCAAAAACTGGAGTATCAAAATGGATCGCTTGTTGGCAACAGAAAGAATTAAAAGAAAAGAGACTTGAGAGATAGATGGTGAATCGACAAGTGATCTCCCCCCTGTCAAACAGAAAAGAAAAGTTTTCCCTGCTTTCAGTTCAGTCCTGAATGTTTTGTTGTTATCCTTAAAATAAAAGGTGCTCTGAGAAGACGTTTAAAGTCCCCTGTAATGTTACGGAGCCAGATGTGGTCTGCCAACCTTTTTGAGAATTTAATGTAAAATATCTGAGCAGGGAGTGTTGATATTCATTGATGACCTGATAGAGTTAGTGCTGTGGAAATACAATATCCTGTATTTATCATGACAAGATGTAAACATGGAGGCAGTGTTGAGTTCGCATTAGCACAAATCTGCATCAACAGCAAGTCAGAACAGGTGCAGACCTCTCACTAAAATATGATAAAAGATAATATCAGGGGAAATTAGGTCTGGACACTAAAAAATAAATAATAAATAAAGACTGCAGCCACAATTTAAAGGTCCCATATTTTACACTTTTACTGTGTTTTATTGGAAGTGTTTATACATAAGAAGATATATTTGTAATTTTAAGAACCAAAAACCATCTCAATGTACTTTTACATCTCCTCTCTCAGCTCTAGTAACAACAGGTGGGTGAGCCAATCAGAAGAGGAGGCTCTGAGCCTCAGTGGCCTCAAACTGGCCAACTGCAAATGCACTTCTTCACCATCTTCCTGTAGAGCAGCCTCTTGATTTAAGTCCTGCTTTTTTATGAGTGTACACGTTACACTGTTTACACTTTAACTGACTGAAATGATTTAAGAGGGGCGATGCATATTGCTCGATCCCATCTCTGCGGCACTTTACAATTAACATGATTGCGAGAGGGCTAAAGGGTCCCGAGCGTGGAGTGGAGCTACAAACACAGGAAATTGCTAACAGTGGCTAATTAAACCCCAGCTCCCACTCTGCTAGATTAGGTTCAATATAGCCAGTATATTTATGTGTCAGCTATTGATCGCAGAAGACTGTAATCATATAATGCACTAACACTCATGGAACTGGTGGAACATCAATTATAAAGTGATCTTTAGAGGGGTTCAAAGCAGAAGTGGTGGAATTTAAAGGGAGAAAGCAGCAATATCATTATGTTTTTTTTTTTCTGGGAGGATTAAAAGGTGGCTTGTCTGTTCTGAAAGGTGTTTTAATTCCTTTTAGGGTGATTAAGGTGAAAGACAATAGAATAGATCTTCTTTGCTGCCTCCTCAGAGGAGCTGAGCGGGTTATTTTAGAGCAGCGTCCTCAATCTCTGCCTCGTTGACATCACTGAAGGACGGCACACACACACACGCACACACGATCATTTAAAATTGCACATAAACCATACTAATTTAATTCAGTCATCATCATCTCTCCAGATGGTTTAATTAAAACAGCAAGTAATTATATTACTTTTAGGCTTGTTTCCAAAGACCTCACTCATGCTTGAATCTACTATTTAATGTTTTTTTTGTTTTTTTTTTCCCCCAAGTGGAAGGGCTTTCTTCAAGAGACGACTTTGCTTGCTTGTTTGACAAATTCTGCGGGGCTCCTGTCTCAAATTCGAAAAGCCTCTTTGTAGTTCGCCATGATTCATCTCTGATTTTGTGTGTGTGTGTACAAGGCTCCGGTGAGATAAGAGCAAAGCCTCGAGTCGATAAGGGAGAGAAAAGGCAAACGTATAAAAGACGAATGTTGAACGCGCTGAAAGGAGATTGCGCCGATGCGTGTTTTTCTATCACCTAACTGTGCCATGGAAAAAAAAAAGGGGGGGGGGGCAACGACACTTTTAAATAGCTCTCTCCCAGTGTGTAACTTCTCTTAATATTCAAGGACAGTGAGCTGTGCGTTCACATGTGTTCAGAGAAACTGTGTAGCAATTTGTTATGCATTGAATTCATTCCTGCAAATACTGTGTTGTGCGGGTAGAATAAGCCAAACACAAATCCTCTGGATAAACGGCTCTGCGATGTTTTCACTGACATTTTAAACCCAGAAAAGCTACTTGAGGCCACAGGAATTTTTTTTTTTTTTTTTTTTACTGTCTACAAATCTATTAAATGTGGTAACACGACATAATACACAAGTGAGCATAGAGCATGTTTCCTCTTGTAGTGCTTAAATCAGCCAACACGACATGATGGCACATGTAGCCGCGCATATTCAATGTCTGTTTACTTGATTCAAGATTTTTCCTCATAGTCTGAAAACTGAAAAATGGATGGTCTCAAGTGGAGGATCTGAAGTATGAGTAGTCAACTGAAAATGCTTTTATACATCAAGTTTCTTCACTGGCATCTTAAAGTTTCTGTTTGAACCACATCTCTAAAATCCTCCTGAGCTCTCTATCAGATCTTCTTACACACCTTGATATTATCTACACACAATAATCAGATTAAATAAATCTGTAATGTATTCGCTTACACTGTCTTCCACATGTTTTCTCTCCATTATACCGCAACAAGCCAACAAGGCTACAAGGCCACAACATCAGGCATGCTCTCTAAACTCATTTTTCTCTCTCTTCAGGACTAACCTTGAATCTGCGAATCAAACCCTTCCTCTACAGTTCTTCATACAAATGCGTTTGAATATGGCTGGAAGACAAACAGACTCATCATACTCATGTTGATCCACGTATAAAGAAACTGCAAAACCCACTAGAAGTTTTTATTTTTCCTTTTTTTTTTTTTTTTTAAGAAGGGCTGTTTCCTTTGCAGCAAATAACATATTGTTTAGTTTATAGCAGGGGTATTCGATTAAAGTAAAGGAAAGGTCAGAGTTAATAATAATAATTGAAAATTATAATAATGTGCTTAATTTTACAAAATGAAATAAAAAGTGTAGCTTGACTTCCCATTTTTCTCTTTAATGATTAATTCCAGCAGTCAACCAACAGTCTCAACTAGTTTTATAAAAAAAAAAAAAAAAAACAATCTACAGCTGTCACATGACCACTGCCATGAAGGCAAGAAAAGCTGCGCCAGTTAAAATACAAACGCTCAAAATGTAATATTTCGGATAGGACGCCGTCTCGGTCCAGATCCGGAATGTGGTCCGCCTGTGAGTGAACTCTGGTCTATAGTAAAGTGACTCGTGTACATGCATGAGTCAGGCTGAGTAATAGCTATGTAGCTGTATGTAAAATACATTTACATCTGTAGTTCCGTTGGTCCAGAAGAACCAGCAGGTGTAAACATGACATCCTTATGTCACCCCCTAAATTCCAGGGACCTGACAACAAGTCACGCAGCGCTTCACTGAACCCAAAGCGATTCTTCTCCCACAAAGAGCTCACCAAAACATCACTAATTAGGAGCATTATTCGTCGACATATAGTTGTGGGGATAGTTACTATGTGGTTGCTGCGAGTAGAAGACGAGAAGAAACCTCTTTTATAAACACCTTTTCAGTCTTTGTATGACTCCTTCCACTCGTGTGCTGACGGTGTTATGTGTGTTACCATGGTAACCAAAGGATCCTGCATAAATATGGGCTAAACGTAACAGAAACATTTACTGACGGTGATCGGATTTTAAACTCATCTCCAGATCTTTATAATAGTAGTTTATCTTTGGAATTCATGGTAAAAATCACTAAATCCTGATTATTTAAATGGAAAATCTTCAGTATCTTCAGAGTCTGTGCTGAACTGGGTATAAACTGGGCCTGAGATCATTTATTCGAATGTCACATTAAAAGCATGTTTCATGGAGAATGCAACTCTAGATCTTCAACTACAATGCTTGCGTGTGAATATTGTAAGCAAATTTTTTTTAAGTGGCATTAACCACTCTACACTGAGACTTCCAAGTTAAATGAATAAATAAAAATCTGTATAAACACTCAAAACATGCATCTAATCTAACGAACAGGAGGCATGCACTGGTCGTGATGTTGAAATGGCAGCATCCATGTTGTCGTCGAGTTGAAAATGCCACAGCAAACATAATGAACTGTAGCATTGCTTAGGCATTAAAGCGCCATCCTATTGGCTTATAGAAGCCATTCAGCTGAGAAAAAAAAAAAAAAAAAAAAAAAAAAAAAAAAAACGGCTCTTAATATGTCATTAAGAGACATTAGCAACATGACATGGGCCGCAGATGGAGCCAAATTACACGCCAATTAGATGTCAGTGGATGGGCCGATAGATGAGTCGATGGGAATGAGTATGGGGGCTTTAGCGCGTTGTCATGCATTTTAAGAAGTTTATTTCCCTAAAAAGGTGGAAAAAATGAGAGAACTATCTGCGTGATGAGGCACCAAACATCTGGAGATACTTATCATGATGCATGTCTCTGTAATGGACATTCAGACGTTTAATCAGGCCAGACGCAGCGAATGCGGCAACCCTTTAATGCACAGGGCACGAGGGTGACGTCATTCCCTGCCTTTTTTTTTTTTTTTTTTTTTTTTCAGTGCATCAGGCAAAACACGGCGACAGAGGACGAATGAAGGACCACCTACTTAATCTGTGGAGAGAGGAGGAGTATGTACTTAAGTCAGACTTGAGGGCCAGCTCGTAGGAGGGCGGCAGATGGCTGAGGTTCTGGAAGGACCTGGACAGGGACAGGTCGTAGGGCTCCGTGGCTGAGGTCAGGATGTTGTTCATCCGCTGGGGTCTTTCTACAAGGGGGACAGAGGAGGAAACCGTGCAGTGCAGTCAGTTCACAGAAAGTCAGAAAGATTGGGGTGAACGGCAGCTTTTAGCTTTTGTCACACCATCTGATAGATCTACTGGAGGTCAGCCTTTGGAGATCTGCCTGGTTGCAGTTCTGGATGTGTGGCCTGGTGCTGCAGTGGTTACAGGTTTTCTTTGGACCATTTATTCCAAATTAAATAATAGCATGTTGGGGTATTAAAACTTATGCAGGGAGCGACTTTATATCATCTGAATTTACTTCTTGAAGAGAATTTTTGCCTGCTTTATTTGACTACAAGAATCTCTTGCAGCCGATACTAACTGTAGCTACCTAGCAGCAACCACTGTGTTAAGGAGTTTGTACTGTATTTATCCTATGATATGGAAAAGTTTGGTTGTATTATTTTCTTCCAGACAAGATTTTTTAATATATTTTCAGTCGGTTTGAACATTAATTCACTGGTTTACCAAATAAGACCAGTAGGCAGCTACATCTTATTCAGAATAATGCTGCTGCTGCCGCTGCTGCCGCTGCTGGGTTACACCTACAACTAATAAGACAGAGCATGGCACTCCAATTCTCCAGTCTGTGTACTGGCTGCCAATCACATACAGAACTGAATTTAACGTTTTACTTATTGTCTACAAGTCACTAAATAGTCTGGGCCTTCAATATTTTTCTGAAATGTTTGATGTATAGCTAGCAGGTCTCTAAGAACTGCAGGAGCCGTCAACTAGTTGTGTGCCCTTTTACTTCTATTCTGTATGCTTCTTTTATATCTGAACATCTCCCATCTACTTGGGTTTACTCGGTGTGCCCAGAATCAGAACTGCTAAAACTGTCCACTCATTTAAATCAGGGCATAAAGCATCACTTTTTGCTGCAGCTCACCAATAAATTACATACGTTAACATCTTTTTAATCCTGTGCCGTGTTTGCATTTGTGTCTGAATGGTGCTGTATAAATAAAGTTGCCCTGCCCAGCCTTCTGTTAAGCACCTTGAATGACCTCTGTGTATGATAATGTGCTCTACAAATACATTTACCTTGCCTAATTCCTCATACAGCTTCCAAATAAGCAAACTTTTCTTTTTTTGCTTGGCTGAACTTTAAGATTCCTCAAATGATTTTGTCCTTTGCAAACTTTACAAGAACACCGTAGCAGTTAAGAACTGGTTATAAAGAGCAGTTGAGAAATTGTGCAGTGTTTTTCCTGCTAAGGCAAACTATGCTCCCTGATTTTTGAAGGGAGTCTGGTGACTTTCACCCCCTGGGCATCCGATGTTATTGTTCATTGAATGTTGACAAGTTGTAGCATTAACACAATTTACTAATCTGTGCTTATTTGCTTCTGAGGCAGCTGGAGACTGCATCTGTTAACTGCAGCTCAAATGACACTTGTTTTTTTCTTTTTTTTTTTCTTCAACAGTTCATTTTGAGATATCAGTGATACGTGTGGCACCGTTAAGGCTCCCTGCGCTGCGTGTTGCTCCCGTGGCTTCAAGAATTTGGGACGCCCAGTCATGGGTCAGGAGGCACAGCGGGTGGGGAGGGCTGGGATACGGGCAGGGACTCTGGATTTAAAAATAGGACCGGGCGACTACTGCAGCAAGGAGGACAGGGACACACAACACCGAGGAACATATGGTGTAGAGGGGAGACGTTCACTGAGTCGGAAAAAGTGTGTGTGCAGGTTTGTGGGGAAGGTAGAGCCGGTTAGAGGAGTGAAGGACGGAAAAATAATGTGCAAAGAAAAGATTTAGAGATCGGACTAAAGGTCATGGATTCTAATGCAGCGGCGTGAAGTTTTGTGACTGCAAAAAATACACAAGCTCTTATTAAAAAAATGAAAGAAAAAGGAGAATAAAAATGACCCCCGGTGTGCAGATAAATAATTTTGATCTCTACATGATACATGAGGAAGAAAAGATGAAGAAAAATACACATAAACACCATGTGCATGTGTATTACTTACCGTATCTCATTTGTCTGTGGGCTAACAAATCCAAGTGAGAAAAAAAGGATCAATGACAATCAATGTGCACAGAATGTTTCAACCAAACCTCCCATAACTGGAGGCTGCCATGGGTTAACACAAAGACCAAACCAGCAACTCTTGAATTATGCATCGCAGCTACGATCCTCGTCAAAAAGCTAAATAGACTTCAAAAGCACCGTTTGAAGAGTTTTATTTGGTGGTGAAAAGTACTTTTGAAATCCATTTTCCCAGTGAAAAGGCCGCACTGTTTAAGAGGCAGACAGGCAGGAAGTGGACTGCAGCACAACGTTAATGGTGGAAAACTTTGTATAATGACTCTTAGTTTTAAACCTGAAAACACCGACACAAAACGTCTGGCTGTGCAGATTTCAGAATATCATGGAGGGGATTTTTGTAACAAATAAGACCTGATTCCCTCTTTAATTACACGGTGTTTCATTTCATTGGCATCTAGTTTCAGGACCGTTCAGTAATTCCACACTGAAAGCTGCTCCCCTTCCACACAAAATCACATTTAGAGAAATAGATGGGATGCAATAACAGCAATTGGGTTTTCAATAACTTTGAACTGCACAGATGATCCTTTGATTATCATACACTTTTTTTGTTTTTTGCTTTTCATTTTCTCTCGAGACTTCTTTATCAGCTCCTTAGATTTTAATTTCCCTCTGAAAGATACACTTTGGTCGTTGAAATTGGAAAATAGTCTACCTCAAGAACGGTTTGGCTCACGTTCATTTAGAAACAGATAATAACGCATATAAATTCGAAAGTCAAATCAGGTCGATCACCACCATCAAATCTTGGCCTAAACTTCACAGAAAAGATGCAGCGTGATGAGATCTGGCAGCACATTACAAAACTTATATTTTCATTACAGGTTTATTGCTCTACATTAGTGTGTTTTCTTACCCAGTTTAGGAGTGAGCGCGGTCAGGTCCAGGTGGCTGTGCTGATAGTCGTGGTGGTGGTTTCCTGGTGTTAAAGAAGAACAGGAAGAGTTAACGCGCTGGCTTCAGCTCACAGCAGGAAAAAAAATCTGACATAACGGGTGTAAATATACTTTGGCACACTCTGTGTTTAGTCCTCGCCCTTGATGTTGAAGGGTCAGTTCACTCAAATCACAAAAGAAAATAGACTTTCCCTCTTGACTTTTGCGCTATCTAGCCATGGTGTTTTCCCAGTCTTTCAGATTTCTTCAGCAACCCCAAAGAGGTAGAGGTAGAGGTAGAGGTAGAGGTCTGCTTACAGCTTCCAGAGTCCAAACTAAACATGAAGAGGCAGCGTTTAGACCTGCAACAAACTTCCAGAGGAAATAAAACTCTCCCCAACTGTAATAATTTAGTGCTCAATTGTATTATCTTCTTTACTGTTTCATTTTCAGCCAGTGATGTCAATGTTGGTAGGTCAGTCAGCCCTGCACTTTGGTCTGGACTGAAATATCTCAACATCTATCAAATGGATTGCCATGAAATTTGGTGAATAGACACACACACACTGTCCCCTGAAGATAAGACATTGTTTATAGCAGATAAACTTGTGCTCATCTGTGCACCCAGGGGCGTGTTGGTCTTAAAACGGGGTGTGGTCAGGCTCATTGTTGGCACATTGCTATCTTGTGATGCAATGTGCGATTGACCAGCAAAAATCAGGTCAGTGTCATCATTTCACTCTTATTTTAAGGACGTATTATCAAGAGATTGACATGCACCTACAGAGGTGGGCGTACAACACACAAGCAGAGTGAGCCAGTGTTTCCCGTTTATCACCTAGACTAAATCTGTCCACCACAGTTTCATAATGAACCGACTGTTTATTCACGTTTCTCATAATGTAACAAAAAAGATCTTTAATGCGATTTGTGCCGTTACTTCTTGGCAGAGCTGTGCTCAGAGCATTGATTCGCTCAGCCCCTGAGCTTTGCCCCTCAGAGTGCACAGAGCTGCTGGGTGCGTGCTTCAGGACTGGACTCACTGGTCAGTCACAATATGTGATCAACTCACCACAAATAGAAACTAACTCTGTAAAACACGGCATCATGATATCAATCAATCAAGCAGACTTCATTTGTATAGTACTTTTCATACAAACAATGCAACCAACCCCCCCCCCCCCACACACACACACACACACACACGCACACACACGCACACACACGCACACAGAACAATAAATGAGCAAGTAATAAATAAAAACAATAGAAATAAGACAATAATAACAGGAACTGAGGGAAATCTATCATGAATCTCATAAATTTGCTCTGAAGAAGGATAACAATTATGGCAATCCACCATGGTGCAAGCACGCCTGACTTTTAAAGGGAGTGTGAGATTGCACTCTGATTGGTTTATTGTATGTTATGCCTAAAACACTTGAATAATTAAGGAGACTTTTTGAAGCAGCAACTGTTTTTTCTGCTGTGAAAATAGTAAAAGTGATGTGGACACGCCCTGAATGAACTCACACACTCTTTGGACTGTTCAAATAGAGCCCTTAAGTCTTGTTTAATGCATTTCAATTGGGCATTTGTAGGTAATGTGTTGTATAAATAACCTTGTCTTTACACCTGCATTATCTAGATGTTACAATGGTCAACCCGGGATAAAACACTGACCCTCTCTTGCACAACAAGCTGCTGTAACACTGCGATAAATGTCATCCTCGTGTTCAGCAGATTATCAGGTGTCTTTTCCATCCACCCCACTGCAGTCAGTGTTTGCTGCATCACCAGATATAAGAGCTTTGATTTGTTCAGTGTGTCTCCAGTGGGCAGTAAACTGTCAACGCTCAGTTCTGGGTCTGTGAGTGTTTCTTTCATTTGACAGAATCCACAGTGAAACGCCGCTTTGCCAAAAATGATTGATTGCAGCCTCTCTTTAAAAAGGGAACATGGAACATGGCTGCACCTCATGGTGATCCATCTTTGCTGTAAGTGACTCATTTGATGTTGCGCTAACATCGTTATGTGTTGTTTCAGTGGTTAAAGAACAAAGCAACATCATCTGAGACCTCCATCACTGAGCAGAGATGGTGGGGAGTGCAAATAATTTCAGAGTGGAAATACTGCCTTTATTCAATTACACCTGGTTTTTCTGAACAGCAGAGCGTACAAAGCATAGATATATGATGGTGGTACCCTTATTTGCATTTAAATATATTCATCTATCATTCTGTAAGAGTGCTAAAGACAATAAAAACACATCTCTGATAGCTTAAAACAACGACTGTGAGCGCTCTAGCTAGCTGTGAACAGACGACAGGAGGCTTGTTCTGCTTTCGCTAAAGATCAGAGCTGATGTTCCTCTCTCAGCGGGTGGATGTGGCATTTCTGACAAATGTTGTTTGACTTTTGCTAAATTACTCTGCTATGAACTTGAACTTCAAATTAAATTGGTTTTGCACCAAATAAATAACAGCCTTTTTTTTCCCCACAGCAGAGAAAGCGACTGCCATATGAATTTCACACATTAAAATGTAGCACGAAGTGTTTAGCCGGGGTTCATAAGTTTATCACCCTGCGAGGATGGGTTTTCCTTGGTTCAGGGCTTACATGTGTGTGAGATATCTGAATGTTATTGCTGGTATTTTGCAGCAACTCTGGCACTAAAACTAATATGTAATTTGTTTTCGAGGACTGAGCATTTCAAAGAAAAGTCTAGTCCCAGCAACACAATGATGTATCCCAGGCATGATTCAGACCCCGGGATGGTGAGAGATCGCGCAACATGAAGCAGTCAGAGGGAACACATTCACCACCGAATGCAGTTATTTCTGAGGCTGGAGAGGTTTAGTTTTGTTTGGTCTGTGGATAACAACGTCATCTGAGCTCAAGTGGAACTGAAAAGCTCCAGCAAGGCGCCTGGAAATGTGATTCTATCCTGAAGTAAACTGCTGCGATCTGAACAACCTGAGGACCCCAACAACATGGTGACTAATCACATATTCAGCTCTGCCTCCACTGATTCTAATACATACCAAGAAAGGACAAGTTCATCATGCAAATCTGAAGTCACAGGCACCAGAATCTGATTAGTAGAAAGACAGTTGACTTTAGGAAATGCATTTTAGTGCACTGTTGTTAATGTTGCAATATATCACAGTCTTTTAAATGTTTGTCGTTTTGCACCTGCTATTTCACCTGCTGTCGAGATACTCAAAAATCTATAACATGAAGGAAGATATAGGAACATAATACACTAACTACATAAATGTATGAGGACAGCTGAACACTCCTCCCATATGTGATTCTTCAACATGTCATTCATGGGCATCAATCTGCTGCTTTAACAGCCTCCCTCCTTCTGCTGTCAGTGTTCCCACCAGATGTTGGAGCCTGACAGCCTGCTGGGATTTTTCTCCCATTCAGACACAACAGCATCAGTGAGGTCCAGTGCAGGCTCATAGTCAGTATTCAGTTCATCCCAAAGGTGCTGGATGGGGTTGAGGTCAGGCAAGTCAAGATTTTCTACAACTGGGAAAACCATTTCTTTATGGACTTTGCTTTGTGCGCAGGGGCGCTCTGACAGAGGAAGGGACGAACACTGTTATCACAAAGAGATGGAAGAAAATGATTGCCTCAAATTATGTTGTGTGTTGTAGCGTCAGAGTTTCCCTTTACGGGAACTACAGGGCCTCTACACAAACACAGGTGGGTCAGTGTGTCCACCTACTTTTGGCCATATACTGTACTTATATCCACCCCAACAGTGTTGTAAAAAAACATAATACACATAAATGCATTAAACAACATCACTACTAAATACTTATAATATTCAAATGACATAATGACATAGCTACAAATGGATTTAAGAGGTAAAACCAGATTCATGTACAACATTTATACACAAATTGATGAATAATATATTAAGTCTTGAGTCCTCTGCAGTATGTTTTCACTCAGCAACAGTCAGATTTACAGGAAACAGACACAGTAAGAGCTAAATTTCAAATACCCCATTTACACCTGCCATTACAATGTGTTTTGGATGACTGGATAAAACTTGACCACATGAAAGTTCAGGTGTAAGACGCACTGAGGACAGATTGTGGTCTGATCAGCCAGGTCCTGGTCCCTGGTGTTCAGGGACGCATTGTGACCACACTGTGTAAATTGCAACTGCGTTGTCAATCCACATGCAACAGGTACATGGACGGAAATACGACTGTTCCAAAACAGCAAGGTAGCAACTAGGCAGCTAGCGGCCATTAGCAAAGCAAGCAAACTACAATAATGCAGCTGCACAGATAACTATCTTCCTCTTCTTCTGCTATCCTTTTTTTTTGTTGTTGTTGTTGTTTGTTGTTGTTTTTTTTGGACCAAAGCAAACAAGGAGGATGTGACCTGAGCTGGACAGAGTGATTGCACCTCAATGTGGATGCTGGAGACACATATTAATATCAGGTGTAAATGTAATCAGGTTAAATCAGGGGTTACTAATGTCCTTATATGATTGTATCTTGTATTTTATGTTACAGTTATTTTTATAATATATAAATTATGTTTCAGTTATAAGAGATGCTGCCACTATTTTTGCAGCAGGAAATATCGTGATATTCGATATTAATGAAATATCAGCCCAAGCCTGACACAGGGTTTTGGTGAATTTCACATATTCAAGCACAAAAAAAACATTGTGCAGCCTTACATCAAACGTACAAAGGAAAATTAATGTTAAAGGTTTAAACTGTTGCTGCTGCAGTCATGTGACGCCAGTGGTGACTGAGAAAGTGGAGCAAATGTCAGGAGATTTCTTCCTCCTCTTCTAAATATCAGTTGTAATCATTCACACTGAGGCGGTGACGGAGCTCAGCACTAGTATGCGAAGTATGTGGCGGAGAACATACCTGCTAAGTGTTAATACATAATGCAGCAGCTCTCACTGACAGTACAGCGTGTCACATGGATTGGCTGGAGTAATGCAGGCGGCTCTGTCACAAATGAATTGAATGCTTCCAGGTTCCAGCGGGTGGACAGAGGGGATCCCACTGTGACCCAGATCCATTTTAAACGCCTCGCTCTGGGGAAGCTGATGGACAGACGCGGGCTACAGAGAGAGAGAGCCCATGCTATGTCATTATGCTGGCAGAGTGTGAAGTACCATGTGGACCTGGTGGGACAGATCACCTCGTTTTGCCCTTGTGCATACGAATGTGTGATGGAGAGGGAGAGTGACATAGAGGGAAAGCGGGAGAGAAAAGAAAGACGTGAGCATGCTGTCAATCTGTGTCTCTGCACCTCTGAACCATTCAGGGCTTTAACCTCTAATGGATCTGTGATGAGCGAACCTCAAATGGAGATATTTCCAAATGAATTACCAAAACCTGAAGAAGTTACGGAAGAATTAAATCAATATCCAAACAGATAATCAGAAGAAATCACTATCAATTTATCATCATTACTTTGTGATGACACTTCACCCGAAATCTTTTAGTATGAAATTATTTGAACAAATAGTCCCCAAAATGTTAAAAGACTGAAAAGTCAGGACCTACTCAGGAAATTAAAGTTCCTTTGATGCATTTATGTTTGAACTCATACTGCTTCTCCGACGCAGTGAAGATAAAATAATCACATGCTTGTTTCTTTGCCCCCCATTATCCGCACGTTTCGGCGGCCATGATCTGGCACATACTATACGGCGTGATTGTCAGATGTTTCTTCCACATCTGGACCTATTCTGGCACACACAGACAATGTCGGACAATACTGAAGGGTAACAGTCGGAATCTGCCCAGATGTGGGCCAGACTTGGGCTGAGGACCGTGGCATATCTTCATATCCTAGGTGGTTCCACACCTCTACATTATAGCATTTCTTTTCAGCGGATCTGCAATGGAACTCTGGATGGCTGAAACAACCGGCCAATCAGAACTCATGCATGTGGTAGAAGTGGCCGACGTTTTCTATTACAATATTTTCTATCACAATCTCCTTTCGCAATATTGATATTTATCAGGATAAAGTATATTTTGTAATCATTCAATTGAGAACCCGCTGGATAAAATAAACTTGTCTGTTATTGGCTACTTCAGTGACTTACACAACTGTTAAATCCAGGCATTCTGTGACTTTAATGCATAAATCTAAAAAGACCATCATCAAACATCACAAACACTCATGTGAAAAGTAGCACTGGTGATTTTTCTTCTTTTCTTTTGGGCTGTCACAAATCTGACAAGAGCTGTTATTTTAAAGTCAACAACAAAAAAAAAAAATCCATTCCAAGTCCTACTATTTCATACAAGCCACAATGAGCGTTTGAAGGACACTGTCCACATGTCTTTGCACTTTTTCTTTGGAGGACGCTAAATTTTTCTGCAAATTTTTCTGGCTGTGGTTTTGTATCAGATATCAAGTGGCAAAGAGCAGCACCGCTACAGCAAACTAGAGAGAAATTAATGTATGTTCAAGCATGCTGGTATTCATTTTTGATGTCCTTCTCTGCCTCTTAATGGTCTGTCTCAGTGCACTGGGAATTTAAAAAAGTCGCTCTTTCCCAGTAGCATTTTCCCACTCTGTGCACTCAGTTATGTTATTTCTCTCTGCACATGAATGAGTCCTGTAAAGACCAGGCCTTTTTACTAGTCGCATCCTTTTCCGACAACAAATCAGTTAATTTTCCATTTCACAAGCTGCAGCTGGGAAGCAACCTATCCTGGATATTTCAATGCTGGATAAGAATTTTCTTCCACTGGTACACTGCTCCACACAAACAGAGTCTCTCTCACCCTTACCCATGCAGTGTCGTGAGCGTGACTGACGGCGTCTCGGGGAGCACGGGCTTCTTGGGAGTCTGTGAATTACTAACAAGGATAAGCACAGATTTATCTGATGTCTTCTTCGATATGTCAGAAGTAACATCACACAAAGCTGCCGTTATCCTTGCCGTGGAATATGGGACTCCATGAATGAAGAGGAAAACTGAAGGATCCAAGTAAACAGTTGAGGCTGGAGTGAGGTCTGGGTGACGAGAGAAAACCTGTAGAGTCTGCTAAAGACACACTGTTGTAGTCTTGTGCAACAGCCCTGGATGGATGGAGTGTCTCTTGAATATTTGTTTCTCCTTTTGCTCCAGCTATTTCACCTGCTGTTGAGATGTAACAGCCTCCGTTCTTCTGGTTTCAGGCTTCCCACCTGATGCTCGAACATGGCTGCAGGGATTTTTCTCCCATTCAGCCACAAGAGCATCAGTGAGGTCCTCGGGCACGGAACGATCTGAGTTAACACCTGAGGCCTGGTCGTTGGAGAAAAACCTGCACTGTGATGAGAATCTGCAACAATAAAACACAACACAAACTGACTAACAGTTTGGCCCACACATTATATGGAAAAGGGGACACAAATCATAATGCTGTAATAAACAGTGTGCTTCTACCTTTGTGGCGACAATTTGTGTTTGTCCCATTTTGTTTCCATTTCAAAAATGTCCCAATGCACAAAGCAAGGCTCACTGTTTTACCCAGTCAGAGCATGACGGCACAGAGTCCTGAGGTCAACCCCATCCAAAACCTCTAGGTTGAACTGGAGTACCAAGTCCAAACAACACTTTAACACCTTAATATGCAATTTGACTGAAAATACCACTATTTAATCAACGCATTAAAAAAAGAAAAATGCAAGAGGTCGCGTTGGTGTGGTGCTTCAAGTGTCGTGAATCAAAGAAATTCAGTCTAGAAGACCATTTTGAGTTGGAAGGCTTATCAAGATGTCAAAAGCGTCCACGGCTCACAATGTGAAAGAAGAGTATTTATCTTCAAAGTTATCACAATGACAACAACTACATTCTCTGCATCTCAAAGATCATGAGGTAAACAGCAGAATCAGGCAGCGAGCACAACATGCAACACAAAATATGTGCAGGGTTGCGTCGGCAAACTAGACTCTGACCTTGTGAGTAAACACCGAGCGCAGGACAGCGGGGAGTGGGGCGTGACGACAATAACGTCGCCCCGAGGGGAAGGTAGACTCAGAGGCGGATGCTGGGATGGAGGTGGGGCTGATGAAACGCTATCTGAACACTGGCAGCAGCGTGTGACGGTGTACGATTTCAGGTGAGTGGTGTGGCAGCAGGCGGTATGTCATAGCAGCGAAGCGGCGGACTCATGTTGGTCTGCCTGAACTCACAGGATTCACCTCGTTAATGTAACAAGAACATCTGCTTGTACATGTTGCGAGACACTGTGGCAAAAGATTCTTTGCTGCATTTTTTTTTTTTTTTTTAAAGCAAGAGCTGTTGTGTTGATACACCTGCTTCATCAGTGCAGCACGCTCATTGAAATGCATTGCCAACATTGGTCTAATGCGGCATTCACGTCACATTGAGCAGCCAAGTGTGAAAAACTGTTCACGTCAGCCTCTGACTTGTAAAATGAATTTCTGACAGCGATATCTTCAACTTTCTGATAAGAACCGTCAACAAACTGTTGGTGGAATGGCTGCAAACGCACCATCGGATCATAATAGTATCCAATATTCGCATTAACACGATCAGTTCAATTTGTTTGCATCTGATTTCACCTGGACTACAAACACAAACAAGTAGCAAATCTAGGCTGTTTGTCTGTGACTTCAAGGTTAGCACGAGGGCTAAACACTTTGTTATTTGGCTTTATTACTTGCTGTGTTTGCCATCAATCTCAAAGTGTGAACACTCCCAAGTCAGTTTTTCCAGCAGCAAACACTCAGCCTTCATCCCAACATCAGCTTCAGTTTGACCTCACTAATGCTCTTGCCTCTGAATGGCAGCAAATCCCTGCAGCCAGGTTCCAAACTCTGGCAGAGTGGAGGCTGTGACAGCAGCAGATTAGCGCCTGTGGTTTAGAAATTGCATGTTCAACAATCTCATGTTGCTGTAACTTTCTGGATACCCACATACATTAACATACAGTGAACCCAACACACTGAAAAACTGAAAATACTGTGTGTGACATTAGAAAAACCATTTCATTGCTCCTTGAAACAATCAAAGAAAACTTTTCTTTCTTGTTGAATGTACATGGAAACCAAAGACAGATCATCTCATGCTGGAAACAGTTTAATGACAAAACTTTGATGATTCGAAGCTACAAAAGGGAGAATTTAATAAGGCTCATGGCTCAAACTGAAGACATTATGTGGCAGAAGTAATTAAGAGAAAACGCACCGAGCATTTTAAGACTTTCTCCTAATGTTTGGTGTGAAGTGGAGGCAGCAGAGTCTTCCAGAAATGAATTATCCACTAAGTTATTTTCCATAATTATGCTCCACGTTTTCCCGTAATTACATTGGTAGTTTGGCACAAAGCAAACTGTTGATTAGCAGGTTGATGAAACGATTAAAAGGCGGAGAAAAGGCAAGGCTTTGTCAAAGATACCACAAACTGGAAAATTACCACAGAGATCTTTTAATGACTTTGCAATTATGGGCCGAGCTTGGCTGCTTGTTGGCATTTAGCAGAGAGCGGCACAGGATACCACATCTAAA
Organism: Seriola dumerili; assembly: GCF_002260705.1. Lineage (NCBI taxonomy): Eukaryota > Metazoa > Chordata > Actinopteri > Carangiformes > Carangidae > Seriola > Seriola dumerili. The sequence goes on along the minus strand of NW_019174299.1, from coordinate 6,137,816 downwards.
TGTTTACACCTTTCACTCCAATTCTGGGAAAGCATTTTCAGTTGAGACTCGGCTAATTTGGCTTGACGCGAGTTCACACTTTGATCAGTCACGCGTCATGTAAAATTCATAGTGAACTGGAAATTCACCCTGAACAGATGAATGAGGATTACTCATTGTTTAGCTTCTGTTGTGCACCTCAACACCTCTGAAAGAAGAGGTTGTGTCCCATCCAGGTGATGCCATTGTGTTAAAATTGTGTTTTCTTGGCTCTTTCAGTCCCATCTATATTTCTGACGGTACTGTGTTTGCCTTTGTGGTTCAGACACCCCCCACTCCCCCCTCCAAAAAAGAACAGGGACAGGAGAACTGAGACAATCGGCTCGGCATTACACATGACGACTTCCCACCAGGGGCCCCTGAAGCCGAGGATCTTTGTTTCTGCCGTATTGATTAGGGATTGTGTGTCTCAGCTCCTGGGCGCGTCATGCTCTCCCGACATGCTTTTTCCAGTCAAGAAAAGGCACAGTCTGTTGTTTTCAACCTCCCCCCCCCCCCAGGCTGACCTTGTGACTTCTTAACAGGAATATGAAATACCAGCAGACAAACTCTCTGAGCTCTCCAGAGCCTACAGGCCAAAGAAACAGTGATAAATGATCATGGAGGGACAAGGAGAGAAAAGAAAGCTGCGCCTTTGAAATACACACTGTGTAAAATATCCATCTTATCCAGAGTTGTAGTTACCGTTGAACACACTGAGGTCACAGCCACTTTATTTTCTAATTTGTGAGTTTTAGTAACTCAGGGGAGTTTTGGTTCTCCAATTAAAAAGCTGGTGGACATTTGGGTATTTGATGAGCTGATTCCAGTGTTTTTTTTTTTTTTTTGACTCCAAACATTTTATTCCTGTCAGTTTGGAGAAGGCTTTGAAAACCATGTAAACTAATTGATCTGAAAAAAAATTCACTTCCCTCATTTGACGATTTTTCAGTAAAGAACCAAAAGTATCTTTAAGGAGAAAGAAAATAAAGTTGACGTAATCAAAGCCTTAGCCAGGATTTCAGACATAATGATGTCACAAATCCAAAGCTCACAACCTGAAAGAAATTTGGTAACCAGCCACCAGAAAAAGTAAATCTGACTAAACAAACAGTTGCCTATTTACACATTGAGAATGGAGCAGCATTTGCAGTCATGTGGGGCTGTGTTTGTGTCCGCCTGGTGAACATTTATGTTTGTTTTTAGCTCTGCTTTTGGTCTCCACCAACTCCTGACAGAGTCAACAGTGTCTGCTGTTTGGTGCTGGGCAGGTGTACAGTGGGTTTATAAGAGCTGTCTTCCTGAAACTGGAACAAGGTTGATGACACTTTTCAAATTACACAGTGATTTGATTCATGGTTAATATAAATTTTAGAAAAAACATTGATTAGTGCAGCTTTAAATTGTTCTTTTGTAGTGGACTGTATGGATATAATTGACCATAACTGCTATGCTTCTCTACACGCAGTTACTCTGTTCAGTCTGTGGATAAAGTGACAGTCTCTATAAGAAAAAGTGTTTCGGGGGGGGATAACTTCTTACTTTTGTTTCTCTTTTAGGGCAACGCCATTTTTGTGCTTTTGAGACACACACATTTGTGCAGGAAAAGAAAGAAATTGTCCATTGCTATTTTCCTACAATTTCTGCACTGTTTTAATTTCCTCCATTGTATATGATGGGCTACAGTAAATGCTGCTGTATTTCAATATATGAATGGAGTTGAATTGCTTCAAATTACATTTCATTTTTTGCAGAACAAAAAGAGACAAAACGAGAGAGAATGAGAAAATACCAGGAAGTTTGTTTCAGTAATGCTGAACCAACACTGTAAAACGGGGCCTATGGCTACCATGGATGCTGAGGAGACTTTTTCTTTCCTCTGCAGATGTATTAGCTCACTTTTCTTTTCAGAACTGGACAGAACACCCTAAGCTTGTTGTTCCTGGAGGAAAACAAAAAGAGAAAGAGCATCAGTGTCTCACCGTTCACTGATTACTCAGAGAATCTGTTCTCAGGAAGCTTTTCAGTAAGTGGGTGTTATTTTACAGCCGTTTCCATCAGTGGAGCATTTATTGGCTCGGTGCTGGATGTCTTTGAGCAAGTGGCTTTGTCTCCTTCACACTTCTGTCACTTTCAGAATTAAAGCAACAAGCGGCCTTTTTCTTTCCAGCCTCATGAGCAATGTGCGATGATTAGAACAGATAATTACATCTATTTACATATAAATGTGATTGATACTTGTCCTACAGAGTTAAGCTTCCTTAAGCTGCCGCAGGAGCTGTTTGCCACTCATCTTGTTATAATCTATCCATAATATTTGGATCCTTCATCTGAAGTTACCTAATTAAATGATCATTCGCGACGAGTAAACAATTGGGGATGATGATGCTAATTAACGATGGCAGAACACTGTGAGGCGGCGCGTGTTCAGAGACGCCACTGTTGCATTCATCTGATGATGTTAATTAGGAGACTTTTGATTAATACGGCTTCATAAAGAGATGGAGTAGGATCTGTTTTTCCTCCATTGTGACGGAGCAGCTCCGTCACTGAATACTGGTAGCGTGCACACAAATACACACACACACACACACACACACTCACTAATGCATGCTAATAAAGCTCGTTGTTATCCATCGATTCAGTGGCGCGACCAAGGGTGCACACTAATATTTTCATTTACATCCACACAAACGTTATATTTGTTTATTAGTTGAAGTGCGTGGCATATCCGCCTGGCTGTCTCCCATCGATGAGTTTGAATGGCAAAACAGGGGCGACATTTTTCTCTATTACATAGTACGTTTTCGCGCGCTTTCATGGTCACGTGACCTTCACAATTATGTTTCCCATTTATTAAATTTTGCTGCAAATAACTTGGTTCGGTCGAGGGGGAAGTATCTTTGAAAATATAGCTAATCCCTGTTGTTATTGGTATCAGTGTCATTTATCTCATTAAAAAAATTTAACCGGTTACATTCTTGTTCTATGTTGTTTCCCTGTTTGGGTTGTAAAACATGTTTAAAATATATTTTGGTCTAAGAAGCTGTAAATGATTTGTGTGGTTAAAAAAAAAGAAAATATGTAGATAAGAAGCCTAGTGGGAGGGGCTATGGGTTTAAAAGGGGCTGGCTTACAGAAAAAGTAATATCTAATGAACTTCCAAAATTGTGTGTTGGATTGTATTTTTATTTATTTTTTGAAAGATGTGCGTTATTGAGGAATTCTCTTTTGTAATATTTTCTACTCTTGGACATACAGTATTTTGTCTTTGTCTTTTATCTTTTCACATTTGGTTTGTAAATGATTTTCATTGTTTGCACCTTGGCAGGCCAGCATAATGAAGATTACATAATCATAAAATCGTTCCAATCTACCTGTGTTTCCTAAGTTTTTATTCTTTTTTTTTTTTTTTGGAGACAATGCAGCTGCTCACTGTCACACTGGGCCTAAATGATCAGGTGCTGTCATCCACAGTGTCGTCTTGCCCTCATGAGAGTCTGAGATGAACACTTGAGTGATAATGCCAGCACTCATTAAAATTTGAGCGCAGTGGGACGTTTGGAAATGTCAAGATAAACCCAAATGGTTTTTAAAAAAAGGAAGACATTTTTTTGGAATAGATGCGGCTAAATCTGATTTGAATAAACAACGGAGCAACAATATCTTGATTGTATATTCATAGTTTACGACATAATCAAGTTTGTGCTCCTTCTCCCTGCTGTGCCTATTAATTTTTATCAGCTCCGCCTGAAGCTGCATGAAGGTGTTCAGAACATTTTCTCACTCTGTGCAGCCTTGTGTCAAACATGCCCTCTAGTCAGGTCGCGCCTCAACAGGTACACAGTCAGACTGCTTATTAAAACTTTGGCTTTGAGCCCAAACAGCCACTGGGTTCTTGCGAGCCGGTGACGTGCCTGCAGCTAGCCAGTAGGCTGCAGGTGGAAAGGTACCAAAAAGGTGTTGGTTTGACCCCCGGGTCAGAATGATCCTCCATCATTTCCTTTGACTTCCTGTAATAATCCTGACACACTTGAGAATTTTTACTCATTTATGTAGTTGAGTATCGTGGTACACCATGCCCTCTGAAGATCTTCATTGGTGGATTTTGCTCTTATTGGCCATTTTAACGGTACAAATAATAAAAAAAAAATTCAATCCATAAATTTGAAAAACAGTCAGTATCTTCCAAGACAACACATATGACATGCTACTTCTGCTTTTGCTACAGAGACCCTAACCATCAATTTCTAGTGAGAATAAAACCCAAACTGAAATGATTACAGCAGCCAGTGCAATGTGGATTAAGATGAAACATGTGATAACAGAAACTGTCTGAGTTAAAGTTAGTTAAGTTAGTAATGACCTTCTGTAACACCTGCTGTCCCCTAGGGATCAGTCTCATGTTCCAATAAACAGTCACTTAGCTCCTTAGATTCCAGCCACAGTGATCTGTTGAGCAGTGTCTGTCAGACACAGCTGATGTTCATTGTGATGGACAGAAAGGTTCTCTCAGGTTAAAATGTTTGGAAATTAATCAAATTTACTTCCGTCCCTACATGGTTTACCAATGGACTCAAGAAGACATCCTATTGGGTACTTTTGAATTTAAAGTAATTTCAAAAATAATTCAAATGTGATGTCTCAGTGGTGTAGAAAAGAAAAGCAACTTATATCACTTCATCACTACCCCCTTGCCAATCCAAGTTTATCACCTATTGTATTAATATTTCTACTGTGTTTCAGTGTTTGTACACCAGCTGTAAATTTCCCACCACAAGCAGTAAACACATGCATAAATGTAATAACAACTAGAGAGAAAGAAGAAACTGCACTGCAGTCCTTGCTAGGAGGCGAGTTAATTGACTTGTTGCTCAGAGAGGTCTTTTTTGTTCTCACTGTGCGTCCGCAGTTGTTAGTTGTCGACCCGCCACTCACAGCAACCCCCCCCCCCCCCCCCCCCCCCCCCCCCCCCCCCACTCCACCTTCCTGATTGCTAATTATACAACACCAGAGAAGCCTGCTGTGAAAAGGTATCTCACTACTAACTTGCTGTATGAAAATCTACTTGTAAAAAAAAGAAAAAAAAGAAAAAAAAATGTTTCTTTCGTGGACGATCTCCTGCTTGAAATGTGATATTGACCTGAGGCAGGTGGGTGTTGAAGATATGAAAGAAATAAAACCTGATCTGATGCCGTGTTATTTCATGTAGCCTACGAGGAAAGAAGTGAGGTGAAATCAGATTATCACAACAGGAGGAGAAAGGATTTATTTTAATGGATAAAAGATGAAAGAAAGAGGCTGAATGTGCATGAAACAGTGAAATGATTGTCGGGGCTTTGTATTGGAGCTTTTGAAGAGCCGTCTGGTTCATACAAAAGGAGAGGTCAGCAGACAGATAAGGGGGTGTGGGGGGTGGGGGATAGGTGGCCTGTCGTACGCACAGGTGAAGAAATCCCACACGAAAACAAAGAGAATGAGAAAATACAGGTGAGAGCAAGGGATGGATGCAACCCTCCGAGGGATGAGAGACATTTTCTGACCTAGGCAACATCAAAGAGGAAAAGGATGAACACCAAGAAAGAGTGAAACCAACCTGTCCTGTGAGATTATGGTCTTGGCTTATCCATGGCAGCGACTTGAAGGTATTTCATCTAAAGCCGCGTCTTATTTCCAGAATAAAGCTACATGTCGACGCAGGAACAGAAGGCACCCTGGAGGATTTGTCAAAGCAACTGCATATTGAATTTTTATGACATTTTTAAAAGTTCTCAGACAATCCTAGTGGAATTTGGTTCTGTCTGTCTGTGTTGATTCAGCCCATTGACCATGCTGGTGGGGGCTGTAAGTGTCTCTTTTGGTAGTACTACCGGGGAGGCACCAAATATAGTGGCTTTAGAATCATTAAAAAGGATTTTTCTTCAAGGTACAGTGTTTATTCTGCATGTTTTAGTGCATGTATAATTCTCTTTTGTCTATTTTGCCCCCAGCAAGCGAATCATGATTTGCTCCCTGGTCAGCAAAGCTCAGCAGGAGTAGATGAGTAAAAAAAAAAAAAAAAAAAAAAATGCATGACTTCTTCAAATGGTAAATCATAAATTGGCAATTTTTTCTGCTGACATATAGAAACTAGCATCCACTAAACGCCTAACTTTTAGTCAGATATTTCAACCTTATGTCATGTGATGTGTCTCTAATTTTCCCATACTCACACTTGCTGTTTTGAGGGCATGAGAGCGTTCAAATTGACAAGTACAGCAACATGCAATGTGCCACGAGTACACAGATGTTGCTCTCAAAAAAGGCCAAAAAGCTGAGTCTAAAATGATGGATGCTTCTCACGCTCAACGGTCGCCATCTTGGCTACATAGCGGAAGGCGAGCGGCCACTGATCTATTTTCAAATTTATGAAAATGTCAACTGAGGAAGGAGGAGACGCTGGCGACGTAAACACACAGGAAAGTAAAACGTTCATTTTTAGTCAAATGAGCAAAGCAGGCAACAATCACGGTCACTTGTTGCGATGCACAATGGCAGCGTTTGATTTGAGACAACACTACTCTGTCCAACTTCACGCACCATGTCAGTGAGTATATTGTGTACACAGTGTATACTACATGTGAGTATACTAAGTGTCTGAGACAAAGCAGTGGTCTTCATCAGCAGGAGGAGCTGGTCAGTCGTGGAGATAGAGTGAGTAAAAGCTCCAAAAGAAAAATACAATTACAAAGGTCTGCAATGAACATTCACACTTAAAAAGGTGATTGTCATTTTGATGAAATCATCATGATTCTTTTTGACAATTAAAGCCCAATATTTTTAAGAACCAAAAATCATCTCAGTGTAGTTTTACATCTCCTTTCTCAGGCTTCTCTCTGGAGCTCTAGTAACAACAGGTCAGTCAGCCAATCAGAAGAGAGGAGGCTCTGAGCCTCTCTTCTGGCTTTTCTGAGTGATTCTATAAAAAATATAACACATTTTAGGTTAAACACTCAGAGAAACCAAATCCTGCAAGGTTGGATGGTGGGTCCAGGTGGGCAGGGCTGGGGGCATGGCTGAGAGCGGTGACTGCTTTGTTGTGACGTCACAGAGTTACAGAAGTCCTGACGGCTCATTTTAAGGCTCAGTCCACAGAGAAATGCACACAGCCTGTGTTCAGAAACTCAGCGCTTTGATACTTTCACAGCATTAATATAGAACCTAGACCTGCTTTATAATCAAACAACACATGAACATCTCACTTAATACAATATGGAACCTTTAATATTTTGATCTGTAAAAGAGTTGAAGAATGTCAACAACACACGGTAACGTCTTCTGGTTGCTTGCTCTGTCCTGGTTTATAACTACAAAAATATTTCATTTATACTGATATAAAACAAAGAAAATGAGAAAATCTGATGAAAGAAGAAAATGTTTTCTATTTGCATTTAAAGAAAACAAAACTGGTTCCTTTTAACTCGTCTCAATCCCCTTTCTAGTTGCTGTGTTATTGCGCAGTCGATCACACTCAGTCTGTCTGTGAAGCCATGTTTTCCTGAGCTGTAGTGAATGAAAAAACATTGACACCTCCTGCTGTAATGACATTTGCAAAACCAAGAGTCTGCTCCTTTCATCCCCTCTGCTCACAGATACTTTGTTCACAAACAGATACTTTCTTCAATTTAAATACATGAAGTGTAGAGCCAGTGGTATGTTATCCTCTGCTACTGCTGCGCGGGATCCTGCAGGTATCATATAATCACACGAAATCCTTGAGTTTTAATGAAAGCTGCAGAAAAGAAAAGGATTTTGCTTCCTCTGCACGAAGAGGCTGAACACTGGGAGACCCTGGGGCATTCATTTACAGTTAGAGATGAAGAAGAGAAATAAAACAACAATTTGTGAGATTGATTTGTTTGGAGCCACGTCGTGCCTTCAAGTGTCTCCTCACATGGCGGAGTAAATGAACTTCCTGCCCCCTCTTTGTTTTCCATCTGAAGCCTCCTGCTGTCAGCGAGCCTCCGCCCGTCACATTTTGATCTTTGCTTTCATCTCTCACACCTTTCTCCCAATTTAACCAAACATATAAGGCTCTTTAATTAGAACCCAGGAAGGAAGCTGATTCACTTTTCATGTGCATGGTTGAGATTACATTAACCTAAGCAAAATGTGTGTTTACTTGCGAATATGGGCCTATGGCTAAACCACTGTGACGATCACACAGACAGCACTTTATTTAAAAAATAAAATAAAATACAGGAAATTGCACTTCGAGGACCTGATAGATGAAAACTAAATAAAAACTGAGCCTAGCCAAAAGTGAGAGATGAAAACGCTGAAGGAAGAGGTGTGTAAGGGAGTTTTAAAAAAACACCCCTCTGCGACTATGAGAACAAACAGCATCCAGGCACTTCTCACAAGATAGAGTGATGAACTAACAAGCCCTCGGAGTGGCTCGTTTTTTTCCACCTCTTGCTGTTCCTGTTCATTTTGGGTGCCAGACGCATCTGTCTGTGGGTTTGCAGGGGTTATGACTGCTGGGAGATGAAATCCCAGCGGGCATTGCATGACTGGAATCCATGTTGTGATTCAGGCTGCCTGTCTTGTCGGAGTGCATTGCTCCTGACAAGGAAACATGATGTCAAAACAGGCGCTTAACAGGAGAGCAAAGAGCGGCTACACCAACACACTGCGCCACAGAACAATAATGGGATGAATTGGATGATACCAACAACTCCCTGCCTGTCTTGCATTTTCAAGGGCAGTGCTGTGAGTGAGAAATAAAGTTTTAGCAATAACGCTAAACAATTTTGGCCACGTAGCAAAATGTATCTGTCTGGAGCTGTTTTTCGTTCTCTTTTTTTGTTTAAGTTATTTTTTTATTATTATTATTATCATACCTGCAGTGAGAGACAGACAGGAAAGTTGGGGAGAGAGAGGTGGGATGACATGCGGCAAAGAGCCTCGGGCCAGACTGGGCCGCTGTGGTAAAGTTCGAGCCTTCATGGTATGCGCTCTACCAGGTGAGCCACTGGGGGGTGACCCTGGGGCTGTTTTTCATGGTTTGGCCACAAGAGAATTTTAATGCTGCAGAAAATAATGTAATTTTAGACATTTTGCTTTGTGGCAGCAGTTTGGAGACTGTTCCCTATGCACAAAGCCAGAGTCCTGACATCAACCCCACCCAACACCTCTGGGTTGCATCAGTGTTGGACCTCACTGATGCTCTTGCAGCTCAATGGCAGCAAATCTCTGCAGCCAGGAAAGACAGAGCAGTGGAATGGAGGCTGTTACAGCTGCAAATTGATGCCCATGCTTTTAATTCATCCAATATGTCTTTACAGCGTATCGCAAAACTTGAGTGCATGTTGACACGGGGTCAAAGGACATTAGTGCCACAGAATGAAATGTGACGGGAGCAACCATTACACATAGTGATGAATCCTGGCATTGAAGATCTAATCTTACGTTTGACTTCTACTGAAACAGAACAAGTAGTTAGACTACTTTTGTAGTCTAAAAACACTGGCATGTTTATGTGCAAGATTCAAACACAGGTTGTGTTCTCAGTCAGTCCAAATACTCCGACAAGAGTTCCTGCAGAAACTGATTTTCTTGCATGTGATGGAAATATTCTTGGCCGCCTGTAAGCAGATCGTAAATACTTTTAGCGTCTCGTTTTTCCAAATGATTCTCGCTAACAAACTGAAGATTAATCAAACCTATTATCACCTTTGAAGATTAAAAACAATTGAGCACAAACATTTCAGGCTCATAATTAATTTACAGTGCGCGGTGTCTGTTGGGATGAAAGCAAACCGGAGATCAGCATTTGAAAGGAGCCGGTCTTAGGAGGGAGGAGGAGGCTACGCCGTTGCATCAGGTCACAAATAAATGCACCACAGCGGGAAAGACGGCTTCAAATAATATCCTGCTAATTAAATTTCTCCAAAAGTTGAAGCGAAAGCCATTAAAATGACTCCAGTGCTGTTTCAGTGGAGCATTATTGAAATTGCATTCATCTGAAGCACATCAAGAGATTCAAATGGTGATAAGTGAAAGAATTAACGGAGCCACTGCTGGGTCCCATCAGTGTTTCACTGCTCTCCTCCACACAGCTGAATGCATCATTCTTTACACTGTGCATGGTTTAAAAAGCTGTTGTGTGAAGAGGCGGCTGCTCGTAAAAGTCTTCAAATGGAACTTTATTCACACACAGTCCATAATAACAGAGTAAAACCAAGTATACTTGATGTAAAAGTTCAAATCAACGCTCACCGTGGCCACATGACGCATAAATGGTACAACACTTTCCTACATAGACTAAGAAGGATGTTGGGTGGGGGTGGAAGGGGGGTGGCTTGGTGTTACATTGGTTATCACTGTCGCCTCACAGCAAGAAGGTTGTGGTTTCGAATCTGCCTGTAGAGTTTTCAATGTCCTCCCCTGCGTGGGTTTCCTCCAGCTTCCTCCAACAGTCCAGTCACGCAGGTTAGGTTAATCGTTGACTCTAAATTACATGAGTGGTTGTCTCTATAAAATTAGCCCTCTGATAGACTGGCAACATGTCTAGGGAGTACCCCACCCTCGCCCAATGTCAGCTGGGATTGGCTCCAGCCCACACCCCTAAAAAGTTTAAGTGGTATAGCTAAAGAATGAATGAATGAATGAATGAAGAACGTGAGGTGTCCTGGTGGCTCAGGGGTTAAAGGTGCCGACTGTGAACCAAAAACCGAAATGCCCCCGTTACCTTTCCGGAAGGCGACCGTCTCATGTTCGTCATCTCTCACCCTCTATCATGTCAGCTGGCTAATGATGACATAATGACAGTCTTCTTTCGCTTCATGCATGTGACATTAAACCATGTGCAGCCACAGTGACAGTCAGAGACCAAATGTGCAGTTGAATTATTTTAAGGAGTTAGTCACTTTCAATGATTTCTGCAACTACACATCTGGGAAAATTGAAATTATATTATCAAATGTGCACAATAAACTGTATGTGCTCAATTTTTTTTATTGTCATTTGGCCTTTTCCTTGTTTCCTGGTCTTCATGTTCTCTTCATTTGATCTTTTATCGTAAAGCACCTTGAGAGGTCTGTGGTGAATACAACTGGCTGCTCTGCTGTTGGAGGACCTCATCATTGTGATGTAGTGAAATGAGTTGAAATACATATGTCTGTGTTTTAGTCTCACTGTTTTATGCATCTGGGTCCAAATCTCAAACAATCTATTTTACATTTTCCAGACAAGTCATTTCTTGTGCTCATGCAAATCATTTGTTTGTCTCAGAAACAGTGGAAGCAGCATAACATTTTTCTAGTGCTCTTAGAGAGGAGACTGGTGGTCTCTCTTGACATCCTGTCACATAGGTCTTTTAAATTGACCGATATGAGCTGAAAGACCTGTTTGTAGTTTGCAGACCTGTTGAGTCAGAGCACATCTGGAATCTCTGCTGTTTACATTCAGAGCTTTATTGAGTGTAACAAGACGATGGCGTAACAGTTGTCTTGGGCTCGTTCCTCCAGTCTGACACTAAAAGATGCTTCTCAAGAAAAAAAAAAAAAAAAGGCTGAACTTGAGAGGGAAACGAGGGCAAATGAATCCGTGTGGGAAGTCTTAAAATACCCCCTTAACTAGGGCAGCACACGCGGCTCGGGTTGTAGCACGCTGCATCCTGTCCACGCAGGCGGGACACGCCTTACATAAACCAACACGAGACACTGCATGATCAGGCTAACTGCAGGGTGCGGTGTGGCGAGGGCCTGCGAGTTAGCGGGACTGAAATGGCAACAACTCACCTGCTGCACAGCGACCCAGATGACTGAGCTGGTACAGCGCCGAGCCAAGGGATTAACTCCAGAACTGCTACTTTGGATTTTTAGAAGCGCCAGCGAAGCAACTTCTACAACCGGGGTGCTTTAAAACAAGCGAAGAGAGCGGCGGTGGTTAAAGATTCATGGGCTTCATATTCACAGCCATCCGTTTCACTGATGAGGTCTATAGCGAGGGATTAGGGGAGCCTTGCATATTGTTAAAAGTAAATTGGTGCCTTTCAATTCTCGCAGCATTACCCGGTCTGTCCTGCACATATAATGAATTCCAGTAATGAACTGGCCTTATACAGGGGAGCACAATATAAGCTGCAATGTGTTGTACAATGCAGGCCACATTTGTCACCATTACAGTCAATATTTGGTGACTGCCACAAGATGAATGTGGCCCTGGGGAACAATGAAAGAAGCTTGGTCTAATCTAATGTGAGTCATGATAGTCTCTGTGGCTCCTGTAGACCCAGGTAATGGTCTGCATATACAATGCAACACCAGCTATTCTCTTATCACCTCACCTTGATGCTCCACTGCATGCATCACACTGGAAAAAAACATTAATATTAGATTAAAAGTAATAAAAAAAAGGACAAGGATTAAGGCAACAATCCAACAAAAAGATGCATTTCTATTCACACTGAGCTCTAACTAACTAATGTGAAGTACAACAGAGGTTTCACTTCAACTGAAGGCAGGACTGACCCAAATATTAGAGATGAATCACCTCCTTTTCTATTTTGCGCTGGTTGTCTCTGGTGACTGAGCTTGACATGGAATCAACTCAACTAATTGGAGACTTTAAAATGGAAATGCTCTCACCCAGTAAAACTGAGTTGTTGCCAAACCCGCAGCCTTGTTCAGCCAATTGAAAACAAATGATAAGCGAGCCCCATCTTCAATTAACTTCTTGATTTTCCCTTTAACTTTTTTTTTTTTTTTTTTTTTTTTTTTTTTTAAATTGTCTTTAAATCTAAGGGAGGAAATGTGTGGTTACACCATAACCTGGGTTCTCTGAGTGAAGAGACCATCCCTTCAGCTGACAACACTGTGGAACCAGAGCAGGTATGTCAGGTGATCTGGAGGGCGTGGCCAGAAAAACTGATGATATTCTGACTCCATATGCGCTGTCATAAATATTTATAGTTTGTAATCCCTGGGATCAATATGTTTTTACTACCTGCAACAAGATTGACTGACGGATTACGTGTCAGCCATTTTGAGCTCAACCAAACAGATGAGGGGTGAAATCATCCATAGAAAACAGGAAGTCAGTTATTGTTAACACAGTTGACGAATAGCAGTAGGTGTGACCCACAGTTCATGGAGGTGATTAAGGTACTTTAAAACTCTTAGTGCCTGATTGCTGCAATTTGCTGCTGCTGCTGCTAATGATTGACATGAAACATTGAGTGCGACTTACACGGTCCAACAGATATCATTATCACCGATGCTCATTATTGTGAATAAATGTCCAGAGAGGTGCTTAGAAATCAAAGAAACATCTCATTACTGGCAGAACTTGCCTGAGAATCCTCATGATTTTAAGTTTTCATTATTATCAGAGTGATCTAGTGATAGCTGTCTGTGCATCCATGGATACACTGCAAACAGGAGCTGCTAATGGCTAATTTGGCATCCTCCAACTGCTGCTCATTTGCCAGAATGTGAAGACATATAGGCTCAAGTCATAGCCCACAGTGTAACTTGCTAAATCCATGGCAATGAGAGGTCTTAGGGGGCACAATTGTTTCAATTTTGTCTTAGTTACCAGCGCTGCCTGACAGTTTCACTGTGCATCACCTTGCTATCTCCTCACTAAAGCTGTGTGATGTACAGTATGTTGTGCATCACTTTGGAGAGCATTTCCCTGATATTCAGTCCGACATATTTGTTAATCTTTGGAAACACTGGGATCTCCAGAAGAATTCAAAAGAAAGTTGGCTGTGAGTTAGAAACATGACCACAGGGTCCAGTAGAGTTATAGCCTCTCCTTGGTCAGTAATTTGTTTTGTTGACAATGCACCACTCCCAGATAACGGATATGTCAAATGACGGGGTCAAAACTTTTCAGGTAGTCGCTCAAGTTGGCCCAGTTACGGCTGAGTTTCAGCACACACGTGCACGGCAGTTGCAGGACCACATCTGAGCTGGCTTTGCGTCACATCTGCCACATTTAGCCGTGTCATCGGGGGTCCAGACTTGTGCCAGTTTAAGCTGAAAAGCAGCTCCAATTAGCAGCAGCTTGACATTTTGGTCACTTATCATGAGTCTGGCAAGAAAGTGCCAGATTCAGGATTGTACTGGATCAAATGTATTTAGAGTCTTAAAAGTCAAGATCATTTTATGTCCCCTTAACCCGGAGGTAATGAGAATGTTCCTCACAGACTGAACCCTTTCAGCGAGCCAGACTCTGCTCGGAGGAAACGCTTGCTCAGCGGTTGCCGCTGTATGCTTTGATTTCTTTTCCCCGACCAGGTAAATCCAGGCACAAACAACCTAAAACTTTCTGACTATAAACCATTTATTTTTCCCAGTAGTGTTAAGGAAAGTATCCTCACCTCTCCACCTCATTTTTCATTTTATTTATTTATTTATATTTTGCTCTCGGGCCCTTCAGCTTCATAACAAGCCCCTCCTGACAGAAGGCTGAGGGCGAGCACCACAGGGCTGCAGTCGAGGTCGAGGCATTAGCATGCACACGGGGAACGAGCCTCAGGTCTGCGCCACACCATGTGGGTGCATCATATCTAACCTTCCTCCAGTCCTGCACGCTATAGGAAAATGCAGTGTGTTGCCATGGTTACTACATACAGACCAGCATGCCAACATCTCACATGAATTCTAACTAAGCATTTGAATAAATTTGTGGCTTCACATATTGCATATATTCATGCACAGACAGACACACACACCCACACACACACACACACACACACACACGGTAGATATTTGAAAGTTGCAGTGAGAATTCCCACTGGACTCTGCAGTTTCCCCTCAGCTCCATAGACCCTTTTGTTTCTGTCAGCTCATTGTTTTGGTTTTTTAACCCCGGTCTTTACTGTTTTGGTTCACTCTCACCGCTCTCGTGAAACCTGTTTCCATAAGCAGGCAGCTGTTTTCGGTGAAAAAGCTCTGATTAACCACATAATGGAGTCTTTAGCTGCTCATTTAGTGCCAGATATTTCCCTTAGGAGTTAATGAAGACTAAAATATGACCTAAAAGCAGAGTGACTGACTGTTTTCTGAGTGATCAAATAAAAAATAGAGCAGATTTCACGTGAACACTCAAAGAAACCAAATCCTACAAGGTCCAGGTGGGCGGGGCTTTGTGAAGGGCAGCGACTGCTTTGTTGTGACATCACAAAGTTACAGAAGTCCTGACGGCTCTTTTTAAGGCCCAGTTTCTGAATACAGGCTGTGTGTATCTCTCTGTGAACTGAGAGCTTTGTGGTGTATTTTAGTAACCAACCAACCAACATGCGTTGACAGAATGCATGTAACAAGTAAGCTAAAGCATAAACTGAGATGTATACTTTGTGTGTTGACAGGACACATGTGAGTAAGCTTATACATGGACATGGAATGTGCTTAGACTGAGTTGTGCAGACACTAGAGACAGGTGTTAAGCGAGTGAGCAACATAAATCAGATCACGCTGTAACAGAAAACCTACGTAAGCAACATAAATCAAACCATGCTGCAGGGAAACACCTACGTGTACCAAAAACCTCCAGTGGGAACTCAAGGCCATCAGTGTATATAAATAATGCACTTCAACGAACGCCAAATTAGGATAATTAGGTTGATTCAGCAACAAACAATGAACTTGAATCAATGCCAAACTAGGAAATTGGGGTTAATTTGGAAAGTTCTTTAGAAAAGAACTTGGAGATAATGGTGGAAAAATTCCCTAATAGCCCCACAATAGGTGGAGAACCCTCAGGGCATATAAAGAGATGTTTGTGGGCCTTAAGTGTCTGTGTTCATGAACTTTGCTGTATCTTACCTAAAGATCAGTAAATCTTAGAATCATACTCCACTCTGGGATGTCTCCCTTGAGTGTTGTTTGACCTCTCAGAACGAAGTAATATTGCTATTGAACTAAAGTGTTGCAGAAGACCTGAAGATCTACTGGCCTTATCTGAAGAGTTCTGCCACAACACTTTGATACTTTTTGCACACAAACATGTACATGTTTAAAACAAACACACATCGTGTTGAGGCCGAGGTTCGATTACCAGCCGGGCGAAGCAGGCGAGAACCCCGGGGCTCAGGATCCATCTGGGATTTCGTAGTTTTACTACCTGATAATCTGGTCAGGAATTTCACCATTTATGTACAACATCAAAAAAGGCTCCTGCATTATTAACCAATGCTGTAGCCCTATTTTATAGAAGAGCGTTGTGTCAAAATCTGGATTTAAGACATTATTATAATAGTTTATGTTATATTTAGTCAAGTTAATTGAAGCACAGGACCTGGACCCTCTATCTGAACTGCAGGACCGAGTAGCATTACTCCAGGAATATTGGAGAATGCATAGACAGTGGTTGATGGGGTGACATTGGGGACCCAACAACAGACTCAAGATGCCCCCCCCGCTAACCATTGAAGTAAAGAGTTTGTGACATCAGACTGCAAAAGCGAAGCAACTATATAAAAAAAACAATCAATTATTACAAATATACAAATTTGAAAACTCCAATTTTTGTAGATGAAAGTTTGAAAACCCAGTTGGAAATTGTTGGTTCAGTTGATAGTCTGTTTTTTACCTCAGAGGATTGTCCGACTGATGGCTGCAATTTTTAAAGAATCAACAAAGAGTTAAAGTGTGGGAGGATGAATTATTGAGTTTTGAGCAAGACCCTGGAGTCGTGGCTACATGTGGAAATAATCTTAGAAAAGAACACAATACTGGGAAAATAAAGATTTAATAATCGGAGGATGCGGGGAGTCAGAGAGTAGCAATATAAGAAGTTATTAATTCAGTGTCTGATCTCGACAGTGTGGAGCAGCAGCAGAAAGTAGGCCAAGAATCCCGACCAGAGATCATGTCATCCTGTGAAACGAACATCATCAGTGCAAAGGCCAGTAAAGTGGAGACACACCTCTCTGCTCACTCCTCAATAATGGGGTCAAGTGTTAAATATGCCGCCTCTCAGAGTGAATCTCATTTCCTCTCGGTTTCTCTGTGATCCGCATCGTACTGAACCCGTCAGTGCTCTTAAGCCATTTTTCTCTGCTCGTGACATTTTAATTGTCGCTGTAGCTGCTGAGTAGAAATATTGCCAGTTAGTAGATCAACACAATTCATATTAAATCACAACACAAAAACAAAGTCATGTTTAAACACAATATGAACGTATAGAGACATTACTACGGCAACAAGGTTTGCGCTTCAAACACTGAAATGAAGGAGCAAATTAAAAGCAGCACATTTTCTTCGTGACAACTGCACACATGTGAGTCTTGAATGCGAAATGAAGTGTTTGACTGATCCTGTAAAACCCCGCAGAGCATCTGTTAACCTTCTCTAATCCCTCTTCAAATATATTTTAATCGCTCTGTGCCAGTTTTGTTTTGTTAAGCTGCATGTACACCACTTGTTTGCCGAAGGGTTCCTCCGCCACTGCACGGCATTCCCCTGAAATCTAATGAACTCATCCAAAAATGTGACTTTTCATTTGAGATCCCTACTGACTGCTCGGCTACACGCCTCTCCCTCCATGAGAAAAAAAATCATCTCTTACAGAGGACTACTGTAAATCTTTTAGAGTGACGTGTTTAGAGGTTGAATAAATCTCTGACAAATGGACAAGTGAGACATCAAGAGTGTTTTTAACCTCTTTACATTTCATTAAAACTGGATTAAAAAAAAAAGGCATGAGGAGCTTTCAAAGATGTGTATAAGAGATAAAACAACTGCTCTCGCTGTCAATGAAGCATGTACCATATATTTTAATTATAAATATCTTGGTAAAGAATTAATGCTCTTTGTTACAGAGTGTATTGACAGAGCTGCGTGTTCTGTCCCTGTTGTCTCATTGGATGGTTTACAGTATAACAAAGGATAACCTCTGTTAAGTGGCTAAATTTCATCTTATTGTCCTAGCGTATATATATATATATATAATATAAATTGGAATAATTTTGAATATTGACATGTTTACTCCACTATTATTATTTGATACATATACACTGCTGATTGATAATACAAAAAACAAATACATCATAATTTATTCATATAAATTAAAGTTAATTAGCTCCAGCTGCTCATTAGAGAGACACATGAATGCATCAGAAATTATAAAGTATATACATTATTCTGAAATGATTACTTTTACTTCTGCTACTCTAAGTATATTTTGATGCTAATAATTTTGTACCTATTACAGTGTGGTATTAAAGTAAATGATCTGAGTATTTCTTCCACCTCTGGTGATGTCACCATATTGTGTTGAATCCAGGCCGAGGTGGGACAGAATCAGTATTATATCTTAAGTCCAGGATCAAGTCCCCAAGACCAGTCCAGGTCGTGTACAAGACCTGATGAACCTTCCAGCAGAGGAGCAGAAAGTAAAGAAACAATCAAAGCTTCTTAAAGTTTGGATTTTGGTTTGGTCAGTTTGAACATTAGCTGACCTTTCCCTTTTAATCAATAAGTGATCCAACCAGAATCACCATGTAGTTTATTTGTCCCTAACCCACTGAAACTCATTGTTTCTTTATCTTTACAATAGTGTGGATTACAGACAAGCTGTTTTTTGCAGTGGAAAACCTACATTTCCAGCTTTTAATGTCACTGTTTACTGTTCCACACTGGTGACTTGTGGGTTGCAAACAAGTGTAGAAACTGTAGACTGTATATAAACATGGACGTAGCCACCATGACATCACCCACAGGTTTCTGAAGAGTGGAGCTCTGAGTGGGCTAAAGTCAGCATCTTGGCAGTGTCTGACTCCGCCCCTAACTCCCGGCTAATCCGAAAATGGGCAAAGAGGTGGAGAGTGTGTGGAGCTGAGACTTTGGTGCATGGGTTTGTGGGAATCATACGCTCACCCACCTGTCACTCACAGCGGCCACGCCCTCAATTATACATAACTTTAATCCTGAATAAAATGTAAACAGGTGAGTTCTATAAAGATTAACCCCTATACAGTTGTCATGGAGAAGGAAATTAACTCTAGAGACCAAAACTGTTTTTGCACCAGGCTGTAAACATGTTTATTTCTTCAAGTGGTCATTAGAGGAACTGTAGTTTTCAGCATGACTGTGTTGATTTCATTTTTCAGCCCCGGAGGTTGCAGTTTGGTAGAAACTAATGAAATCAAGTCATTTGAACTCTATCCTGCCCCCCCCCCCAGTTCTGACTCGTCACCGGCAGAAGTTGGAAAAAGTCATTCTTCACTAAACGCTTCTTTGATAAACACTCATTAACCATTGTGCTGCCCCTCATCAGTCCATACTGAGGAGAATTTAATAGCTGGGGTTAATAAGGAGCCGTAGTGTTGATCTGCATTCAGCCAGTCAGACTGCAACAGAAACAGCAGATGGAACTTCAGTTTCCTACCGTCACACAAACAAAACCAGGTTTTCAAAGCCAGCAAGGATCCCTGATGGTGTCACAGGGAGGAAACGCCATCTGTGCGCAGCAGTTTGAGCCCGTCAGGACACAGATCAGGATCACACTTAGATTCTTTAACTGCAGCAAAGACGGGCGTGACGGTGGAGGAATCTGATTACTGTTATAGAACCAGTGGCAGCAGGCAGAGAGTGGAAAAGACTCCAGTGACTTTGGGATGAGAAAAGTTTAAACACTTGTCTGAATGTTTGCAGGCTGCACTTGGACCATTTTTTTCTGATGATCTAGCAAATTCACAGTACTTTTCCTTCTGCTGTGAATCTGATGCTCTGTACTCAACATGTTTACTGTTGTTAGGAGGATAGAGTCAGCCAAGGTTCCCAAAGCAGCTTTCTACAGGTTTTTTATTATTATCATTTTTAATTGAAAAGCACAGCAGCAAAAGAAGCACAAAGATCAAACTTAGTTTAGCTGAAAAGTTGATTGAAGTCAGAATTACAGGGCAAAGCAAAATCACCTCCATGAACCCAGAACATTTTATCTGCACTGGTCCTATAGCATGAGCACTTAATGGAGTTGTCAACCCAATAAACAAAGATGATTCTGGCACGAAGCATCCTGTCAGAATTTGGGCCAAACTCCTCTCAGAGTCAATCTCCTGTTGATTAAAGGGCTGCGTGGAGGTGAAGAACCTCTGGGGAGGCATTATTGCTGCTGTGTGGAGTGGCAGCTCACTAATGATCTCAGCGGGATTACTTGATGAGCTTTAAAACATGTCTGCACCGTGCTGCTGGCCCCTCTGTGACCAGGAGCCACTGAGGTTACACCTGAATACAAACAGTCCACAGGAGTGTGGACGAATACTGACAGTGATGTCATTGTTACTGCAGGTCATAAATAAAGGCTGATGGTGGCAACAGTAATTCATTCCATATTTTACACTTTTCCTGTGTTTTATTTGAAGTGTTGATCCATAAGAAGATATATTAAAGATAGATATATAAAAAACCATCTCAGTCTTACATCTCCTCTCTCAGGCTTCTCTCTGGAGTTCTAGTAACAACAGGTCGGTGAGCCAATCAGAAGAGAGGAGGTTCTGAGCCTCACTTTGATACTTTCACAGAATTATTATAGAACCTAGACCCCCTTTTTAATCAAAGAACACATGGGCATCTACCTTTACACTATATGAGACCTTTAAAAACTAATTCAGTTTGAAAAAGCAGCAGTTTAGAGGAATGGACATATTATCTGATGGTTAAAGTGGCATTAAATTAGCTGAATGTTTAGTTCCCACATTTTTCTGAAATATCTGAGTTTGGAGCAGTTAACTTTCCTCGGACCTTCTTACACTTTCACACTTTAAACTTCAACTTGCACCTAAAAGTCTACATTTTATCATGCAAAACTGCAACGTACTCAGTGGCCTGTTGTAATTCACCCACTTTTGTTACTTTTCTGCCCTTTGTTGCATAAAAGTTCAATATTCTTAGCTTCCTGTAACTCTTGTTTTGCATTTTTGTCCTGCTGCATTGTAACTCTGCAGTGTTGTTCGAGGGAGGGATCAACAGCTGTGTGAAAAGTTTAACTCAAAAGTCAAAGGACAGCGGCTGTCATGCGTCATGCAGAAGGTTAAACCCTCTGGGACACGAGTGTGGCTTTGGGTTGTATAAATAAACTTGTCCTGACAAAGGAGTCGTGAACCAATGTAGATGAGATTAATCTCAAACACCTGTGTTGGTCCTCGTCAGTGAAATTACCTGCGCACTGTGCTATCGTGTGGCCGCTCTGAAAACCTGCAGCGGACCACATGACAAAAAACACAAAACAAAAACGTGAAGTGATCAGCCAAAACTACAAATCAGGTGCAAATAATTTACAGCAGCACATCACATTCACTGTCAGGAACACTGCTGCTAAACTGAAGAGCTGTAATGTTAAAAAGAAAAGACATGGATTCAAGAAAAGATCCACTTTGTGTGTGTGTGTGTGTGTGTGTGTGTGCGCTTTCATCTTTCACACATGTGACAGCCATCTGCGTCATCACATTTATAATGTGTTGCTTTTAAATGAAACTGTAACACTAACCTTTTAAATGAAATCAGAAAATTTAGCACTAATATTAACTTAACACATCTGTGAAAATGTATTTGAGATTATCTTGGTTTTAAAGGGCATTTTAGACCTGAAGTAGACCTAATCACGGAAACTGGCTCTTAACATTCAAGACGATTGAATAAGGAGCTCAGTGCTCTCAGTGCTTTTCACATCCTTGTTTGACATTCAGACAATCTGTTTGCATGAGAACAACTACAAAAAGCATGACCCTTTGAACACAGGTTTTTTAAACACGGGTATACTCGATAAAAAAGGGGCTGAATATCCGTTTGTATCCCTTTCAGTTGCTGACAAAAGCCTGTTTTTTTGACCAGTGGAAAAGGGGTTTAGTTGCCTCTAAATTTAAGGCATCATCAATAAATTGTATAATCAATAATTATCTTATGATACCTTAAGATAATGTTTCATAAAATGTGAAATTATCTATATTTTTTGCTTGAGTTATTGTGCCGACATTTCTGTAGGAAAAAAAAAAAAAAAACAGACAAGTCAAGCACTTCGAGCTGTGCTGTGTTCAAGGCTCTGCCCGGGCAAGAGAGCCATCCAATTATCAAATAAAAACAGGAAGATTGTCCTTTAACAGATGAGTCTCGCGCTGAAACCTTGACAGCAG
Source organism: Seriola dumerili (assembly GCF_002260705.1). Classification (NCBI taxonomy): domain Eukaryota; kingdom Metazoa; phylum Chordata; class Actinopteri; order Carangiformes; family Carangidae; genus Seriola; species Seriola dumerili. The sequence continues at coordinate 6,115,672 of NW_019174299.1, read as the reverse complement.
AGACGGACCTTGAAAAACTGAATCAGCCCAGGTTGAAACGGAACACGTCCAAGGCCTGTTCTCACTGGAAAAAAGGTCATTTTTCTTTTTCCTCCTGGCAGCTGGCTTTGTCAAAAGGTAGTGGATGACATATTTTATATATGGAGAGAAGACATGTCTTTGAAAAAGTGTGTTTTTTATACACCCTGCAATCGACCATGAGCCGACAGTACAGATGCCACATATGGTTGGATGTGTGTTCATGCCTGGAATGAGTCAGACTGGTTTCAATTTCGTGTCTGGCTTCTCTGTCGCAGCTTTCTCGTGTCTTTTTTTTTTTTTTTTTTTTTACCCCTCTGCCCCTCTGAAGGATGAATTACAAACGATAAAAGTGTGTTTTGCATCCAATCTCCCTAACACAATGCCGACGCCTGCAGTAATGAGGTCATTATTATGCATATCACAGATATCAAGAGGAATGAGCTTAAAAGCTTACACGTTTAATTGATTAAGGCAGCCAGGCAGCCATGGTGCTTCATAACAAAGACGACTGTTTTCTTGAAGGTCATGATATTTGAACGACATATTCAAAGTGTTCTAATTAAATACCACTATACTTTGACTTCGATAAATAAATGAATGTCATGCTGAGGTGCTTCTGGAAAAGCAAATAGCTACAGCTACATTCTATCACAGCTGGAAAAAATGGTAGGAGTAATTCAGAGCAGAAACTGATTCACAACTTGTAAAGTAGTCGAGGATTTCCAGTCAGTCATAAATACTTTACTTACGCATGATTGCACTTGACCTAAGATTTCGGTCCAGGAGATATTGATTCTGGAACATCAAAGAGCTCAAACCTCAGTGTGTCTTCAATTTCTATGATTGACAGCATGGAGACGTTATGAAACCATTCTAATAAAAGATGGTTTACAGGTTTACGAAAAGAAGAAGCAACTTTTTATTGCAAACTTCACAGATGCAGATCAGTGTTTCTGCTGCAGTAATCAGGAGGGAACCTATCTATTTTTGCCCAACGATGGACTGGACCAAAGATGAACTCTTGTTAGACGAGCCAGTGGATTACGATCTATTGGGAGCTGTGGTACAATTTGGCTGACCTGAAACATTTTGACCACTGGTCTCTTTGTCACGTAGGCAGTGTTTCCTCCACCTGAGCAGCAGCAGCAGCAGCAGCAGCAGCAGCAGAGTCTTGGAAGCCCTGCTGCACTCTGCGGTGCAATGTGACCTGGTTGAGAGCTGGAGGATACTTATCTAATGTGGGGCAGCGCAGATTGCATTGTATCCACGGGGCCGGGGACCGCAGAGCCAGGAAACTTCAGGGACACAAAGTGCTTAAAGCAGAACGCTGATGGAGATGGCCTACTACTCCTCTTCACTCTGAGAGTCTGCTCAGCTCTGCCTCCGGTTGCAGGCCAGAAGGAAAAATTAGAGAAATGTAATTGATTCATTTACCCCGCACTGATTGAATTTCTTCAGACTCAGAGACGGCAACAGTTTGGAAGATGAAGGCATCTGTTAACCTTGATCTGCATGTCTTTCATGTTTCCATTGATTTATTTTACACCCCCTAGTGACAGTCACAATTGGGAGCAAATTAGTTTTCATCGTTAATCCAGACTTAAGAGTGTCTTTTACTGTTAATCTCAGAGTTAAAAAACAAATAAACTTGTCTTTCAGAAAAACATCATCAATTCGTATTAGTTGCTTTTTGACTCTGGAGTCTTGAGCTAAGCTAAATGAAAGGTTGTGCAAACGGCAGTGACCTCTGACCGTATGGAAGCTGATCACAGTCATTTGGTGGAATTGGAGGAGGAATAATAAAAGAAAGAATAATTAGCATATGGAGCAATGTAGTGATGGAAACTGTTTTATGTCATCAGATGCTTTTTTCTTCTGCCAGTAAATGTGTCTTACTGGTGGTGTTTTTAGTTTTATTTTTCTTGTATTTTCATAATCTGAAGTTAAACCCGAGGATTCCCTTTAAGCCGTAATTCAAACCGGCAGTAATCCGAAATGATTGAGGAAATCAGATCAGACCGGTATCGATAGGCGCGCATAACGGTGCACACTTTCAGCCAAAGACATTTCTGGCGTCACACTTGATTGTACCCACAAAAAAAAGTGACACAAGTAGTTGCGTGAGGAATTACAAGAGAGAGCTTGAGAGATACATCGAAACCCCTACCTACTTTCACACCTCAGCACACCTGGCTCACTGCAGTGGGTGCGATTGACAGATTGGAAAGTTAGAAAAAAACAGCCCCAAATCAGTTTGAAGTGTGCTGCGGTGTTAAGTTCAAACCAAGTGTGAGTAAGCTAATTTGAGTGTTAAAGGATAAGTCGTCTTTATTACTACTTATTTTTGTCATCCTTAAATGTTAAAGGTTTATCCAGATTTTCTAAAATATGGTAAACAGGTAAAAAACGAAAACCAAGCACACCTTCAAAATTGGCTGTAAAAATAATTGGTTGGAAAATGTTGTTCATTAAAAGCAAGATGTCAGTTTATAAACTGAGACGAATGTTTACAGACAGTTTGGAGCATAATTATCTTCTCCAGATTGGCTTGGCTAACCCACCCTGATTACTCCTGTTTTTCTGACTCCTCTTTCGGGATGTCATCACAATCCCACATCTCAGTAATTAACTTTCTCATCCTTACAGATAGACATGATGGTCAAAACTGCAAAAATAAGGATCAAATTGTAATAAACTGGATGAGCCTTTAAAACCCACTCTGGATATTTGACTAACTAGCTTTAATTGCAACGTGTCTTGAGCCAAGAATTATGATCTACAGACTCATCATCAGCCTGACATGATGGATTGGTGAGCAAATCCGATTCCTCTCCAAAATAATGCCTCTAACACGAGCCAACAGCATGACAACACGTCTCGCATACTCTGCTGCAATGTCACACAAGTCAAGTGAAGCTCGGCCACGTCCAGAGACATCTTGTCGAGGAAAACTGACCACGGATCCGGTCACCGCTTCTGGGCTTGGCTGTTCCTTTGTCATGGAGTAATGTAAGCGCGGATGCACACTCGCCTCCTCGGGCCGGATGCTGGTCTCTTACCCCCTCGGATCACAAGTTCAATTAATTTCACAGTTGGCGGCACCCACAGTCATTTCACCGCGGCCTGTTGTCTGGAACTGGAGAGAAATGGGAAGAATATGATGCACCCCGAGCCGCTCAGCCCCTCCTCCTCCCCCTTCCTCGCCTCCATCCCTTCCATCCATGAAGGCTCCACTCGCCCGCAGCCACATCTGATCTGATAGGGCCTTGGCTCTGCAGCATATTAAAGCTCACATCACGATGATAGGCGGAGATGAGACGACCGCATGCATCATTACTGCTCCATAAAGATGTCTCTTTTCCATCTCGTTCAACAGAAAATGTTTAAATTTATCAGGAAATGCAGCTCATTAAAGAATTTGAGCTAATTGACTGTCTTCAGATCAGCTGCAGCAGTTGAATCAAACCTTAAATGCAAATAAATAAAACAGTGATCTTTTTCAGACGTGCCCCGAAATCCTGCTTAGCCCCACATGAATGAGCAAAATTTACAAAATGGACACTGGCTCTCCACACCCGCCGCATAATAATAATACTGACTTGTGATTTTGTACACACGCTTGCAGAGCCCAAAACAGCTCAATGCTCTGGCCTCAGTTTACCAGTTTATTTTTATGGGCTGATGTATTTTTGCAAAAAGAGGCACCGCAGGAGTGGATCACCCTCTGATCCAACAGTCATCCCCAGGTGCGCCGTGGAGACTTAAAATGACCAGTTACATACAATTGATGCCTTTCCACGGAGCATAGGTGCAGTCTTTCACTGCAACAACGCAACACTTGTCTTTGAGTTTTCCTTAGGTAAAATTCAAATACAGGCACTTCAATAAACCACAATATGAAGCACCACTTAACAATAACTGTCATTAATCCAAACACATCCACACACATCTGGCTACTTCTGGCCATGTGTTATAGTATAGAGGTATATACTTCCAAACTTTACATGCTTATCCTTTACTTTAAATAATCTATTGGGTTGTTCTGAGATGCTTCTTATGAGTATTTTGATTTCATGTTTTAGGGCTGATAGGATTCAATAATATTGTAACAGGTGTAACTTAGGTGACCTACATAGGCATTACATGGCTTCTGTCACTATTTGGTCGACCCATCTGTCTTTCTCCTCAGTTGACCCTCCAGCATCACAGGATCTGATGGGTGATGGATTTTAGTTCAACACCGGATCATGTGCTGTGATGTGGCACAGACTTACTGTGGCCCTGTTAAAGCTATTATCAAAGATGGAACTAATGATTTGCTGGAAGACAAACATCTCTGAAGAAGAAAACTGGATTAAAATTGTCCATGAAATACATCAGACAAGAAAGGAGAACAAATTTAAACTGTTTGGATCTGTTCTCATCAGATTTTGTTGACATATGTGATTAGCTTTCTAAAAATACTTGTCACAAATACAGCTAACGAAACTGTAGATATCTAAAAGTTTTTTTTCATATGCCTCACCTGTCATCACATGTCACCATTAGTTTTTAAAGTGTGATTAAATGCCCCATATAGTATAAAGGTAGATGTCCATGTGTTGTTTGATTATAAAGCAGGTCTAGGTTCTATATTAATACTGTGAAAGTATCAAAGTGCTCAGTCCACAGAGAAATGCACACAGCCTGTATTCAGAAACTGAGCCTTAAAACAAGCTGTCAGGACTTCTGGAACTTTGTGATGTCACAACAAAGCAGTCACTGTGCCCCCAGCACAGCCCACCAGGACCCACCGACCAACATTGCATGATTCATGATTTCTCTTTGCGTTTACCTGAAATCTGCTATATTTTTTTTTACGATCAGAAGAGTGGCTCAGAACCTCCTCTCTTCTGATTGGCTCACTGACCTGTTGTTGCTATGGCTCCAGAGAGAAGCCTGAGAGAGGAGATGTAAAACTACATTGAGATGGTTTTTAGTTCTTAAAACCACAAATATATCTTCTTATGGATTAACACTGTAAAATATGGGACCTTTAAATAAAATACAAAATGTCCAACAAAGAAGGCCATATTGGAGGATTTTGCAGTGGAAGATTTGTGACCAATACTACAATTTAATACCAGTACAAAAAGTAATGGAGTAGCGAGCAATAATATCAGGAGGTATGTGGTGGTGCAGCCAATCTTAAAGCCAGAGACTGGAGTGTGTCTCGTCTCAGAAGAATAATCATGACAGCAAGCTTCCTTAACCTCATGCAACTGTTCTAAAGACCAAAAGCTGATCATACTGTAGGAATAATTAATGACAAAGCCTTAGCATATTCTAAATGTTCTGTCCCATGACCTCCTTGCTACATGCCTTCAACTTGAGAATGACTTTGTTTCAAGGGTGACCTGGTTCCACTTCTGCTTTGCATACTGTCAGTTAAAATTAAAAAAAAGAAACACAAGCAGACATGGCCTCTCTAGGGTTACCCATTCATCTTCTATAGGATCCAGTGTCACTGAAGTTATCTTAGTAACCTGAGTCTGTGAGGGTGGATCTGGATCATCTGGAGTTTTTTTTGTTATTTTTCTGTAAGGCAACAGAGATGTACACCGAACTCAGAGGTATGCACTAATAAGAATACTGATGGTGCTCTACAAACCACATTATGCTCAATGATGAATGAAAGCTAAATGGCTCAATATTATAATGAACCATCATGCATTCCTGCAGGCACCCAGCCGGCGTCGACTCGTAGTGAGAGCTGAAGAAAAGTGGCCACACAGCTTGTTGAAACATTTCTGATAGATGTTTCACATTACGTGTGTAAAGGGCCCTATTAGACTTTAGCCTATCCAGACCTCAGAATTAAAACTAGACTATCTCCATTTTTTTTTCTTTGCTCCTCTGTCATGCAGGGCAGTGTGCATTCTTTGCTTTTTCCAGGACAACACACAGGGGACGGTGCTAATCACAGGCCGATCACTGCTACCCACTCTCAGGTCTGACTCAACAGATTTGCTCAGTAGTAAACCTGCAATGCTTGAGCTTACTGTCACAGCATGGTTCTTTTTCAATTTTTTAGGCTCCCTTACATCTGTGCTTTTTAAAGAGCCAGATTTATGAATGGAGCCTGGTATGCGTAGGCTGAGCTGCTTAAGCGATTGCAAGTCCGCCCTAAAGGGTCACAGGAAACTGGTGGGAGGCTCGGCTTCTCCCATTCACACAAACCCTTCTCCTCTAAACGCTTCATACTGACTAATGAAGCATTTAGAGGAGAAGGACCGGGGTGGCGTCGTAAACCTGCGGATGAGTCGGAGTTGTAATTTCTGATGCCATTTTACATACAATTACCAGCCATTTGTGCCCTGAGAGCTCGCCGCTGCTTGTAATTTGACACTCGAGCAGCAGCACCAGTGCCGTGAGGAGAGGAGTGGGAGCGGAGTGGGCCGTTTGATGTGGAACAAAAAAATCACCCAACTGGGTGCTGATTTGTTTGTACGGCGGTTTTCTTTGTCTCTGATGATCTCATTGTGCTTTCACCATGTCCACTGTGTGATGTGTGTGAGTGTGTTCTGTGAGTGTGTTCTGTGTGTGAGTGATATCATTGTGTTTGTATATAAACGCTATGGTCAACAGAAGTGACATTTTGTTGCTGTCCTGTAAAAATCATGTATCTCCCAAATGTCAGCTTTTTTACACATAAAAGAAAAAGCAGCACTAAGCTCTGTGGCGAGCCTTTTTTAGACAATCCAGTGGGTTTCAAGTGGTTTATTACCAGTTGTGACAGTGGGGCTGGTATTGTTTTCACCTTGTGAGTCTGTGTGTGTGGTCCTGGAGACACCTACTGTAGCAGGTACTACCACATTGGCAGGGGTTTATATGTCTGTCTGTCTGTGGAGGTTGAAGATGGGTGTGGTCCGAGCAAGGGGGGGGGAGACGCGGGCCGGTAGCGCAAGGCGCTATTGGTCCTCCGCTCCATAAGTGTCACCCACTGTTTTCTGAAAAGGGGTTTTGAAGATCAAAGTGAGCTGCTCCATCGTTGCCATCTTGGCAGTGCCTGACTCCGCCCCTAACTCTCATCTGATCTAAAAATTGGCAAAGAGGTGGGGCATCTATAGAGACCAAATTGTTTTTGACTCACGTTTGGAGACATACTATAGTGGCCATTTGAGGAACTGCAGTTTTTGGCACTTGCAAAGGTTGCTGCTTGGTTTTAAGTGACAGATCACTGTATCCCAGTTTCCCATCATTCCCATCATTCCCATTCACAACATTAGGTAAAACAATAGACCACATTGTGATGGGATCACATCAGCTGTGACACCTGTCAATAATGTAGTAATTGCTAGTACTCATAGGTTGGAACATACACATGTTGTTCTGGTGTCATCGAAGCTACCACATTTGGAGATATATGGTTCTCACTGGGCAGAAATAATTACAACTTAAAGAGTAAGTCAGTCAACCAGTCCTCTGGTTGTGTAAGTATTCTGAAAATGAGCCTTATTTATTTTCCAAATGAGGACATTGTCCTTCACAACACAGCCATTACCACTCGCCTGCTCTCTCTCCACCACACTGAAGCCCTTTTTCCTGTCCTTGGCTGTCAGCCCTTTTCTTTAATCTTTCTATTTCTTTAATTATCATTCCGCACTGGCAGCTCTCCGGTGTGAATGCAACACCTCCTCATTGTAAAGGAAGAATACTTTGCGCATGATTAAAAACAACGCCACCTCGGGTCGGCCTGCCTACTGTATCAGAGCTAATTCTTTGCATACCAATACAAGCTGTCCTCTTTAGTATTGGTGTTGGGCTGTGGCCACTGTGCTGACAGAGGCACTTCCATGTCCAGCTCTGCCCTGTCCTTGCCCCCCGCTCATAATAGATATTGACAGGTGTGGTGCAGATAACGCTAATCTGCATCCTAACAGGATTTCACATGTCATATAGTGGCTTTCTCATCGCTGCTGCTTTCAATTCACAACTTTGTTATGCTGCTAATAGCATTTCACGGTGGCACAGCCCACGGCCTTTAGACGGGGAAGAATGTGAGAGTGGAGCCCGACTCGTTCACAGGTTTACTGTCTGAGCTTGGGCTGAGCAGGTGAACTAATGCATACCAGATTTAGCTTTGAAATTGAAATTTTTAAAATACATATCATTAAAATGCAACAGTAACATATTTATTCATTGAAAATGGAGGCTGGAAAATGGTATTTTGTCTTAAACAGGCAAGTAAAGATCCATTCACCAGACACAAGGAAAACATGGCTGGTGAAGAAGTGGGGTAACGTCTACTGTAGCTGTGGACGAGCTTTTAAACGTCTCAGATAATCGGATCAAAGTGAACGCATGGACATTCAAAAACACTGGCAGCAAGGAGCTAACAAAAAGAACTGATTGGGTTGCATTATGGGAAGTGTAGTATCCAGTGTTTTTGCACCACAAATTTATGGATTTCCTTTCGTAGACACAATTTTTTGTTCTGTCACTAGTTACTAATATCTCTTGTCATTTCATAACGTGCTGTTCCCTCCCTGTCCAGTGTTCCCACCTTTCCACATCACCTGACTGCAGCTGCTCCCAGTGCCCTCATCAGCAGGTGTATATACCTGACCTTTAGCTATCGACAGATCGTCAATGCGCCGTCCCAGTCGTAGCATTCCTGACACTTTCTTCTTTTTTATTGCATGCTCCCTTGTACTGTTAATATCACCGACTGTTATCAAACAGTGTTTTGACAGTAAGATGTCTCTGGTTTCATGCATATGAGACCGGCACCTGTATGTAGCATTCCAACAAGGTTTTAAATAATAAAATGTAATTTATTGCAAAATTACAGCCTCAAAATTTCAAGCTGAAGATGCTATAGTATTGGCCAAAGTGTTCTCTATGCAAAGATTTACACAAACATCTTGCAGATTGATGCCTGTAATGAAAAAACCTTTCTACATAACATATCACTGTGTGTGTATGTGTATGAATTGCAGTATTCTTGGCCATGTCGTAGCCAGGCTTGTGGGATTCTCAGAGTGTGAGTTTCATCTAACCAACCTAATCAGGTTCATTAGCCCCCTATTTAATGGACAGGCGAGATAAGGAGAGGAATCAATTCATATTGTGCATTTGGCGGTCGCAGATCTGTGCACTGCGAGGGGACCCGTCTCCCTGCTGCTCTGAATCATGCTCATTGAGAAGGAAGCGGAAATTACCACTTTGATGGAGGCTGCGCTGACTTAAAATGACCCGATAAAGACCAACCACAGTCCTGGTGCAGCCTGAAAACTGCCCAGCGACAGAATTAAGGTTTGACGTTAGCATTGATTTTGTATTTGTTTGAATTTGCAGGATGAAGAACCTCTGAGTTACAAGAACCATAAGTAGTATTGAGACTGAACTGCAAACATTATTAGATATTTTTGAGGCTTTCATAATATCAAAATACCTTGTCCATTTCTGTTTAACCTGTCCTGTTTCTACATCCCATGTCCTTTCTTTCTTTCTTTCTTTCTTTCTTTCTTTCTTTCTTTCTTTCTTTCTTTCTTTCTTTCTTTCCTGAAACCACAAAAGGGAAAGATGGAGACACGAGATACAGGATATCAACTTTCAACAGAACCGTATCATGAAGTGCTCACACCATGCTTTCTTTTTACAAAATGTTGTTGTCCAAATCAATGCAGTTTGCAGTTAATAGTATTCAATAATTAGTAAAAATTAAACAAAGTGTTTTTTTTTATTGTACAAAATGTAAAGGCCTGGTAAGACCTCTTCTCAAGGTACGGTTACACTGCACTTCTGTCCTGCAAATGTTTGCTCCATCTTCCTTTCACTTCAGTTGAAGTCAAGAAATTCAGAGAGTTGAAGCCTATAAATTCATGCATGTGTTTCTTGTGTCTGTGTTATGTTCAGTAAGCTTCAGCAGACCCAGAGCTCACTTCTGTTCGGCTCTGACGATGCGGATTCACATGATCGACCAACTGAAACACTGCTGCAGTGTGGTTGGAAATTAATGAGGTGGTATCACCCTATACACTACAACGCGGCAAATTGCAGCATCTCTATCATACAGTGTTTGCATTTTGAAATCCCTCTGCACAACCTTTATTTATTTCCAACATCATTACCATGATCTCACATCCCTCGTTAGGGCCAAGTGCGGGGCAACAGAGGAGGAATATGACTGTTTCTTCATGACTATATGGCCGTGTACAGACTGTTTGACGTCTCTCTCTCTCTCACTCTCCTGTTATGGTGAGGCAAGTTCCCTTTGTTTTGCACTCCCTGGTGTGTCTTGTTTGTTCCCGGTTTGTCTCTCTCCCTGTTTGTGTGTGGGTGTGTGTGTGTCCTGCTGGGTGTGGCTACGAACAGGTCTGTGTTCTGCACACCTGCTGCTCATCATCCAATCAACTCTACAAGCCTCTCCTGTATTTAAGCCTGTTTGAGCTCTTTACCAGTGGCGCTGTGACTCAGCCAACACTGTTTGTTTGCAAGTTTGTAAATTCTGCCTCAGACGCCGCCTCAGGAACAACTCTCTGAAAACTCTAGTGTTGCCTCGCTCAGCTGCGCTCCCCTTCCTCTCACCAGAATCATTCTGCCACCAGTCTCTGCTCTCCGCCCCTGGTTTGTCTCTGTCTGCTTCAGCGCCTGACTACTCCACCCTGCAAGCCCTAACCGCTCGATCCTGCCTCATCCACAACCAATCTCTGCCCCACCAGCTCCAGACTCACCAGCCTTACCCACCCCACCCATCCCCAGACAAGCTCAGCTTCCTCTCTGCTCCAACAGACCTGCCACAACTCTTCAGCTTCAGTGAAAATAAAACTCTTTTTTTTTCTCTTTTTTATTAAGCCTCTTCTCGTTGCCTGTGTTCTGCTAAAACTAGAGCAGAGCAGAAAATGTACAGCTTGCACACTTATCATTCTTGTCTCTTTATCGTCTTAGGCGACCTCACATAAACCCAGCACAGCTTCATGACTGAAATCACCTGTGCAGGTGTGCATAGCCTGTTTAATTAATCAATTTAAAATGTCAAATGCAGATTTGCATACATATTGTGATATCAATATTGTAAAATCACAAAGCTCTACACGAGTATGACCTTCTGATTGTCCTTTATTCTTGATTCAGTAGCTGCTACTGATTTCATTTGATTCGTCTATTTCCAAAACATAAAAGCAGCAAATAAATGCATTTATTCATTAAATGTGGAGGGTTTTTTTTATTTTTTTTATTTTTTCTTTGAAGCATAATAATGATATAAAGCTGCTTCTGAAAAAAAATTGGCAGCGTGAGGGTAATGATATTAACTGTGCAGCAGATTCCGCTTAGAGACAAATGTTTTTACTGGCATCTTGTTTTAAAACTGCATTTTTTTTTTCCAATGAAAATGTGATTCTAGCCTTATGCAAATACACCAATTAGCCTACTGTTTGAAATAAATACACATTTATTTTTCTGCAGTAGCACAAAATGCAGCGAGTGTCTCATTTAACCTTGTTATCACCTGCTTCTCTAATCTCAAACAACTGCCTACTCTCCTGCTCTCCTGCATGACCCCGGCAACTTGATAAATATTTCAGCCTCTTCTCTGTTTCTCAACCCTCTGCAGAAAAAAGAACTTCTTCTAGTTGCATCTGAAAGTTGTGTTTCGTCCAAATGCTCAGCTTTGCAAGGTGTGTGTGTGTGTGTGTGTGTGTGTGTGTGTGTGTCTGACCCAGCGTGGGCTGCGACGTGCTTCCACTGTCACACAAATCACCAGGATGAAAAGTTCACAGTCCTGTGACAGAAGGCTGCAGGGGTAAAGCTTTCACTGCTGCTTCACTCTATCTGATGCCTTGTCTTTGTGTCTGAATGCTTTGATCGTCTCAAGACTTAAAGCTGCAGTTGTGACTCAGTGTCCACATCTCGATCCCACCACATGTCAGCCATTTTGTTTGGTATGCCGCGCTGTGTGTATGCAGCCTGCTGTGAGTATGCAGCCTGCTGTGAGATGAGCTCTAGCTCCTAGGTGGTAGTAATAGTACAGAACAGCTAAATGTGTAGAAGACAAAACCCTATATAGCAGATCAGTTTGTTTTTTTTCACCACCTGTGGAGAGTGTACCTCAGCTGCTGTATCCACTGCAGCGCATTTTTGATAAAGTGTTGGGATGGGACAAAGTCTAAGTGGGAAGGGCACAGCGGGACTAGCAAAAACTTTCTTACCTCGTTAATAGGAGCCCTGTAGTTCTGTAAGGTCACAATGTTTGCAGTTCTTGACCAACTGTGAACCTTTTTGATGGTGTTTGTCCCCTTGCTTCCTGTCATCTCTCTACTGTCAGTTATCACACAAAGACGTTAAAAAAAATAAAAAAATAAAAATCTTGCTTTATACAATGTCTGTTCATCACATCTACAGTCTGGTTAATGTTAGAGAACAACTGTAATTATAGTGCATGAACTGGTTAAGTCATAAGAAGGGTTACGGAAAGATCATGGTTATAGTCAATAAAAAGGTCTGTGTTCTATATTAATACTGTGAAAGTATCAAAGTGATCAGTCCACAGAAAATTGCACACAGCCTGTATTCAGAAACTGAGCCGTAAATTGAGCCATCAGGACTTCTGTAATTTTGTGATGTCACAACAATGCTGGTCTAATTTAACTCAAGCAAGACAGCAGAAATCAAAGTATGATCACACACATCCATACATGTGCCTCCATCATTTAACTTTTGCAGCACAACTATTTAACTAATTTGTTTTCCATTTTGTCTACTTTTCATGCACTTTCTTGTGGGGGGGGGGGGGAAATCCATCTAAACTATTCACCCCTTTTTACAAATTCCTTCAGGAGACTTTAACACAAGAACACCAGCCCATAAATATTTGAACTACACAGGCAATCAAAGCAGCAAGAAGCTGTGCAAATGCAGATGTTAAAATAATTCAACTTAATCAGCTTAAATCACAAACTGGGGGCTGCAACAGACAGGAGCACCCAATGCACCCAGAGGTGACACTGTGTGGGTAACAAATGAAATATTGGTTGCAGATGCTCGTCTTTCCACACCAAGTGAAAAACTGAAGAGTGGATATCGAGCAGCATCGGTGAGCAAGCACTTGATCCTGGAGGGGCTTGACTCACCACCATTCAATCTCTTTGAACAATATAAAAGCATCATAGTCAGGTTGGTAAACATGAGTGTGCAGTGTGCTGATGATGTCATGTGACGTGGTTTATTGATCAGCGATTCTCAGGTTCAAGGTTTTCAGTTACCGTCTGCTCGAGTTCAGAGCCACTAACAGCAGCTTTAAAGGCAGGGACACATAAGGACTCAGTAATGGAGGCAAACTGGGCAAGTGATACCTACTTGGCACACTGCAACCCCCACACCCCACCCCCCCACCCTTCCATTTGCACTCACACTCAGCTAAACAGCTGTACACAAGCCCATGCACAGACACACTGTGGGTCTGGAGGGATTACAGCACGGGGAGGTGTGGGTAACTGCAGCAGTGCGTCCCAATAAGACAAGGTCACCTTAAGTGGATTGGGATGAGGAGGGGGTGGGGGTTTAAGCAATTCCCTCAGGAGGAAAAACAGGGAGCAATTCATGAAAAAGTAATTAAGCAGGATGCACATCAGTGGATGCCACAGGCGGAGAAGACAAGAGGGGAGATGAATAAGCCCCGAGGACGAGGGGGAATGTTTGTACACGAGATGTCTGGGAGATGCTGGACACAGTGGGTTTAAGTTTAACCTCGGACATCTTTGTGGATATGATGGGTTTGTTTCAGAAACACTGTGGAAACAATTAGTCTATTGGCTATAAATGCAGTGAATCAACAACTCTTGATTCTAGACTCTTTAGATAATTAATTGTTGAAGTTGAACATTCCCTGATGGTTTGTTGCTCTCCCCATTTTTATATAATTGTAAACCTGTGGCTTTTGGACTGAGGGTCCAACAGCAGTTTCTAATTTTTAAAAATGAACACTCACTTTCTGATTTGGCGGAAAAAAAAAAACTATGAATTTGGGCTATTTACATACAATTGTCTTGACTTAAGGTGCAGTGGACAGTGGGAAAAATATATTTATATATATATATATATAAATTATTGTTAAACTTGCTCAATTTTAAGTAAAAACTAATTCAAGCACCAGATGCATGTTGTTCCACGGCTGAAAATAGACCCATTCAAATTTTCTCTTATACAGAAGTCAGAGAGTTGTTGCTGTAGTTGGTTTTTGTATTATAATGGGATGGAAAACACCAACCTGATTCTGTAGGAGACAAAACTGTCTCCAGAAACCCCTGCATGTTAGACAAAGAAATACTCCTTTCTTACCAGGAGACAGATATGAATCTCACTGCAACACAAAGTATCTCAGCCACTATTGATCAACACACAGCTTCTCATTCAGGTTGAGGAATCTCATTCAGCTCAAACATCTACTGTGGCAGCCGCTCTGCCTTCCACCAAAATAAACCCACTGCAGTCTAGAGCTGTTAAATGGCCGCTTCACTACAGACAATCCATCACAGGGAACAGAGATGGACAGGCAGGGCTAGTGAACACACCACTCCCTCCCCAGCAGCCACTGATATCAGACATAAATCCATATCTCATCTCACTTTAGTCTATGAGCCAAACACTTGGAGCAGGTAGGTGACGGTGTGTCTCTGTGGATTCACACAAAGCTCACAGGTTCGTGATGTATCGCAGGTGCATGAATATTAATAATAACATTTACTTGGAGCTTTGTTTAGCAGCTTGTTAGCCCTCACGTACAAACTGTAGATATGAATCTGGACTGTTTGTACTGTTCCATTCACTACAACACTCCCACACACACACACACACACACACACACATACACACACACAATTGAGTTTGAGGTCATAGCCGTTCGTACTCAGACGTGGTTGTGTACAAAAATAGTGGATTTAAGAGGAACAGTTGTAAAACGTGGTGTTTGCCTAAAGAGCCCAGTGCTGTAAGGCAAACACAAGCAGCCAGGACAGGCTGCAGTTACTCAAAGCCTTTAATGTGCAATAACAGAAACACTCTTACAAACACAAGTCATGAATTTGATAGAGGAAAACATCTGACTGCTATTATTTGTTCATGAAATAATCAAACGTGTCAAAATCTTGTCCTCGCATTTGGGTATTTAATTTTTTGCATATCGGTTGAAGAAGAAATGAAAGGAAAGAAGAAAAAATACGGGAAGCAGGAAGAACAGAAGCAAGGACAGGAGGAATAAGGGATAAAAAGAAAGAAGGAAGGATTGACTAACGTGAGCTGCCGTGCAGCCATCATAGAGAGGTCTGCCTGTGGAGGGAAAGACCAACCTCACACTCATGGGGCAATACTTCTGGTGACTCTCTTCTATGCAAAGCAGCTGAAGTTTGTCCAAAAAGTCACTAGATTTGTCACAAGGTGATGTCTTGAAAAAGTAATTTAAAGGGTCTGAAAAGTTGGTAAATCGAGTGACAAAGGTGCTTAGTTGGCAACACTGTTTGTAAACACCCCCCTGATGATGAAAAAATAATATAAAGGGACATAAGGAAAGACAAGGGTAAAAGGAGGGAAGAAAGGAGAAGGAAGCATGGAAAGATAGGAAGAAGGAAATGTATATAATGTATATAAGATAAGTTATTAGCTATATTTTCTGTTTTCACCATCACCTGATAAATATAGTGGAGTGAACAGTATAATATTTAAGGAAAGACGGAAGGACAAAAGGTATAGATAAAGTGAGGAAAGAACAAGGGAAACTGAAGAAAGGAGGGAGTAAGGACAGAAGGAAGAGTTGTAGTAAAGTGAAAATTACAAGAGTTCCCTCAAAATGAGGTTAAATACAAGTACCTTTTTGTAATTGTACTTTACTTCAATACAGTATCTGAGTAAATGTACTTAACAATTTTCCACCTCTTCACATCAAACCAGAATAATGAACCCAGTGGGGGGTGAATCAGATGACCTGTGCTGATATGTTAGCTGTAGATATTATCTACTATCTACAGCAATAACATGTTCTGTGTTTAAACAGCAGTGTTGGAGCGAGGGCAGGATGCAGTCAGCAGTGACATGGTGCACATCTGTCAGTCTGCTTCCTCCTGACAGGAGGCGTGGGAGGGGGGAAGGGGTAGAGAGCCTGCCGACAGCCAGCTGTTAAACTAAGACATGTACGATGGAGGCTGACAGGACCTCCGCTTTGAAGTGACAGCCATCGCCATCAGGCCGCTAAAGCTTGTCACCTAATAGGTGCAGTAAGAGGGTGACAGGTACAGTCAGGAGAGAGTCACTGCCTCACACAACATTTAAAACATTAGCCTTTGTTTGACAGGATTCATCCTGCAGTTCACCCGCTACATGAAAGATGACATTTGCTGTTTTCAGACCTGCTGTTCATTATTTGCTTCAAGGTGTTGTTTCAAAATTTTGTGTGCGTTTAACTTAAACTTAAACACTGTGGGGAGAATATTGATATTATTTCATATCATTGCTTTCTTTAAATGATGACACTAAGGGTTGAGGTTTTTATTTTAACTCATCACCAGCAATGAATATCTGTCACTTCTTTACGAGTATCGTGTATCAAGGTGAGTTACGTGTCCTCAGCGTTGTTTCTCAAAGGGCCCCTCACCTCTGATTTTAATTCTTATACCCACCACATTTTTTATTTTTTATTTTTTTTAAGAGGTCCTGCTGACAGAATGGTTGCGTATGTAAGTGCAACCATCTAAAGTAACTGTAATGTCAAACATATTTAACCACCTTTAAAATAATACGGTGTGCATTTCCTCATTTAACTTCATGGTGCAGCTACAGAGTGTATGTATGGGGATACCACTGAACGGTGATTGGTCATCTTGGGTAGCTTTTTTTCCCTACAAGTTTTTGTTGATTGTGTGAAGCTGGTTTATGCAAAACTTCAGCTTAAAGTGATCCACGGCCTTTATCGCAAACCCATTCATCAGCTCAACAAAATACACTTCCTGCAACAACCATTTCCTAAAGAGAAACACCTTTAGGCACAGCAGTTAAGAAACACTAGATACGTTTTTGTCATTTTAAGCAGAAACAATAACTTGTGTTCAGAGAAAAACAGACCCAAGGGAAACATCCCATATACTGACAGGTATGAATAAAGTTTCAAAAACTCAGGGGCAAACCAGGCAGAAATATTGTGTGACTTTTTCTCTTCAATCACAAGTAGATGGTGTTTTTGAAGTTCAGCATGGCCTACAGACTAATTTAATATTCCTTAAGTAGTCAACCCGCTTCAGTTGCTATAATCTTCCAGTTAAACATTTATTCATGTTATGTCAGTAATTCAGGATGATCAGTATAAAAGGATCAGGAGCTCCAGTATTTGGATTGAGTAGCTTGTGAAAAATAAGGTGCTCCAAGGCTCCACCTGGTTATTGTAACGTATCAGATACATATTTAATCAACATTTCATATCTCCTGCTGCTCAGCTCATTTTCAGATTGTGGAATCTACAGATTCAGTAAGGGATTCAAAATAGTTAGGATTCAATGCATGGATCCAAAACAGGATTCAGATTCAAGCAAATGCTTTTAAAACCTCAGCCGTGATAAAGACCTCTACAACAAGTAGAAGAGCTGGAAACAGAAAACTCTCAAACTCTGAAGGCATACTGTGGCTGAACTGCGACCACCATGAATTAATAAATTAGATTCTATCAGATTGTAGCGCTCAATGAGTGGAGTGTCTGAATCAAATATTTACTTACCTTGCAGACAAAATAAAAAACTAACAAAATAAAAAGAGAAAAAGTGTTCACAGGTGGCTACACTCACACTATTAATCATGACAGCAGCCCTGTTGATACCTGACACTATAATAGAATACAATTGAAGTCATCTAAATAAACCTTAACTGCAGGGCATTGCATTAATTCAAACCTGCTGTCAAACAAGCACTATTGGAAATAGTTTGGCTCACGAAACCACCCACTGTAAGAAATAAATAAAATATTACGACTCTGGCACTCCGCGTCCAGTGACTGTGTTGTGATTATCGGCCAAGGGCACTCAACTGGTGTGTGTGTGTGTGTGTGTGTGTGTGTGGGTGTGTGTGTGTGTGTGTGGGTGTGTGTGTGTGTGTGTGGGTGTGTGTGTGTGTGTGTGTGTGTGTGTGAGTGTGTGAAGTGTGAGCGACTTTTCTTATCAGGTGCGAGCAGAAAGCAGGTTGTGTGGCTTTCTCCCCAGCAGGAAAGCAGAACATTTGGAGAACGTACCGTAGGAGATGGGGATGTCCAGATCGCCCTGCCAGGACATCTGCCCTGATTCATCTATGGAGTGCTGCGCTGTAAAAACACAACAACAAGCCTCTTGTTTACAGCTCATTCTCACTCCAACACTGCTTCTCATTTATTAGATCTCCAAAGGAAGACAATGGCATGGAAATCTGCTACTGTGCCATGCTGTATCCCCACTGCCTGGAAGTGTTACTTTGTCACTGGAAGTGTGGATTTAACCATAGATAATAAATGTGTGTGTGGACTTTGCAAGATGTCACTTCAAGCCATTATGTATAGTAATGTCCAGCTAGTACTGAGCTGAAATGACAGTCCTGTGCACATTCATTTGGCAGAAAGCGGATGACAGCATGGCACAGTAGCCTTGCGAGTGAAATTATTATTATTATTATTATTATTCTGAACTTGGTTTTCATGGCACTGTCAAGTGAAGAACAGATAATGAGGATGGGCTTTACCTTTCAAGTGGCCACGTCCGAGTGTCACAAACCCAGAGGAGATGAAGTTGTGGATGTCTTGGCCTCCACTGCGCAGGGTCTCTTTCCCATAGTGCCCTGGGAAGACAAAAAAAACAATGGTAGAAAATGTCAGCAAAATATTCGAGGGCTGAAAAGCTTTGGTGTTCTTTTTGCCTGAAGGCCTGGTCACACCAGGAAGTGGCCCAGAGAAATTCACTTATCCATGTCAGGATTGTACATTGTTTTATCTAATAAAGAGGTGTTGATCAGTTAGCAAGCTGGTAAGGTTGGCCACTAACAGGACAATAACTTCATATCTATCTAAGAGACATAATTGCACGTGTGTGCATAAAAACTTAAAGGGAGAAATTAAGTACGATTCCGATGGTGCATTTGAGCAAAAAATCATCCAATCACCAAGACTGCGTTGCTATGCGTTGCTAGCAACACTAGGTCGCTACTAAAGATTACAGTGTTGATAAAAACTGGCAACACAATCTTAACGCAAGGTTAAATTAATTTATTGATGTTGACAAACTCAACAACAAACATTTTGTAATTTGTGCATCTGACTTGTTTCTCTCCGTCTTGTCTCCATTGTGCTTCATGGATGACGAATATTTGTAGGCCAACCCAGAAGTTAGCATCACCCTGGTTCAACTGACAAACAGCCAATGGGATGTTTCTATGAAAATAAGCTCTATGACAAACAAAAGTTTTTGATACCTACATGTTTTGTTCAGGGAGATAATTTTCATAAATGAACACTGCTTTTCTGATTTTTGAAGCTTATACTGTATATAATCACAATCATCAAGAAGTAAAAAGCTGATGTTAGGCTATAAACGAACTACACCACAGTCACATGACTTCAATGTCACCACCACTACACTTCCAACTAGTAGTTTGATTTAGCTATTACTTCTACAAAAGCCTTCCTCTTACAAAGTTAGTGATAGTTTGCAAAAGCGCGAGTATGAACACAACAAGGTTGTAAATGTGGGCTGGTGAGTAGATCAGTTTTCGTGTTCATTGTGATGACATATAATGTCCTTGATAACCTCTGTAGTCTCATTTAGCCACTTTTTAGCAACCAGCCTTTTTGTGGGAGAAGCAATAGCTTAAAGAAATCACACCTGGGGTATTTGCTGACGTATTTTATGTTGTAGTATACAATCTGAAAATGTCTTGAGCTTGTGTTAACCACAGACCTTATTTCAAGCATCGAACCAAAATCTCATTCAAAAAACCCATTGACTTCAGGACAAGCAAACCCAAGGTGCAAAAATGTTAACTCATTTCCCGGCTTTAGGACTCATTTCTGCAGCACTTTATAGCAACGGTAGCTAAGGCTTGACATAAACCTGGGCTGTTCAATTGTCCCGTGATTTTATGTGAAGTAACACTAAGGATATCATTTAAAGAAGAATTTTTAATGATAGCTTCTGCCATCTTGGAATCTTTGGCTCTATGATCCCTCATTGGTTTACACTGTGAAGACATTTGTAAGTGGTCAACAGCACAATCTGATTGACAAAGTTCACAAAAATTTAATTCAACATTAAGGATTCACTTGCATTCACTTTTCCCCAATGAGCGAATTCACCAATAGAGGCAAATTCCATTCAAATGAACTGATTTTAATGCAAGCTTCCACTATTTTAAATGCTGGTGTGACTGGGCTTTAAAATTGAGAAGTATCTGTACTCAACCCCCAAGTCATTTCTGCCATTTTATAAAAGAGCAGCCACAGATGACAAGAATACTAAACAGAGCTAAAATGGCATAACTGACGAAACTGACTCTCAGGTGGGATCATCAGCTTGTCAATATGTATTGCTTAAGGATGCCAGAGATGCTGTCTGCAGGTTTCAGGGCCCATTTATCAAACATTCCTGCTCTTTCTTCACAGTGAGTGAAATATTAAATTTAACTGGACAGTGAAATTGCGGTACTTTTGGCTCCTCAAGGGGAAGATTATTGGGTTTTGGTACAGTTGATTTTTTAAAATCGATTTCAGCCCCATTTAAGATTTTGGAGGGTTATGTGTAAGGATGCAATGCGGTACACCTCAGGTATACAGCCTTTTGGATTTCCCTGGTGTTAAGAGATCACTCCGTAATGCAATTTGTACCACATCACTGTTAACTCTCCTCTGAACCACTGCTGTAATTGACAGTACAGCATGAACACAAGGGGCAAGACAAGGTGCCTGCTAGCACCCTGACAACATTCAATTGTCCTGCCAATCATAGACAAGTCTACAAAGGGAATAAATGAATGTAGCGTCCAAGAACTGAGAGAATAAGAGCAAAAAAAAATCCCACATCTGGAGAGTTGGTTTATCAAATAGCTTCTCCCCCTTCCTTTCTCTACATTAACTCGCGAACAGTTAAATGCCTCTTTCTCCAAGGAACCACTTCAAAGTCAATAGCATCACTCAGACCTTTGGGCCTTGGGAAGCTGAGATCGAACAGCATTTCAAATTATCATAATGAGGAAGAGCACCTGGGACCATTAGGCCTGGTCTTCATCACACCAAAGCTTGGCACTGAAGCCTCAGCTCCACAGCTTGTTTGTTTCTTTTATCAAACCCAGAGGATGACTATAAACCGATTACTGACGTACTATGACGCACTTGTCGCTGTTAATTTTAGACCTTCGAAGAAATCGATAAATATACAAAGAAAGGAACTGATATTTTTTTTCTGTATCCAGGGATTTATTTTTACACAGCAACAGTGATGTATGTATGTATGTATGTATGTAGATGATAAAGTAGTGTATCAGTGATGCCTCCTAGGGTGAAATGCTGATGAATCATAACCTCCGCATGCTCCAAGGACGGCACCGTGGAGCTGAAATCAGGTAGTTGAAGATGCTGACTGTGATATAAATTGCTCCCGTGTGCCAGTACAAACCTATAGCCCCTTATTATCTCTGGAAACGTTCCTCAAAATTGCCTTATCTTCTTTCCATAATGAATAACCACACTTTTCATCTTATGTTCATGAATGAAGGATGAAGTGTTTTATTTCAGAGATAAAAACTCAAATATCCTGATAACAGTGAAATTTGCAGAGTAATGTTTGAACTGGCCTTCAGGGAAAAGTAAACAGTCATCAAATTAGTGAGTCGAGTCTGCACATTTCTGCACTCCAGTCATGTAGGGTGGGAGTTACAGGGGGTCATGTATATACTGTATGGTTGAGCCCGATAGCTCCAATAAAGGAAAGACATTTGACATTTTGGAAAACAAAATGATAATTTTCTTATGAGATTATACCACTCTCATGTCATCTCATGTCATGTCTAACTTAGCTTAGCATCAAGACTGGAAACAGGAGGGGAACAACTAAACTGTCTTGGTCTAGCAGAAACTAAACGAATCTACCAGTAACTCAAAGAACTCTTTCGTTCTTTCCAGTCTCTCCTTTTTCCTCATCTTTGTAGGTACTGTATTTCAAGCACATTTATAGTTTATACTATAGTCCCAAGATGCGCACCAAATTTTTGCTATTTGAATCATTTTCAACTGGTGAAGAGGTTTATACGTCTTTTGCTTCACATTCAGTTTGAACACTCATTAAAGCCCACTAATAAACAAATAAAAGATACATCATGATTGTTTGATCCACATAAAAATCAGTGTCAAAACAACAAAAATAAAGCATCAACAGGGTTATGTGTGGGACTATTTCTATGGATAGGAGCAGTGATTTTCTCCTCTGGTTGTCATTAGATAGATTTTGTTACCAGTGGACAGGGCCAGGCTTGTTGTTTCTAGTATGTATGCTGAACTAAACTATGGCTGTAGCTTCATATTTATGAAGGTGGTATCAATCTTCTCGTCTGACTCTGGCCAAGGAAGCAAATTTCATTCACATTTCCAAAAAAACAAAGCTTTTCCTTCAATGCAGCATTCAATAACATTTTGCCTCTCAGCACAAAGCCAGGCCCATAAAGACATGGTTTTCACAATTTGGTATGTTGTTGTGGTGGCTGCAGAGTCCTGACCTGAACCCCATCCAACACTCTTGGAATGATCTGGAACATCTGTGAGCTAGGTGCCAACATCAGTGTTGGACCTCACTGATTCTCTTGTGGATGGATGGGAGCAAGACCCAGTTTCCAAAATCTGTTTGAAAGCCCAAAACCAGGAGAGTGGAGGCTGTGACAGCAGCAGATTAATGCCCGTGGTTTTGACCTTTTTCATGGGGTAATGTTAAATGTAATTAATATTATAAAGAGTACGGTCTAGATCTCCTCTATCTAAAAGTGCCCTGAGATAACTTCTGTTATGATTCCGCATAAGAACTAACTGACTTGAATAACGTACTCTTTGTCAAGTAAAATGATGGGGCCAAATCACAGAATGTAAATCTTGTTTTTAGTTGAATGAAAACAGTCTCCTAATTGTCAATCTACTGGCAGCCTGAGATATGCAGACTCATCATCCCCGTAACATGACGTCATCCTTTGAAAACTTCATCCCAAAGTTGGTCTCATATCATTTTAGAGTCAACTTCTGAAGGGTTTTAAAACTCAAAATGAACCCAGCTGCCGCAAGTGTCCTACAGGGATGATTCCATTCTCTGCCCGTGACGTGAGGAAGACATTTGTCGCCTATTTTCACAGCATCATAGAAACTTTGGAGCACAAAATGAGAGACGAGAACAGAACTCTGGGAAATTGAAAGCGATAATGCTCACTCTAGGACAGTTGTGGAGGAGTACCATCCACACCAGAAGACGCACTATATCAGCGTTACATCTAAATATAATATCTCTTCTGAAAGTGGGATGAGTTCACATCATGCACTCCTCTTGTTTTGAGTTCAACTCCAGAAACCAACTGCTGCTGCATGTCATCAGCCTCTTTTTATTGTTTCTTCCCCTTGTGCTGGAAACGCTATAAAATTGCTCTCTTTGGCTCATTTGTAATTATTATTTGAAGGGGAGTTTTATAGTGGAGTGATTGAAAAAAGGAAGTGAACTACATATAGGACACCATCAAATGAGAGTGGCCTCTGAGCATAAAAGAATGTGAACTATACTGGTGTTATCAGTGTCCCAAAAAAATCTACTCAAATCTATCTTTATTCTCTTCACCCATTAACTCTGATCTGCTGCTGTGACCCAGGAGATGGTTTCAGACCAGAGGAGTGCTGTAGCTGCCAGGTGCCCTCATAAGGGCCATCTTATAAACCTGAAGTGGATCTGTACAGTCACAGCATTTTCAAAATCCATTTTCTTCTCCCAAGCACTTATCCTTGGCCTTGATGGGGAAATATAAAGAGGTCAAAGAAAGGTGCAAAGGCGAGTTTGTGAAGAAAAACACAACCACTGTTGCCACATAGGCAAAGTCCATCAGGGTCGTAAACATACAGCGATTGGAAACCCTTCTCTTTTTAATATTAACTTTTATCTAGACCTCAAGTAAATACTGAACTAAATACTGTCTCAGCAAGCGATCAACTATCCAGCTAACATGTAGTAAAGTAAAAAAAATCCTTAACTAAATTTGAAAATATATTAATAATGTAGAAAAAGAAGGGCTTTAAAATAAGATTCTGCATGGGCACAAACATGAGCACACACCTTTTTGACTTTTTAATGTTTAGCTAGCCATCTGAACTTTCATAGAAACACAGGTCATGTGCGTATTGTAACTTTCAAGTTTTAAAAAAATGAGTGCACAGCAATTAGCAATAGCAAACACTTACATATAGTATCTTTTAAAGGCCATGTAATAGGTTTGAATAGGAAAGCTTCTTTGTTCTTTTCTTTTTTGATATGTGTTCAAGGTCCAGACACCTTGCTGCTGCTGATACTAATGCTGCAGCGCTACACAAAGATGAGCAAGTATAAAAAAAAAAGTCATGCTGACATATTCCTGCTCTCACACTGCTCAAAGAAATAAAATGTAGTATTTGTAGGTTGGGAATCTTCCATAATGTCATGTTCCTTTTGCATGAAAGACATTTTTATGCACATCACTTCTTGGTCGAGGTAAATTAGGCTCAATAAAGGTTTTATGTGGATGGCTTGGAGGAGTTGAATTTAAAACCTGCAGCATTTTATTTGGTGTCCATTCAGATTTTGTTGCTGTGCAGTCATTGCTTTGGTGTTGCTCTCTCAGGTGTCGATCAGTTTGGCCAGTATGGTGACAGTATTTCTTGTGTTTTCTGTGGATGAAGTTTAAGTTCTTTTAGGTGGGGCCTATTCTTATCAACCCACTAGAGGGCCTTGGGACAAATATGAGCTGTGGGCCCACATTGAGCCCCAAATTTCTCCACCTAGTAATTAGTTTGTAGTTTATTCAGTAAATTGCACAAATTAAGCACAATATATACAGTACTTGCAAAATAAAGTCCTTTTATTCAAGGCCTGTCTACTGCCTTAACAACAACAAGTAATGATGCAGGTGGTGCCAATCATTTTAGTTGATAATGTGCTTTAGCGGTGCATGCAGCAGGATTATCAAACACATTTGCAATAAATTTAATTACCACCAACTTATAGCCAAAGTTTTTGGGGCCCTGGGGCAGTCACCAATTTTGCCTGGTTGATAATTCAGTCTTAGTGGCACTATTTTCTCTGTTTGTCCACACTTGGTGGATTTTTGTTCTCCCACTTCTGCTTTTGCTTATTGCAAACAAACCTTTGTTTTATAATGGATTTTGTCCTTTACTGGACTTTCTGAACTGTCTTGAATCCCATTAATACTGCATATTTGAAGCTAAATTACTATTTTGTAAAAAGTGATGGATAAATAAAGAATTGAGTTTAACTTTAATGAATCTATTGCCAATAGAGACTTTTAATATAAACTGAGTGATTTGGTTATAAGACTCTAAAAATTTTCCCCTTGCTCACAATTTGTGTTTCAAAGCGTGATCCAGTTTAAAGTCAAGTCTCAAAACAGAGTGGAGTTAATAGAGACCAAGAAAGGGAACATAATTTATTTGAAAATGATATTACTTTAAATATTGCAGACATAACACGAAGAAAAAATAATTTAAGACCAGCCGAATTGTTGACCAAGCTTGTAGTAATCTACTCTGTCCCAACTTGGCTGGGCTGTTCCATTTCAGTGATATACTCTAACGTCACTCTGCTGCAGAAAAGGGAGAAAAGCAGCTCACATCCTGCAGTTCAGTCTGTATCAGCTCTCCTCTGACACATTCCCTCCATGTTGGGTGGTGGCGCTGGAGGAGAGGGAGGGTGGAGGCAGGGTGACACGAAAGTGAAACATTACACTGTTGAATCTGGGACACCATACTAGGGCACTTAGCAAACGAGCTGATCCCTGGAGCAGGGATCTGGAGACCGACCGGATAAAAGTAGGAGGAACAGCGTTGCACGACAGAATTATCTCTGGACAAAAAGCGTGTGTCTCCAGCAGAAGATGATAATTTGCATCTCAATTTTGAGCCAGTGCTGAGTAGGCTTATGGGACCACAGCATGAGGGAGAGGAGAAGTCAACCAGGGCCTTGTATTTAATTCGCTATGTATTTTCTTATACGTTTCCTCTTAAGAAATATTGAGGGGAAAGCTTAAGATTCACAGCACATCCATCTATTTCAGAGGATGTCAATCAAAGGACGTTGTGGCAGATTAGCTCCTTACAACACACACTGTAAGCTTTACACCATCCCAATAACATAAAGTTGGATTTATAAATGGACACATTTATTTGGCTTTCAAACATACTCTATTTCAGTCTGAGCGATTGAGCTGTATCAAAGCAGTGTTACCTACCGTGGTTGGTGTGAACAGGTGTGTAATGGTTCTTCGAGGTTCTGACTGGCGTCTCGTCTTTGGGTGACCCATCAATCGCTGCAATGTTTTCATGTTCATACTGAGATATTGGGACTGGTCCTTGTTGCCTCAGAATATCTGCCAGGGCTCTGAAAGGAAATCACACAAATAAAGAAAAAAATGTTTAAACTGAAATGTTTCCCTTTTCCAATTACTAGCATCTTCTCTTTTTTTTTCCTCCACAACAATCCCCCTGAAGGTCTTCCTCATTTATTCAGCTACAGCTCAAATTTGAATCATAGAGGTTTGGAGCAAGGCAGAGTGGAAATCCTAATTACAACCACAGTCACAAAGGAGTTAGATTTTCAATAGCAAGGTACACAAGGTACAGACACGTTCTATTATTTGTGCTGGACTGGAGCTCAAAGCCCATTTATTAAGAGTTAACTTAGTGTCTCTTCTTTGAAGCCACAAAATAAAAGCGATATTTCAGCAACACCATTTCCAACTTTTGGAGGCTAGGTTAGTTTGTGAGATGGAGTGCCAGCGCTGCATTTTCTTAAAGGAAATGAAAGGGCAATTTAACTGTGTCAATGTCAACCTAAAGCAACCACACAGTCCACTTTTCTATAACTCTGTGACTTTGGGAGATATACAGTATATTAATAGCATTTCCCTTCCAGGATGAGCATACTTTAGCCGTTTTCTTTTTCACAGACAGAGGCGACCTGATTTTGCATTGTCCTAGTTGGCTGCTATGTCGAGTGCAGCAGGAGCTATAGTTTGCAGGAACACGCCCGACTTTTATAAGATATTTAAATAAGCGAGAATAACTTTGGCAAGAGAAATGAAACCACAGAAGGACCCAAGTACAAAAGTACTTTTGATTGTTGTCAAATTACTTGGAAATTGCAAGAAACTGTCTTTATCATAAATGCTTATAATCCTAATAGAGCCCAAACAATACTGCATTTTCTG
Organism: Seriola dumerili; assembly: GCF_002260705.1. Taxonomy (NCBI): domain Eukaryota; kingdom Metazoa; phylum Chordata; class Actinopteri; order Carangiformes; family Carangidae; genus Seriola; species Seriola dumerili. The sequence goes on along the minus strand of NW_019174299.1, from coordinate 6,088,183 downwards.
GGCTGACCAGTATCAATATGAGAGTTTAAAAAAATCTTTGGTCGTGGCAAATTTTGGAACAAGGCCATTTAATGCCTTGAGTTTCGGCTACATAATTTTAAAATCAATGCATAACTCTGTAAAACCTGATTGAGAGGATGCACATAAATTGAAAACAACAGAGGACCTAGAATCAAACCTTGGGGAACACCACAATTAATCTGACTAGCAGAGGAACAGGAGTCTGCTGAGAAGTATGAACATTACAGGTTTAATGCAGTATTAGAAGTATAAGTCTGTTGGTATTCCATATTCTGGATATTATTGTCCTAAACCTGTGAAAAACACAGAGCCACACGGTTGCACTAAGTGATGAGCTCCATCATTACCATCAAAAAAAAAATAATAATAAAATTGGGCCTGAAGTATTGAGACTGACACATTTTTTCTTTTTTTATATTGTGCAACACATTTGGACAGACAAGTATATTTGTGATAAAATAAAATCATCTGATAATATTGGCTGTAAAATCCTGGAACCAGACTTCCTATACAAACTTTTGACCTTTTCTGTCCCTTTTACAATGAACTTATTCTACTGCTATTTTTGCCCATTCACAGTCGTCTTACCTTTTAATTTCTTGGTCTCGCAATTGGAGACCGAAGCATTATTCTCACCACCTAGCTGGCATAAATTGCATCTCTGTTTGCTCTGCAGAAGGTGATCAATACAGCCTGTTCAAATCATTGGCTTTAGCTCTCACTCGGCATTTCTTGTGTTTCAGTGAAGGTCACAGACCAAACAGCAAAGGTCTGCCAACAGCTCAGTATTCTGCTCACATTGTTCCCTCAGTCACAGAGGTAGGAGTCGAAATCACTTTATAGAAGCACCGGAAATTAACAAAGACGCTCCTCACTTTTAAAGAGCAGACCCTTGCCAAATATAAAGCTAATCCCATGTTCCACTACTTCTTTTTGGTCATGGCTGTCATCACGAATGTCTGCTGCCAGCCTCTGACGTCTATTCCAGCAGACATCATTATGACTGCTCAATGCGCCAAATGGCTAGTGAGAATAAACAAATCATAAAAAGAAGGAATAACACTATTGAGCACCCAAGAAGCCATGCCTCCTCATTTAATAGCCCTCTCTCTAAACTCTCATGGCCACAGCTCATATTGAAGAGATGGCATTAAGCAGATCCACTTGAAAGTACACCCCATGGCTAGGATAGAAGAGCAGTAAGGAGACGTAAACTTCACCATCTCCTCGTTTCTCAGAGCATACATAGAAAATAAAAGTGCTGCATCATGAAATTTGTTGTTCTTTACTAACGCTGTGTTATAAAATGCCAACCTTTGAAAAGACACTTACAGTGATCACTGGAGCTTAAATTTAATATATAACTGATCAACTGAAAGCATTCCTTTGTGCTGTTGTCAGGGCCTGAATTTGGACATATTTTTATCAAGAACTTGTCACTGTGTTTTTCTGAGAGAGCTGAGTAATGTCTCTTGGCATTTTAAAAGCAGCAGGCACCAAAGTTTCACAACTGAGACATAACAATGCTCAATTGTCTTCATATCATTAAATCAAGGATCCGGGCTCTGGCTGAGAAGCTAGACAAACCCTCGATAATAGTAGGTGACTCAAGTGACTCTTGGATATGAGCAGTGACTAAGTGACTATGATGTTTTTCTTTACCAGTGGGTGGAAAACGTGTAACATTTATGTCAGACCTAACCCCTGATTAAACCCCCATTTATCCCTTTCTACACTTTCCATCCCCACTGAAACAGGTATTGAGAGTATCCCAGAATGCATGGTGCAGAAGGCAGCTTGGACAGATGTTTTGAAAGCTTTCTATAAATAGTGTGCAAGTTGGCAGTCTATCAAACAGACAAACACATTTGGGTTTTGGGTTTCCACTTCACCTGTACTGTTTGTTTCTTGTGGAAGGAAATTCATCCAAATATGATAAGAAACATGCAAACGCCACATATAACGGTGGATGCCAAGATTTGAGCCAGCGCAGGCAGGTCTTCCTGGCCACAGGCCACAACAGAAATTATAAATCCTCCCTTATAGAAATAAAAAAAAACAATCATCATCTTAATCGTTTTCAGTTTTCTTACTCTAACATACACAACTCAAATATTAAACCTGCAAGAAATTCATTTTTGGCCACTTGGGGCAAGCAGAAACAAGCTGTGAACACAACACTGACATATCACCCTCGAAGTTTATAATGGCGAAACTTGTGTGTTTACCAAACATCCAAAGTTATGGAGTAACACTAACATGCTTTTGGAGCCTTGTCTTCTTCAACTAATATTCCCCCTCTTTTAGCTCTGTTTTTGGTCTCCCATGGGAAAGCTCTCAGATTGCTCTTCAGCTGCTACATCTTCAACTCTACCACTGTATGTTCACCAGCTGCTCTCTCACTGTGTGAGAGCGCTGAGAGTGAACCAGATCAGTAAGGAAAAACAATGAGCTGAAAGTCACCATAAAGCTCCATAGCAGTGTGAGGAACTACAACGTTCTCCATGGGCTCATCATCACAAGTACCCCCTTTCATATGCAAATAGACATGTCATGCCTTAAAAATACTTATATGCAGCTTTAACTTTGTGCCAGAAGTGTTACACATAAGTAGGTTTTATTATTGATTAACTGACCGATTATTTTCTTGATTACTTTTTTTGTCTAGAAAATTCTAGAAAACAGTGAAACATGCTCATAATTCTCTTTCTTATAATGACAGACAAGGAAAGGCTTGGAATTCTTATATTTGAGAAGTAGAACCATCTAATTATTGCTATTTTTGGTTGAAAAATGACAATTAATCAATTATCAAAATAGTTATTTGATTGACACAAATTAATCAATAATTTATTAATGCATTAATAATTTCAGCTCTAGTTACATGATGTGTCCACCTTTTTATAAGGCTCTGATAACAATTTTTTCTTTTTCATTTGCACTACATGAGTTCTACAAGAACAGAAAATAATTTCCCAAAGGAACAAAGAGTTTTGAATTACTTCACATGGGAGATTTACAGTATGTGCAGTATTTGTGTTTTCTCTCACTGGTTTGAAGTGGGTGGGGCTCAGCTGGAAAAAGGTTGGTAACACTGTGTACTTCTGTGCACCAATCAGAATTTAGCAGTGGTCAAATTGAAGTCTTCTGACAGTTATGGGGCTGTTTGCTTTAAACGTTGCTAGGCGACTGTCAATCAAATCTGATCAAACCACAGATATACAGTCATACAGAATCAGTCAACGTTTATGAAGGGTTCAACACTGAGAAACTCAAGTAATCTTTGACTCTGACTGTCAGGTCTATTTAATGTTCAAAAACCAAGATTTCAGACCAGGTTTTACAGAGAGCTGTCTGCACGCACTTGATTAAACCACTCGGCTCATGTCACTCCTGCACCATTTGTAGGGTAAAACAAACTCCACACCACCGTGAAGCTTATTAAGACACCAATGGTCTTTCAAATGCTCTTTGTGCTCATGATCTGATCATTCCTACTGGGTTTTGGGTAAACAAAAGAGATGAATTGTGACTCTATGGAGACATAGTCAGATCAAAGCTTATAAGGTGTTTGCTTCAGGACACAGAAAACAGCAGTTCTTTGTATGAAATAATACAACACAAACATAATTGGCAACATTAAGGAGTCATTTGGTGTTGTGATGATGTTACCTGAGGTCTGTTCCTGACATCACCATACAGCAGTGTGCTCAGCTGGTGACTGAATTTGGCCACAGGATGTGTTTTTTATGTTGCTTTAATGTTCATTGAGCAATTCAATGACCACCACTGGTGCCTTGAGGATTTCAAAATATTGTCATTGTAGAGGACACGACTCCCATCAGGATGAACGTGATCACTCATAATGGCTTTCAGTGGCATTTGCTTTATCCCCCCGAGGTTGAACGGACATAAAATACCACCCCCTCCCCATCCAAGGATTGACACAGAATGGGACATGAACAGTGGAAAGGTATACAATCTTGACATTTTTTGACAGGGAAGCTCTGGGGAGGAGAGTAACGGCTTGTGTTAAAGGTCATGGGCTGGATTGAACGTATGATATTGAGGCTGTAAGTTATGTAGAATACTATAAATCAGCTGAGTCACCAGTACAGCCGCTGTGTGTACATATATTTTCTCTTTAAAGCTACTGGACTGGATTGACAGCCAGAGAAAGTCTCATTACAGGATCAAGAGTGTGCCAGACTGTGGATATGTGCGGTGTTATTTGAAGAGCTGTAAGGTCTTTTCCCTCCCGTTGAATACACTCTGACTACAGGAAACTATTGATGGCATTTTCTTACTAAACTGGTAAGACTTTATTGCTATGAGTAGAATAAGATTGGAGATATCCCTAAAACCCAGAGTTACCGAGATAAACCTTTACAGTGTAAATTCATTAAGATAAAATATATTTTTTCTACTTTTTCATTGATCATCACCCAGAATGAATGTGTGAGAAGAATCTTACCTGTGCACATTCATTTCCTGAGGAGGCTTGGTGGCTTTATCATAGGCAACTTTAGCAGAAATCCCAATGGCAATGATGAGCGCTATGACCCCGCAGGTGATGTACACTGTGGTGTTGGTCTGGTCCAGCTCTGGGTCATACGTATCACCTGTTGGTGCCGGTGAAGGGGGCTGGGTTTTGATCCAGTCCGGCGTGTTGTAGTTCGTGCAGCTCTTCTGCTCCAGCCGCTTCCCCCGGTCCGCGCAGCAGAAGCGCAGGAAGCAGCTGCCGCAGCAGAACCGGTGGTCGGTGTTGTTACAGGCGAACTCTTTGTCGTACTGACCGCTCACGTCGTAGTAGCCCAGGCAGGTGTCGTGCTGGACGACGCCGACCGAGGGAGCCTGGACCTGGGTGATCCTCCCCGGGACGGCCGCGACCACCGGGACCGCAGTGGTGCTGCCGTTGACCTCCTTCACCTTTGGGTTCCTCCTCTGCGGGGTTTTGCTCTTTTTGTTGGTGGTGGCGGCGCACAGGACATTCAGTGGGTCTAAGTAAATCAAAAGAAGCAGAAGGTGCTTTATCCCCATCATTTGAGGACGCGCTGGTGTTTGTTCTTTGGCCCCCACTCTCTTCTGTCTGCTCTCTCTCTCTCAATATCACTCTCCCACTTCTTACCGAGTGGAGCTTCTTGCGGGTTTCTTCATCGCAGGTACTCCTTTACGTGCCAAGCTTTCACTCACGGACTCTGACTGGCAGCTCTTGCGCTCACCGGACACACAGTGCATCTTCAGACTTTGTTGTCATCCAGTAAAGAGCTTGTTTTCTTACAGGACAGACGTCTTCTTTGATTTTGGCTGCAGAGACGCGAGAAAGACTCAATGTCCTCCAGGGAAATCTGCTTTTTCTTCACCATGAGCAGTTGATCTTGAGTAGGATCGAGTCTCGTAGTTGCACTGTGAGAAAAGAGACGCGCACAGAGAGGTTTAGTCAGTAGATTTGACTTAAGGTTAGGCTAAGTATCCATTATAAACTTCATCAGACATAATAAAAAGAAGAATCTGGGTCGATAATTGGCAAAAACTGGAGCGGCGAACACTTTCAGCACCACGGACAGCGCCCAAGTTTCCATTCGGCTTTTTGGAGCGCTTCAGCACCACAAAAGTAAACAAGTTCCGTCTTTTTCTGTCATATTTTCACTTAAAACATGAGAAAATGCTATTTAACTAGATAACAGACACTATCCGTGTTCATGAATTGCATATAGGGTAAAAAATATGATGCGTTTTGTCGCCTCGTTTTACGCATAAACTTTCTTGAGTGGAAACGGAGCATTAACTTCTTTTCTTTTTTTTCTAGTGAGAGATAAAACGATGAAGAGAAGATGATGAAGACTTACCGGGTTAACGGTGGCCGGTAACGGGGTTGTCTCAGCCACTGCCACTGAATCAAAGAGCCTCAGCAACACAAGAGGCAAGACCTCTCTCTCTCCTCTCCGGCCCGCCTCCCTCCACCTCTCCTTCTCTCTCTTCCTCCCTCTCTCTCTTTCTCTCTCTCGTCACCCCCCACCCCCCAATCCTCCACTCACGTCACCATTCAGGTACCTCAGTTAATTATCAATCGGCATCTCCCCCCTCCTCTTATTTGGTCATATTGCCTCCGGGCTTCACTCAATAACTCGCGGAGGTGTTGAAAAAAAAAACACATACAGAAAGATTACAGTGTATTAGAAGTTGTCTGTAGAGGCGAGGCGCTGCTGTTGGTGGATGTTCACGCGTCAGTGCGCGCACAAGCTGCATCCACTCACAAGTCACCAAGTCACCAATCACGTCCTGTGTTGCAGTGTGCAGTAAGCCGTGTGTGCGTGTGTGTGTGTGTGTGTGTGTGTGTGTGTGTGTGTGTGTGTGTGTTCAGGGAAATGTGAAAACATGCTGGTTTACTTTAGAATTATAAATCAAATGCCATGCCAGTGCAGTGGGAGGGGGGAGAAGGATTTGCTTGCTTAAAAATGTCTGGCACCAAGGGAAATTTTATTCTGAATTTTAAGGTAACACTTGTTACTACTGGATGTCTGGAAAAAAGAGACAGACAAAACTGCTCTGATTTACTCTTCACTCTGTGAAATGTTTTCCAAAATCTATAATGTCAAATTTGAACTGATTACCCCTTCCCGAAACTACTTTATGGATTTATTCTCAGATTTTCTAATGTCAAAAAACTTTTATTCAAATATCCTCTATTTATTTTAAGAATCCACTTTATTCTTTTTATTCTCTTCTTATTCTAAAGAAACTAACTTCATGATAATTGTGACTATTTTCTTTAATTAGGAGATGAAATGATATTCATAGAATTTCAGAAAATGTTATTTAAAAATTCTCAGAAAAGCACTTTACTGTCAAAATTCAGATTATTATCAAAGGTTGTGATGTTCCTGAAATGTATTTTAAATCTATTTCATTTTCAGAATTCATTTTAATCGCAGACGTTTTTTTCTCAAAATTGACTTTTTATTGAATTGTGATGTAATTCTCAGATGTTAGTGTCACATTTTATATCTAAAAAAAATATACTTTTATTCATAGAATCCACCATGACTTTGTTCTGATTTTGATCTGAGATTTTTAGGAAAGTTGACATTTGTGTTATGAACATTTTCTCAGATTACCTAAAGATTAGAAATTTAGGAATTCAGGCTGGCGTCTCACTTATTCTCAAAATTCTGGAAAAAAAAATCAGTGATTAGAAAATTGAAGAAATTTGACTTCATATTGAATAATGACTTTTGTTCTTAGATTTTCTCAAAACTTCCCAGAATCACAGAATCATGACTTTATTCCCAACTTCATGACTTTTATCTGAGAGCTCTGAATTTTCTGAAATGTTATTCCTATGAATTTATTCTCATAATTTCTCAACTTGGTAAAGTTTTATTTTCAGAATCCATTTTACTGTCAGATGTAAAATAAAGAGCTTTTACTTTTTTCTGAAATTTGACTTTCATATGAAAAGAATTCTCAGATTTTTCTAAAAAATTCTAACTTTATTCTCAGAATCCACTTTTCTCTCAGAGTTATGACTTTATTCCCAAAATTGGTACTTACTGTACTTTATTCTCAGATTTTCTAATCTCAGAATTTCGGTGATTTCACATGCACTTAATCTTCTACTAAAGGCCGGGTTTTTATTAGAGGAACATTATATTTAATAATATTCTTGTTTCAACACAGCACCTTTTTGAGTGAACATATTGTAATTATACATCTCTCTTGTCTTTACAAAGGCGTTACAAGGAGAAATATCTGGAGTGCAGATAGTTAGGAATATTCATATTTTTTTTCATTTTTTGATTTGTGGTTTAATTGTATTCATAAACGTGTTTTAATCCGGTAAAATCTGGCCATACCAGATGGTGTAAATCACCACATTAAAAATTCCAGACAGGTAATTTGACAGCGAGAGGAAGCCACATCAAATTGACTTTCAAATACTTTGCTGTCATTGCCTTACTCCACTGTCCTCATTCACTCAGTTATTATCCAGTGTGTCAAAGCTCATCCATCTGGTGTACAGACTAAACCCACTGCCAAGATTTATTTGTTTTAGCCAGCTTGAGTGCCATTTGATCAAGGTGAATGCAGTTTGACCAAGGTCTGCTGTTATTACTTTTATAGCAGAGGTGTTTGACGAAGCCTCCACTGGGGTAAGCTTATCTTATTTATTGGGATCCTCTGCAACGTTTAACTACAATGAAGTTATTACATTGATCCTAAACCTCCACAAACCACCCGTCTTTATCATTTTATTCCTCATTACAACACATGACTTGTTAGGCTTTGTTGCAAGTTGAAGACACACACCGGTTTTACTGCTTGTTTTATGTATGTTTACTTGTTTCAATTTTGAGATATTAAATTGTGTCAGAGAATTCATCGCCCCTTAACATACAGTATAGCACATTTCATTAGCTTTGTGTGGTCGTTAAAAGTGTAACAGTATCATATATACTCTGTACCAGCTTGTTCTAGCTCTTCATCAGACTACATGACTTCTTACATATTCAAACCCCAGACTCCATGTTTTAATGGCAGCAACCAATTCCAAAACTGGACACTTTCCAGATTTCTTGTGCATCGTTTTAGACACATTTGCTTAAAATTTAGTTTGTGATGTCTGGAAGCTCTGAGATCTGGGATCGGCACGAGAACTTAAAAATAACACTGGGCTATACAGTGTAAAATCATACTGGCTTGTCCACAGACAAGTTGCCTGTTAAGGTGTTTCCTGTTGCTTCAACAAACAAGGCAGATACAGATAGTGTGACATCCTCTATAACTGCCAGTGCGTGCTCATCCTGCTGCCCCATGCTTTTTCCTTTTAGGCTGCCTCTGTTTCTCTCTCTCTCCATCACCTTCTACCCTTTTATACACACACACACACACACACACACACACACACACACATACACACACACACACACACACACACACACACACACACACACACACACACATATATAGTCTTTATTAAAACTAGAAGATCACTTGGAGTAAATTAGAGTAGATCAAATTAAACCAAACATATACAATTAAAAAACAATGTAATGACAAGAATCAATTAAAACAGTTACAAACAGAAGTTATAAAGTCATTAGTCTAAAATGACCAAAAGGTGCCAACAAATTCATTTTTAAAGTGCTTTATAATGACTTTCAGGTGGATGGTGCAAAAAAGCCTTCAGGGACGTGGAGTATAAACCATATATATATATATATATATATATACACATGTATGTATTGCTCAAAAAAATGAAGGGAACACTTAATCATCACAGTATAACACAAAGTCAGTTAAACTTCAGGGATATCAATCTGTCCATTTAGGAAGCACAAGTGATTGTGAATCAATTTCACCTGCTTTGGTGCAAATGAAAGTGACAACAGGTGGAATGGAGAGGAAAAAGCAAGACAACCTCCAAAAAGGGAATGGGTTTACCTGTGGTGGCCACAGACACAGACCACAGACTGCTCTCTCCTGATCCTTCCTGACTGATTCTTCTCTAGTTGTGTGTTTTGCTAGTGTCCTTGTCACTGCTGGTAGCGTGAGGTGGCACTGATGTGCCAGTTCACACAAAACTAGTTCAAAGTTCAGTTCATACGGATGAAAATGAACTAGTTCACATTCATTCATTCAACTTTTTTTTAAATGAATAGGCTGCTTTTCTTTTTCAACAGAACCTTCTTCTACACATCCATCACCAGCCCCAAATAATTGCATTAATGTTAATTAAGGCTTTTATACTCAAGTATCTATCGTCTCCTACAAAATAGTTTGAGGCCATCACGAGATAAATCTCACCAGATGCAAGATGATATGCAAAAAAATTTCTTCTCCATGTTTATTGTTGCGAAATGCTGGACAGTTTTACCTCTGCACACCGCAAAAATTGATAAGGTTTATAAGGTAAAAATAATCTCTGTGCTTCCTTGAATTACTCCTATAAAACTTTTGATAACAGGTTGTAGTTGAGTTTGTGTTTTCTCAAAGGGTTAAGTAAAAAAGGCGGGAACTATCCTCAGCTATATCAATAAACTGACATAGGAAAGATTATAGATTCTTCAGCAGGTATCACAAGTGTCTTCCACTGTTTGCACTGGATGGATCCAATCGTGTTAATGGTGATTCTTGGTTAAATGCATGTACCTTTGGACCAAAGCACTTTATCTCACACTGCTTATTTAACATCTCAGACAGAAGAAGAAGAAGAAGAAGAAGAAGAAGAAGAAGAAGAAGAAGAAGAAGAAGAAGAAGAAGAAGAAGAAGAAGAAGAAGAAGAAGAAGAAGAAGAAGAAGAAGAGTATTTGTCCCAAGAAGAAGAAGAAGAAGAAGTGGACTTTAATTGCCCACCCATACTTTACAGCTGGCACATGGTCCACCCGTGCAAGCCTTTGAAAGGAAAAAGTGTGATCGACTCCACAGCGCCCCTGACAGCGCCGTGCAGATAATATGACGAGGAGACAAGAAAAAGTGCACGAAGCTTTTGATGAATGTCTTTCCACACTGGATGCTCTGGAAGACAGCATTTGCAAATTGGCCCTCCATTCCTCTGTCAGTCAAAATGGCACATCACATGGCATGTTGAGCACAAAGGGAAGAGGGATTGTCCATTAGTGTTTAACAGCTCCAAGTGCGCGAGCCTCAGCAAAAAAACGCTGACAGGTAACGACGGGGTCGACATTGGCTGAAGAATAATGAGACCATATTTCAACAGAAGAATGAAATAATGAATGGCACCAAAGAGATCCTGAGCAAAGAGACGGATTTTCACACCAACGCCACAAAACAATCAGATTGGGAAAGTAATGCAGCTCTTAACGCCACAGGAGGAAAGCTCTTGAAAGCACTCGCCTTGTAATTGTCACGTTGACGAGTATCATGGATATTTGCCCCACATTCTCTCTCTAGTATTTCGTTGGTCTATATTTTGTCTTTCAATCAGGGATTTTTTTATGTGGGTCTTGATTTGGCTTAGCTCAGAGCACCAACCAAAATGTCTGCCCCAGTTCTGGCGCAGAGGGGAATTGCTCTCCTCTGACACCGGCCCTGTTCAAGGGTCCGTTCTGTCGCCTTTGTTAATGAGCCAGGCGGCCACAACATGTTTCAAAAGCGCGACACTCGATGCAAAGCGAATCTTATGGGCGTCCTGGTGCAACTGCGTGTCATTAAAGAGGTCGTGCAGCTCATTTCCTGATGACATTGCAGGTGTCTGATCCTCCATAACGTGCCTCTTGACTTAAAGTGGTTCCATATCGCATCAAGCAGATAGGCCTGCAAAGATATCCACCATTTTGACTTTATCAGTATATAAAGCATATTTAGTTTCCAAGAAAATTAAAAAGGTGCTAGCAACTGACAAGGAGGATAGTAAATACAGAGTCCAATTTGGGAGCATAAATCAATGGAGTCTTAAAGTGGTCAATTCTAAATAAATAAAACACACATTTTTATTTAATTGGGTTAGTAAGATTGTTTTTGGCTGGTTGTGATAATTGAGCTACTTTTTTTCCCATTACGCTGTTTGTTCCCACAAAAAGTTACATTATATTACAATAAATCAGCCCTTCAGATTCAGAATATTATTTGCTAATGATCTGTAGTGAATTTTTGTTCATATACATCAATATGCAAAATATGCAAAGATCAAAAAGGGATTGATTTAAAATCAAAAAATCTATTATACCGATAATTAACATTAGATATATAGTATTTTGAAACCACCCTCACATACAGCGGCTTTTCACTCCTTCAGGTGTGGCAGAACGACAGTAAACTCTCTGGACTGCTGACATTTTCGGGGCAACACGTTTCTTTTCTTCATGGCGCTCTTTCACGTGTTCCTGTAATCAGACGGTTGCACAGACCATTGTACAAACTGAGTAAAGCTGTGCAGCCAGAGAGGCGTGATGCTGTGTTGATTCCTGTTGTTTTTTTGTTTTATTTTTGTTTTTAAATTCTTTTTACTTGACACACCTCATTGCTCTGTGATGCATATAAAGGGATTATAAACTGCTCGAAAACTTTTCACTTGGACCTAATTGACTGGATGAGTCGCACCTTGAAGAATAATGAATTCCTAAAGAATACAAAGTACGGTCAGGGGAAAATTAAAACTTTTAGCACCTTTTTCTTTCTGTGGTGTGTGTGTGTGTGTGTGAGTTAGAGGGAAGTGAGAGAAAATTGCTAAGATTTTCTCAGAGGAGGATCAGTGAGTGCAAAGTAAATATCAAAACAGAAAGTCGAGGAGCAGACTGTGTGTGTGTGTGTGTGTGTGTGTGTGTGTGTGTGTGTGTGTGTGTGAGTGAGTGAGTATGTGTGTGTGAGTAAGTGCACCACACCATTACAGGTGTTCTATGATGAACAAACACACGTTTATGAGAAGACATCTGGCCGTCAGACTTGGCAGTTTTAAAGAGTGAACACTCCATTCCTAAGAGGGACATTATCCTGATATATTTCTGCTCTACACATAAAATCAAAAAATCTAAATAAAACTAATAATAATAATAAAAAAGGTTATTATTGTAGTGAAAGAGAAATGTCTTGATAGGAGCTGTCACGGTCGTGCAGCCTTATCTTGCTGCTTCACGGAAAACGGAGGGTAATGAAAGAGGAAACTGAGGCATTAGAATACAACTGAGAGAGGCGACGGTTTCCCCCTTATCATTACTTGTGCAACACTAATGATCAGGGTGGGGGGAGGGGTGGGATGACTCGATGTACACAGTGCATTTGTCTTGTTTAACTGAGATTGTGGTCGCTAAACTCATTTCACCTCTTGCTCCAGCCCAACTTCAAAATTGAGTGCCGGGGTGATTGTTTTGTTTTCAGGAGAAGCCGTGGTTTTGCTGTAACAAACGGAATAATCCTTGGACACAGTCTTTGCTCCTTTTTTATGCTCCAGGTTTTTTTTGTTTTTTTTTGTTTTTGTGTGATTTGTTAATAGCATCTTTCATAATAAGTGATTACCTTCATCCACATTAGCAGATGCTAACGGAAAATGCGCGGTAAGGACAAGACAATGAACTCCTGCCGGCATTTGCTAGAGGTCACATTATATGGCCAATCATTGCTTCATTTGTTCTCGTTAAGTGTGTCATAATTGTAACGGCCCACGGCTGGAGCTCATGAGCGGTAATCACGAATGACAAGTGCGTGCAGTCAGTATGCTGGGTGTGATGCCATTATTTCTGTGCAGCAGGCCTGACAGTATCTGGGGAGGATTACTGCTGCTCATCAGGACCTCATGTTTTTGTTACTGCCGCTGCTGCTATTGTTGTTGTTATTGTTGTTTTTGTTGTTGTTGTCTTCGTTGTCCACATTCGTGCCTCCACTTCACAGGTGAGACGCACCAGTAAACACAGCCTGCGGTGTGAGCACAGAGTACTGCCTTTGACAAAGTCCATTCTGTCAGTGGCATCCAATCAATAAACAGCCTCAGCAGCATCCTGCTGCACGAGCTGCGCGTGTGCATGAGTGTGTGTGTGTGTGTGTGTGTGTGTGTGTGTGTGTGTGTGTGTGTGCGTGAGACGAGCGGGGAAGCAAAACGTGCAAAACAAGCCACCTCTCTTTTTCCAATCTGATCTCACCATCTTAAACACCAAAAACAACAACAGCGAAAAAAAAAAAAAAAAAAAAAAAAAAAAAAAATCCTGTCTCTCCTTTCCAGGGCTTGATCCCTCCTCCTCCCCCAAGAGGAAAGTTGTTAAATTGTAGCTGCATACTAACAGCCTCCTCTGAATCAATTACCATTTGGATATAAATGTCACAGCTTTGGAAACTGTCACTGGGCAGAGACTGAGAGGAAGCAGAGGTTTATTAAGGATGGCATAGATGCTGAGGGTTTCGTAAACACACACATTCTCACATTCATGGGAAGAAAAAAAAAAAGAAGACATTTTTCCAATTAAACTATCATCTTACGCTTGGATATGTGCTGCAGAGGCAGAAAATAAATGAAAAAAAATCCACTGCCTGCATTGTTGTGTTCAAATTTACCCACAAACCTCCAGCTGGATTTCATAGCAGGTTGCTCTAATCTCCCCAGAGACTCGAAGAAAGTGTGAGTTCTGTAAAAGAAAATATCATTAAAACCTAATTATGCAGGTTTGAAGCAGGGCTACAAAAACATTCACAGACTCTACAGATGACCTTTGCTCCGGCAACTTCAAGCTTTGCATGAAGCCGAAACAGAACATTTTCTTCACTGTCGCCTTGAAGAAAGCAATAAGGCTGAGTGATTGAAGTGTCAATATAACATTTACTTTTCATAACCTGGAGGCAATAAGGACTTGACGTTTATTATGAGGGGAGGAATCTCTTAAGCCATCCTCCTCACATGGTTAGTGGACAGTGTTTGTTAAAAGAGGAGAAGGAGGACTGATGCTCAGCCTGAGAGAGACTGGAGTCATCGCTTTGATATTATATCCTGGCTGCAAAACAGTGGAGCTGTGTGACATGATTTTTGTGATATTGTCTCACCACAACATAGAAAGGAGCATGTACAGACACCAGGCCATCCACTTAAATTTCTCACATTGTGTGAGCCCAAATGTCCTCATACCCTCTGCAGTACCTCAGATCAAGGATCTTATTTAAAGGTCCATATTTCAAACTTTTCCTGTGTTTTATTGTGTGATCCATAAGAAGATATATTTGCAGTTTTAGGAACCAAAAACCATCTCAATGTAGTTTTACATCTCCTCTCACAGGCTTCTCTCTGGAGCTCTAATAACAACATGTTGGTGAGCCAATCAGAAGAGAGGAGGCTCTGAGCCTCTCTTGCGTTTGGCTGACTGTTTTCTGAGTGATCTAATAAAAAATATAGCAGATTTCAGGTTAACACTCAGAGAAACCAAATCCTGCAAGGTTGGATGGTGGGTCCAGGAGGGCGGGGCTGGGGGCATGGCTGAGAACATTGACTGCTTTGTTGTGACATCACAAAGTTACAAAAGTCCTGATGGCTGGTTTTACAGCTCAGTTTCTGAATACAGGCTGTGTGCATTTTTCTGTGGCCTCTGCGCTTTGGTACTTTCACAATATTAACATAGAACCTAGACCTGTTTTATAATCAAAACAGAATATGACCTTTAAAGATTTGCCAGACAGAAAAATGGCATTATGACTCTTTAAATAACTATAAATTAAAAATTCTCAATGCCAATATTTGAATTACCAATACCCTTGGAGAAATGTGACTCTTATCTAAACTCAGTTTGTTCTTGGCTGGCTGATGTGGCAAAGGAGTCGCCTCTTGTAGCTGCGCCTCTGAAGTCAGCACCTGTGGAGAGCAGTGTGCAGTCACTGGTGCTGAGCCAGCTGCTGGATGCTCAGTAAATCCCTCTTACTTGTATGGCCGCCTGCTTGTTAAACTGCAGTGTCTTGCTTTGTATTTCCCCATGTGTTAAATACAGAAGATGCGACAAGTGGAAGATCTAGTGACAGCTGAGTAAAGAAAGTGAAGCAACCAGTAATACAATGCTTTGCCGTTGCTGCTGAGTAATTAGTAAAGTTATGTGCATTTTGCCATGATGACACACACTCACATACAGACTCACAAAACAAATACCATCCCCACTCTTGCAGCTGGTAACAAGCAGCTCAGGACTGAAGAAACTCCTCTCAGAGGTTTGACTCTGCACTGAGATGCTGAAGATTACTGCTTGACTTCACCAAGCTCTGCTCAGAAACACCGCGTGTGTTAATGTACATTTTGTGCAATGATTTATCATTGTCACTGTCCGAACACAATTGCTTCCACTGCCGCTGTTCATGTGGGATTTAGTAAACCCTGCCTCCATCCAAGTATATTTATATTAGTCAGCTTGCTGTCGTCACTCCCTGTTCTCTGCTGCACTGAGTTTGGTGCTCAAACCGCAGATATCAGTTGTATTTGATGTGTTCTGTGTGTTGGCTGAGTCCGTTCCACAACTTGAGAGTCTATATGACGGGCAATGTTCTGCCCTGTTGTGCTACTGCTGTACTTCTTTGCAAACTCTGGTAACACTACTGTGTGTATTCTGCAGAGTGTTGAGTCTGCTAAAATGTGGTTCTTTCAAAATGCCAAACTTAACTTTGAACAGGCAGGGACACATCTGTCAAAGCAACAGAGCGAACAAAAAAAAAAAACAGCCATACGTCACCAGAACTGGAAGAAGGGAGCTTTCTGTCTGTGTTTTTTAAACTCAGTTACAGCACACACCCTGCAGAGCTACATGGGTGTCTTTGCTCTCTCCTTTCCCCAGTTATTGTTTTTAAACTGAATTTTCACTTGTTCGTTTGTCTCTGAGGGAAAATGAAATCCAATCTGCTTATGACACGCACGCACACACACACACACACACACACACACAAACATATATATATATATATATATATATATATATATATATATTTATATTTGTACAAATATTGAGTTGTGCATATTGCAGAAGGTGCAGGGAAAAAAGTTAGGATCCAGCACCATAAACACAAAAGAATGAAAAAGAATGAAAAAGAATGAGACAATTAGACGTCGGCTGAGGAGGAAAATGTGAAACTCTTGGAGTAAAACATCGCTGCCTCTGCCCCTGCCCTTGCTTTTGCTCACACTCTGAGCGTGTGTCAGTCTGTGAATGGCTGCAGCAGGGAGAAGCAGGGAGGAGCCGGCGCTGGCATAAGATGATGACTGATACGGTCACATCTCACTGCTCGCAGCAGAGGATAAAATGTAAGACAGGATCCCCGCCCGAGCCAGGAGTGAACTTTGCTTCATTTTGCCCACTTAACGGTCCAACGCCACCTGCCAGTCGGCCTTTATCACCTCCATCACTCCACTTAATCAGAAGTGCTGGCTTAGGAGTCCCTCTAATCAGACCAATTAGACTTTAAGGCCTTGTCTTTCTGGCGGATGTCCTCTTAGTTCAGGAAACTCTTTGGCTTCCTCCTGCCTGGCTGGCGGCGGCCCAGCCAAGCTTTCAGAGAACAACCTTGAGCATGTTTTTTTTTATTTTTATATTCTGCATAACCTTTATTTAACAATGGAGGTCAATTAAGAATAAATTGTGAGTCATGATGACAGCTGAGATAAATGCCTCGTAAAAAAAAAAAAAAAACGTACACCACAGAAACACATGCCAGCGAGGCGGTAACAGAAAAGGGCACTTTCTCCATTTCCTACGTTTTGTTTATTCACAGACTCTTGACTGAAGACTCTACATCACTGTGGTGTGTCATCATATCTATAAAGCATCCATCACAGCTCCGACAGGCTTCAGTCAGACAGACAGGCCTGTGAAACCTTTCCGACAACACATCAAATGAGTATGTGTGTATTTTCACACTCTGCGGCGTGACGATCATGCTAAGAGATTTAAATCAGCATAAACATGATTATCAAAAAAAAAAAGTATGTACTGTTAAATTTCATGGAACATGAGGTAGTGAATATCACAAACATTACATGATCTTGATTGTTTTTAATGTGAAGAGGAATTAATTAACTCATAGTGAGTGCATTTAGCACTGCAGTCGTATAATTTCAGACAAATTACAATCTGAAGAACTAGAGAATCAACTCCTCCAGTGACCTTGTAATAGTTTTTGACATTTGGGATTTCTGAAACATGTTTAATCTCAGGATAATCATGATAAATCTGACAGCACTATCCATCATAGCCGGTTGTAATTACCTGCATATAGATCACTGTCACATGAAAAGGGCCATTAAGGGGAGTTCTGTGTGTGAATAGAAAACATTCAATCAAAATGCCACAGGCAACACGGACCAGCCGCCAAGAGCAGTGATTGAACAAGAATCCTAACCAGGACATCCCACGCTGATGGCATCGTTCCCAGGTGGGCTGGCTGGGTGAGTGTGGTGATCACATAAACAAGGTCTATCAGCAGCGGGGAGTTTTATTTTCTGTATTTGACCAGCTTGGTTCAGCTGAGCTAACATCCCTAATGGGACTTCACCAGGCCAACAATCCTCAGACATAGTGAGAAAAAATATTTATATTATTACATACAGAAAAATTCAGATTTTAGTTTTAAACCTGAGTTTTTTTCCTAACTTTAAAGGGAGCTATTTGCATGTTTTGTTATTGCTTCAGCATTAGCATCAACAGCTGTCGCATTTACAATTCAAGACTTTATGATACATCCTCTGAACAGTGCTACTTCTTCAGAGTAGACTGGACACTACAGTGACTCGGTATTGGAAAGTGACGATACAGTCCGACCAGGCTGGGGCTAGCTGGTTAGCATGCTTACTTCAGTAGAAGAAAAGAAGTGATTGAAAAAGAAGCAAAACAAGAGTTTACACTGGTGCTGCTTTCGACCACTGGAGATAGCTATCAGCAAGTAAAGGAATAAAGTTTGATGCTGAAATCACAACGTTTCTTCTAGACTGGTAAGTTAACATCTGTTAATGCTAACGTTGGTGATGTAGCAATAACAAAACTTACAAATAGCTCCCGTTTTTAGGTCTGGGTGGAATAGTGACCATACCGTCACTATCTCGTAATATTTAGATACAATCCATCTATTTGTCTCTATTTAACCAGAAGTCCAGCACTGATGATAATGCAGAAACCAGCCAGAACTCTCTAATAAATTAGTTACCCATCAGTTCACATATTTACATACTTAGATCTCTTGGTTTATTTATTAAAAGCCAGTGTTTCCTGGGTTCGGACCAAAAGACCCAAACAACACTTTCGGTTGTTAAATGATTAGTGGCAAAGCAGAGAAAAAAAAAAAGTTTGAGTAGCTTTTCTTGAGTCCTCTAATCATTGTATTCATCTTGTAAATAGGGTAGTTTGACCTCCTCATGCATCTATCAGTAACAGATAAAACAATCTAAGGTTGAGAGCAGAAGATTTCTCTTTGGTTGAATTCATACTCAACCTGTGATGATGGGTCACTCCTGAACATTGCTTGGAAACTACTGTTTTAAACCATATGATTAAAGTGGAGGCTTTGATGTTGTGTCATTTGGTTGTAACTGCTTATGTTGCTAACTCCAATGGACTCAAAATCTTTGTTGAATAGAGATGGTACATGATAGAGTCTCAACAATTAACCAGGCAAGCAAAACATTAGAATAACTGATGACCAAATCCACCATAATAAGACCTGAGCAGTAAAAAAAAGGGGGGTTTTCTGCCTAAAATACAAAGAGGACATATAATATAAACAGTGAGGCAGTGTGGAAAGATTGAAGGTTATTGTGCAGGTTGAACAGATAGGGCTGTGTATAAAATGAGTTAATAAAAAGCCATTTCACAGCTATTTCAGAAATACAGCAGACTATAAATTAGAGAAGGAAAAAACATCTTTATGCCGACAGAGAGCACACAGTAAGATATCCAGGGGGGTAAAATGACCCACTGCCTTGGAAAGGTTCATTTAGAGTTAATTGATTCAGATCTTCAGATACTGAGGGATGAAGATCACTATCAGCTCCTGTCATGAAATCAACCCGCTGTATTTCAAGATATTCAGCAGCTGTTTTATTTTTTTGTGAAGTTATAAAATATGGATAAAATGGGGTTTAGAAGATGAGAACTATCTTTTTGTATTTTCTGTCTTTAAGTGTATTGTTTTTCCTTGCTTTTTTTTCTTTACAAATGCTATTTTCAAATCTCTGCAAAGGACACACTACTTACAGTCGCTTCAGAAAGTATTCAGAGCTCTTCACATTATGTACATTCTGTTGTGTTGTGTAATTTTAAACTGATGAAAAGAATTGCCATTTATGTCCATCAGTCTATGCTCAATACAAATTGTGACCAATCAGTTCAGTTTACTACAGGTGGACCCCAGTCAAAATCTAGACACATCTGACGCATAATTAAAGCAAACAGGAATCAGCTGACCACAGTTTGGAGTCCCACAGAAAATTATCTGAATACCTTTGTAAATAAGATATTTCAGTTTTTGATTTTTAATAAAATTGCAATCGCACATACCACATGGGTTTAGTGCTAACCGCAGGCCCTTTGCTGCATGTCATTCGCTCTCTCTCTCCCTGACTTTCCTGTTTCGATGAATTGTATGTACAAATCGTACAAAATTGTACAAAAAATTGAAAGGGTCTTAATCCACTCTTCTGCAACATTTTCTTGGCAGGGACAGAAGCCACTTGGCATCCTCTGATACAATGACACCTTATCCCAGCTTCCTCTCCTAGATTGAATTCAATGGAAAGCAAAATAAATGGCATATATATGTGAAAGTCCTGTAACAGATTACACTCAAGCATAAACATGGCACATTTGCTTGCAAAGGCCGGACAGAGATATATTCAACATGTCTGGAAGTAGATGCATACACTTTTTTTTTGCTCCTATTAGCACCTCACAGGCAAATAAGTGGTGTAAACTCAAACTGTATTGATTATGCGTTTGTTATTGCCTCGAGCAAAAATACCCAGGAGGGTGTTCTTCCCTGGGATTATGGCTATGATGTTGGTGCAGCACCAAAGCACCCATAATCACCGAGAACATCCTGAAGGTTATTGCAGCTTTAGTACAATGGCTGCCTGCAAAAGTCTATGAGCTCTCTGGAAAGTTTGCTCCCAAGTAGTAAACATAAAAAATAAAGTTAAAAGTAAATGTGATAAAAAAAAAATATATATATATATATAGGTAAGCTAGCAGGCGGGGTCACAGAGCACATCCCAGAGGTTGCATAATTCTTTAAATGTGTTGTTTTAATCAGCATATTGACTATCACGGTGAATATATTTTTCCTGTGAATATATTTATAAAAGGATGAATTTTGCTAATTATCAGGCAAAGTGGACTCAAGCCACTCAGTTATGGATCAGTTATATAAATTCACCATTGATCTTGATGTAGTGTTGCCTGTAGGTAATATGCTATTTAATTTTCTAAATTTCACCTGCAGCTGCAAAAGAAATGGGTTTGAAATATTAAACAAAAAGTATTTCTTTGAGTCATCCAAACATTATTCACTAAATCTGGTGAAGAGTGGACAAAGTGCAAAAGAAATTCACCCTGTCACAGACTGTTAAGAAATGGGGAGTGAAATAGGGGTGGCTCATATGGACTGAGGAGTCCAGCAAATAAAACAGTTTTGACTAAGTCCTTGTGGCGTCACCTGCACCAAAACACATCTTATCTCTTGTTTCTACAGCCATGGCCTAACTCTACACCACATGTTTCTCCTCAGATGTCCTGCTAACTAGCAGACAAATAGGAGCAAAGATAGAGGTAACCACAATGGATGCATCTTTTGAGGCATCTTAAGAGTTAGCTACGGTGGCCCAGACAGGGCAACACAATGCAAGCATCGTGTTTTGGCTTTTTTACTTGTGGCTTCTGCATCTTGTGTTGACTCATCTGGGCCACCACAGTTAGCACAGGCACGATAACAAGTAGAGCTTGACTTTTATTAAAATTATCAGCATCCGTTTGCTAGGCTAAAATGATCTTCCATACAAAGAGAGTGTACAAAACAATACAAATGTCCCATGGGGAAGGACCTTAAGCAGCCGTTTGTTGAGGACAGGAGTAGTTTAATGAATAAGCTCAAAGCTGGGTGGACAGAGTAACAGGCTGTGATTTGATTTGGAGGAACAGTCTGGTGTGGAGAAGTGTGCAGGAAATTGACCTGGACGGATGAAGAGAAACAGAAAGAGTGAGAGGATGTATATGGAGCACAAACCTTGATCCAGTGAAGTGTGTTCCTTGCTCATCAATTACACTGGTCGTCCTAACTTTAGCATTAAAGTGAGTCATATCAGGATCAGTGCCAATGAGCTATAAAAGGTCTGGAAGCCTGCACTTTGATGGAGGGGGAGACAACCAACTGAGCTCCATGAAAGCCAAAGTACAACCTAACAAAGATGCTTCTTGGTTATGTTGACAACAGTCGAACACTCCATTCTTTTTTTGTCTTCATACTGACATACTGAAGTCCACTGCCTCATCCTATGACTGTGGAAATATTGGAAATAATTGCCTGAAACATTTTAACATTGAAGGCAGACGAACGCTGGTGGAATCACAGAAATACCTTTGAACCTGCTACTGGCTGCTGAGCAATGGGTGCAAAAATATAGATTTTTCCTCTTGAGGGATCCGTTGGGAGTGCTAGAGTACGGACTGATGTGTCGTCACAGATGAGACTAACTGGCATGTGACCTAAAATTACACTCAATCAATCATGATTGCAGGGCTTAGAAATTAAGTTACTTAAAGTATTTTTTTCTGACATTCCTTTGTCTATCTGAAGTGCATATCAGTTTGCCAACCTGTGGTGAACATGGCAGACCAACATGGTGAAGAGCAGGAAGGAGGTTTTAGAGCAGCGTGCAGATGAGCTGTGCCCATCAGGTTTGGTTTTTTTTTTTTAATTTTTTGCTGGATTTCTTCGCTCCCCGCTGAGACTGCTCTGGTGAAAAAGTCTCTGAACTGGGTCACAGCTGTGCTACACACAGTGGCACCATAGCACATTTCTCTGTGAGTGAGAACTATCTGAAGGCCGGGGGAGAAAACAAGCGTGCTTGTTAAACTGCCCCCCCTCCAAGCAAGATGAGAAGAGTGAGAAGCCAGAGCAATAAATCATTAATCCACCATAAAAGGGCTGAGGGAGGAAAGGCAGCATCTCTCCGTCTTTTAATGTGAGGCGGATGTATATGGCACTGCAGCTTGTACCTCTGCCACCTCGGTATGGCCCTCTGGAGATAGAGAGAAACTGGGAAACAGATTCTAGAGATGGGAAATAAAAAAAACACAACAACAAAAAGAGTCTTTGAAATGTCCTAGAAGGCTCTCCAGGAGAGGGCAAAGGCAAAACTCAGCTGGGCGTTAGTGGGTCCTTACCCTGCTTTGTCTCTTCATTCATCACTGGAAGCAGCAGTCAGAACATCTGCTGCACATCAGCCCAGCTCTCCCCCATGACATCGCTTTTAACTGAGCTGGATTTCATTTAAAAAAAGAGAAAAACATAAAAATACTAAAAACTGCAAACTCAAACACTAGAAAGTGAATTTAACTATTTAATAATGTATGTATGCAATAGAATTAATTCCCTTCCAGCCTTCTCTCCAGTGAGTTAGAGGTCTGGCATTAAGTGACTTTGTCCTGTCCTTAATTACCGCGGGAAATAAAGATCACCAAATCCGAGCCCAAGTGACGCAGATGCCCAGGTTATAAATTTGTATAATCTATAACTCTGTTGGCCCAGATTGTCATTAAGACATGCTCTTATGCACTCATTGTATTAATGGCTAAATCGAAAGCGTGACTAGATACCTGAAAAGGATTTTAAGCAATCTTCATGATCAGCATTAATGCAGGGGTCCAAGGAGGTCAGGTCCAAAAGGTCTTTAAAGCCAAACTTGAAGATTTGAATAGAGGGGAATCAGTTTCGCTCCCTGCTGAAAGGAAGCAGCAGCCTGCTGCGATGTCCTTCTGCGCTGCAGCTTTCACAAAAAAAGGGAGGAAAATGCTTCCAAAAACAAATGGATCCTTATTACTTTTCATGTTTTCTCTTTTTACCTGTTTCCACTGTTATTCTATTTTCACATACCTGCAGGCCTTGATTTGATTCATGTGCTGTTTTTTATGTTTTCTATGGAACCAAGGCAGTGCAGGTATTACTGGCCACTGGGGTTCTTTAATAAATGAATAAACAACAACTTGCAGCTTCACATAAGCCTAGAGAAGAAGAAAACAAAAAGTTCCATAAGGCTTTCATCAATACGTCAGAGTGTTAGCGGTGAGAAGGAGGAATATAGTGAATATAACAGGACCAGCAAGTGCACATTCACACAGTTCTTGGCATGAGCTAGCTACAACTGTGAAACATGAAATTAAACAAGACACCTGTGTCCACACCCATGTTAGCTTCTCTGTGATTCCGGGCTTAAGCACAGTGGTGGTTTGAGCTAAATGCTATCGTCAGCATTCTAACATGCTCACGTGCTGCGTTCAAGCAATCTCATAACACACCTAATACCGATTTGGGGATGTTCATGCATTTTTCCAAAGTTAGTGCTAACCTTGTAGTCATGCATATAAATAGCCTAAAGTCAGAGGATCACCAAAGTCAGTGAGATTCATCATCTGCATATCATGAAGGCCTGCACAGGCCATCAAATAGTTGTTGAGGTATAAGATATTTCAGTCTGGACCGATGTGGTGGCATTTCTATCCACAGAGCCTCGTCTCCAGCATGGCCAAAAGTTAAGGTAAAGGAGATTTTTGTAAGTAATGCTATTTCTACATAGCCAGTGTTAGCATTAACAGCTGTTTACTTACCAGTGTTGTCAAAGGCTTCGGATTGGACACTACAGTTACTTTGTATCAGAAAGTCCGGCCATGCCAGGGGCTAGCTGGTTAGCATGATAACTTAAGTAGAAGAAAAGAAGTGTTGCTTAAGACATTAAATGCTGGGGAACAGGACAGTATCCGGACACGTTGACACCACCCATACGCACAGGTGTTTAGACACCTGTCTGCCAGTGTGTCAAAACACACACCACTGCCAACCTGGTTAACTAGCATATACATATCAATCATCAATATTAAATCTGATTCTGAATACCAAAACATCTCTGCTGTAGTCAGTGGTGGAAAATAAAAGTACTCCACATTTACTCAAGTGATCCAAGTACAATTGAGGTACTTTTTACTTTATTTGAGTAATTCCATTTCATGCCACTTTTCTAGGTAAACATTTTACGTTTTACTCCATTACATTTACTTATTTTGGTCAACATTTTTTTCTTTTTCTCCATCAGTCACCAGCTACAACTTGTGTAAGTGCAGAAATGTTGGAGTGCTGTGGGATGAGTTACAAGGACTCCAAAAAAACTCCTAAACCAGGAGGCTGCTATTTTTACACTCTGTTCTATTGCAAGGGCTTACATTATGTCCTTATGAATGGAGGTCAGGTCCTCTGCTCACAGTAAGGCTCTTCGTTTAACCGCTGTATTAAAAGGGCTGCACTGGCTAGAATTATGTGACAGGTGTGGAAAATGAACGGCATTTACTTTATTGCTAAACACACAAAACAAACTTGTGATTAAAGAGCACTTATGTGCAGTCTTTGTTGGTTTTGTTCAGAGTAGGAAAGATTCTAGGATATCTTGTTTTGAGTTGTTAAGAGATCGCAGGTATATTATCTGGAAATGCATCTTGGGCTGCAGTTTGCTTACAAATTGGGGAAAAAAACATTATATTTTACACAAAACAGTCCTTACAAATGGTTTCTTATTAAGGAAAAAGTCTGGAGCCTCTTCCCAAACCCGACGTCTCAGCTGTTGCCTGCAATCACCAGCTAATTGTAGCACAGCCTCACTGCTATTAGCCCTCCGTGGCCAGGCTCGCCATTAGCTGATTACTGCACACCCACTATCTTATTAATGTAAATCCCTGAAAGAAAATATGGCCAAGGCACAATATTTATTTTGCAGGCAATTCACACGGTACACAGCCTCAGTTGGCTTCAATGCTTTATAGAGATTTTTAATGAGTCTTAACCAACCACCAAAGAGGACGATTTATTATTCCATCCTCCTGCCTGCTTAAATGAATAAATAAATAGATAAATAAATTAAAAAAAGGAGCAAATTAAAAGAAAAAAAAAGTTTTTTGCACCAGGAGGAGGTACCTGCTGAGGTGAATATGCTGCATTTTAATTTAGTGTTTGGGAGCAGAGGTAATCCATCTATGTTTGTATCTCAACAAATATAATTTAGACCCCGCACTTATCTTGTCTGCACCAGGTGATATACAATACTCTTCCCTTTGTTGACTCTTTTGTTATAAATTAATCAGTGAGCTTGTCCCATTTCTCATTATGTGGCCTCGGCGTTTTGGTTTGACTGCAGCTGTACTGCATCCTTAGCAAAAAAAGAATCATAATTGATAACAGGGTAGCTTTATTGATTTATACAGAAAGAGAATGTCTTGTTATCAGACAACCTGGGAATATTTCTACATGATAGTTCTTGTTTATCATTTGCATCTCAACAGTGTCTGTTTTTTCTGAGTATTTCTGAGAACATACTGTACATTTACTGACTTCCTCTGCCCATTAAGACCAGTGAAGACGTCCGCTGTCACCTCAGCAGCTCTTGGCGAAGCCCTCATCCTCGTCTCATGCTGCCTGGGCACCTGCCAATATGTCCTCATTTAAGAAATCGCCTGGGCTGACAAATGGCTAGCTGTGGCTAACAGAGTGCCGGCCGCCTGTAGGGTCGAAGGAGAAGTGCTCAATCTGGTGTGACAAAATTACATCTCGTGTCGGCCGGTGGGATGAGAGTAGGGGCCTGCAGATGACAAACCGCCAAATCACAGCATCGCCGCTGCAAAATCCCTCCCTGCTGCATCCTAACTGGGTTATCTCCCCGTCTCATTCTCTAACAGTGTTATCTGATTTGCTGCAATGCTCTCCCAGAAATAAGAAAAAAAAGGTATGCAGCTAAGGGGCGGAGATCTTTCCAAATCAATACCAAATCAATACAGCAAAGTTCCTTTATGTTCTTGTGTGAAAAGAGACTGTTTTCTGCAGAGTAGTCTGGGCCTCATCTGCCTGAAGCAATCACACACTCAAATTAGGAGCCATAATAGATTGATGTCTGTTTAATTAGCTTTGCATAATAAATTAATTTGACCTTCCAAAAATAGTACATGCTCAGCAATAAATTTGATATTTAACTGAACCTAAACAATTCAAACTATTATTTTTATATCACTTTAACCTTTGGTGAAGGATTTCTTTGCTTCTTCAGAGGGACAGGGGGATATCTGGGGCAGGGTATTCCTGTGGAGGGGGTAGTAACCTCTCTGTCGTCAAAATGAGCTAAATTTGGAGACATGTTAATTTTGGACTCTCCCCTTGTCTAGTGGATGGGGTTGATTAATGTGGCTCCTTGTCACAGTGAGCTGGCAGAACCAGGACAGTCTGCGCTCCCCCCTCTCCTGTGACTGCAGGCTTTTGGTTTTTTTTTTCCCTCGTCATGACAATAGCAACAAAGATATGAATGACAACATCTGGGCTGTGTGTAACACAACTCAGCCTCCTCCATGTTTGACAGTGGGGACGGTGTTCTTTTTATTGAAATCTTCTGTGAACATAGAGCCAATGCGACTCAACAGAAAGCTCTAATTTTGGACTTTCTCCTAGAAGCATCGTGGCTTGTCAACATGCATTTTCAGCAGACACCAGTTGGGCTTTTTAATGTTTCTCTTTCAAAAGTGGCTCCTCCTGGGTCTCCATCCGTGGAGCCCACTTTCATTCTGCAAGCGGTGCATAGTTCAACTGTTGTACCTTGATCTCGGAGGTGAGCTTGTGACTGTTTTGAAGTTTCCTTGGTTCCTTTTCCACCATTCAGTCTGAGATCAATAATAATATCAGCAGTTGTAGTCACTCGAGCATCAACCTGCTTGGAGATGGTCTTGTTGCCTTTACCTTGACCATTCTTGGCAAATATTTTGTTCCATATCTCCTCAGACAGCTTTCTGCTTTTCTTCCTGTTGTCCATGTTCAGTGTGGTGCACACAACGATACCAAACAGGCTGAACAGCTGATTTAAGATTGAAGACACCTGTGATACTGATTGAAAATGATAGTTTACTTGAAATAGCACTACGATTACTAATTCATCACCACTTCTAATGGGTACCAATCACCATCAATCATTCTGTCCAGGCTATTTTTAGAAGGTCTTTGTAGAATAATCAAGAATTCAGCTGTTTTCACACCTTCTTTGTTTCTTTGTTATTCTTGTGGTAAAGTAAAGGCAGGTGTGCATGACAAAAGAGCTTTTAATTTCAACACTTTCCTGGAAGAACCGAGTATTGTTTAATTGAGGTGTAAGGGTACCTTCACTTTTAGCCTTCACAATACACAGCCATGGAAGGGGACGTGTTCATGAACCCCTCCATGAGAGTGCAGAGTGCTACAAAGAGAACAAATCATCAGCAGGCTCATTACACAACAGCTAACAAGTCATCAAGATACATGAAGGAACATGTACATCATGCCTTCAGGATCTCAGTGTGCTTCTGTTATTGCTTCAAATAGCGACAGACACATTTTTATGGTTGCATTAAAAGCGAAAAGTATTTCTATGTTTAGTTCAGCAGGGGTTTGATCTGTTTTCATTTTCATAGTGGACCCCAGAGACTTCAGTCCTGAACCTTGGAAACTGAATGCCTTAAAAATGAGTGACTGAAATGCTGTGAACATTTGAAGTGACTTTTTTTCTTTTACTTTTACTTTATTTGTACTAAGCTGACAAACAATTCACAATGTGTCTCATTTACTAAAAAACACACAGTGTGATACAATAAAGATCCCCTCCGATGAAAATAAAGTGTTTATCCTTGTTAACGTGTCGACATGGTGTTTTTTATGTAATACAAGACATATGATGAGAGAAATAAGCAGTCAACGCCATGATTGTGCTTTGACTGGTTCACTGCAGTTCCAAGATGAAAAAGTCTCATAAAAGCAGATTCAGGGTTTTCATATGTGACAAACCCAAGGAACCAATCCTGTCAACTTGTGTGGGCGGGGCTAACTAAACCTGAAATGTTGTCAGTACAGAGAGATAGAGTTTGCATTAGCATGACCGATAACACTGTGTCAGCCACTGCCAGTTACAAGCTAACAAACGGCATAAACATATTGAAGATGCTAACTACACTAAGCTTGATACTCTCTGCTCTTTCACCTGTCAGCCTGGAGCAAGCACAATGCCTGATCCAGATTTCTCAAGGAGGAAGTAAGAGTAGATGAGCCTGATTTTTTTTTTCACTTTTAATGTGACAAAACCATATTAAACAAAATATGAATCATAGTTTAAAACATGTCTGGAGGAACAAAATATTATTTAAAACAACATGTTTTAATGTCTGAGACATGTTTTAAGGTGACTGAGACACTCGGAAGCTGATTTAGTGATTTATTGAATATTGATTTAGTAAATATTGAATTTTGGTCTATATTGTTCTTCATCTTGGGACAAACAGGCTTCCATACATTCATGCATTACTGGAATACATTGATGGAACAACATATGCCTACTACACGTAGATAGAAACATGTATCAAACATATGCAAAATCACACTGAATTCATCTGTTGGCTCCTTTTTCCTGCCATCTATAAGATCATATGTGCAAAGCCCTTTTTTACAGCAGTTATAAAAATGTGTGTTTTAATAGGTTTACTACCTTTTGTATGGCTGCACAGCAGCATTTCACTGTTACCTTTCCTTATCTGTCTCAAGTATTGGTCTGTAATTCTGCTCAGCCCGGGAGTGCCAGAGCGCTGCTTACTCAGTGTATTATGTGAGGAGAATAAACAACGCCGCCCCAAGACAGCAGTTAGATGACTAGCACAATGCTAACAAACCGAAGGTAAACACAAGCCTGCCTGTGTGAACACCTGCTCATAGAGATTAATGTGGGCACTGGGGCCAGTAAAAAACATCATTATCATTCAGTCTTATTCAGTTGGCTCTGTAATACAAGGTCAGGCCAGATGTTCTGTGGACAGAAGGCAGCTTATCAATACTGTTGCATTCTCATTATTAGGCAGAAATGTGGTGTATGCACACAGACATACACATATACAAGGCCTGTTCTCAGACAGACAACTCAATATTAAAGTTTTTTTTTTTTTTTTACTTTTTTTTTTATTTTGAAGAGAACAATTAACTCATCTTTCCAATTATAAATCATTTAATTCCAATTATTCCTCTTCATTTCAGAGCAAACAGCTGCTCAGGTCAACGAGGATGATTACAACCGTCACAACAAAGTGAGAAAAAAAACACATTTGATAATAACAACCTACAGTCAAAAGAGGACGATTCTACAGACATCTGTTGGTGCAAGACTCATGATCTGCAACAGTGACATCTCTGGTTTGGATGGTGGATGGTGGTCTGAAGTTTAGGGGTTTGACTCATTCAGTCTGGGTCATGGAGGTGAAGAAGTGCATTCCCTTTCCTCGTTACCACTGCTGAGGTGCCCTTGCGCAAGGCATTAACCTCAATTCACCAGTGCATCTGCTCACTGTCCAGCAGATTAGACTTGTATTGTAGTGTAAAGCGTCTTTTTGAAGAATGCAGGCTATTGATCTACTAAGAATTTACCAGAATTCATTATTACATACAGATTTTGGGGGTCAAAGGTCAATTGCGTGGTGACTTCACAAAACATGGTTTTGGTCTTGTGAATGCAATATCTCTGTAACACCTAGAGGGAATTTCTTCAAATTTGGTACAAACGTTCAGTTGGACTAAAGGACAAACTAATTAGATTTGGGTGGTCAAAGGTCAAAGGTCAAGGTCATGACTCTGGATTAACAGGGATGTAAACTGAAACTAGTCTGAGTAGCGGAGGCATACAATGTTGAGGCATTAATTCTAGTTCTTGTTGTAATCTAACATCCTGGTGAAGCCAAGCAGACACTGAGCAGTTTTAATGAGCTTGTTTGTTGTGTTAACTCACACTTCGACCAGGACTTTGACTCGTACGCTCACAGT
This sequence comes from Seriola dumerili, assembly GCF_002260705.1. Classification (NCBI taxonomy): domain Eukaryota; kingdom Metazoa; phylum Chordata; class Actinopteri; order Carangiformes; family Carangidae; genus Seriola; species Seriola dumerili. The sequence continues at coordinate 6,057,640 of NW_019174299.1, read as the reverse complement.
CGTAAGTAAAGAAGATGACTGTGTCCTCAACCATGCTGACAAAAAGAGAGAGCGTTACTTTCTACTATTGCACTGTGAGCAGAAAGAAAGAAGAAGAAAAGACAAATATAGAGCCACAGATGTAGACAACAAGATCTGTCTGTTCTGCTGTAAATTTCAGTCTGAGTCAAGAGTTTTAGCCACAACACGTAAAATACTACTCCAGTATTATTAAGACAAGCTCACTACAGTTTATAACAGATTTACTGACAGCAGCCCTGTGGGACATTGGACCGTGGCACTGTTTAAACTGCAAGAATGATGACCAAAGTTTCCAGAAATCCAGCCAACAGCCAGATTATTTATCGTTCAGGCTATTAATCAGGCACTGTTACCCCCACCCCTCAAACCAGAGCCTATCTGGTAGAAATTCAGCCTAATTCTAAATTTAGTCAGGGCCTACCGATTTGGGGTAAGTCATGCTGAATCCATTCTGTACAGATCTGTACAGCATTACTGCAGAGCAGTAACTTAAGAGCATCCTTGATGTTCACTGCGATGGATTAATCTATTTCAACCAAGCACCTTGTCTCTCAAACTTAAGAAACCAGTGGATCGCAGGTGTGGTTATTTACAGGTGCACTATGCAGGATATTTATATGAAATTACACCTCATATTCAAGCTGAGAGGTCCATCTCATCTTCTTCCTTTGGAACAAGATGTGTAGATTCACCTTATTTGCATAGATGAGTGACATTTCTGAATTACTTAATCGCACTGGTACCCACTGTGATACATGGAAAGACCAAATTTCTAGCACATGCAACAGCCAAGACCCTTTGCACCAAAGAGCAGCTGCAGTACTGAGTACTGATGTCTGTGTGGTAAAGGATCCATATGGGATCAAGGGGAGTAAAGACACCTGTTTAAGACAGACAGCACTCCTATCTTTTTCAACAAGCCCTCCATCAGCGTCACTCTGACGTGTGATTTGGCTGGCTGGGATCCTGCGTGGCAACCTCATCCATCTTTATCGCTGCTCTGGGAAGCACGCAGTGATGGGCGTCGGATGACAGGCGCAATAGAGCTGCCGGCTTTATCTATCGCCGTGCCTTCTCAGCTTCACCCTCTGAGAGCTTTGAAGGGCAGCTTCCGCAGACTGATAGCAGAGAGATGAATCAGGGATGAGGGCCCAGAGGCTGTTCCCCACCACCTACACCATTATTCCATTCCCAACTTCATTCATAGTATTCATGTACGGGGACGCTGCTGCCTTGATGCGTCTGGAGTCGCTGGAGTGAGGAAGGAGCCTGTTAAGCGTGTCTTTGCAGGTAGAAGCACAAACAAGTAGGGATACATTTTTAACCAGAGGAAAATAAAGGAGGAGGTCTCAAACATTTCATGTTTACAATGGAGGTTTTGTCTTAGTGTGCCACACAGCTCCCAGAGCACCAGACAGGAAAACACCTTGATTTATTTAACAGCAGTCTACATTCAACTGACAGATGGAAGATTTAATGACAACTCATGTTTTGAGTAACTGAAATGATTTATTTATTGTGTTCTGACATGCACATTAGCTTTCATTTTTGTAAATCTATCAGCATTTTGTGTTTTGTTTTTTTTTGTTGACATTTTGTTAACTGTGTAATTCTTCACCCACATTCAAGCTACTACAAGTCGTCAAACATGCTGATGAAACATAAAGGACGACCCACTCAACCTCCACCCACCATCTATAAATATATATAATAAAAATCCACACAGTAAAGTGAGACAGTTCAACTGCAGCTATTAAGATATGCAGCTTAATTATGAATGAGCTATGTGTGGGCGTAATAAGCACGGCTAATACAATGGCTCTTTGCACAATATGTGCCTCAGTGTATAAATTAGTGCCAGTTTAAAAAGAAAAAGGGGAAACACACCACATTACACTTTAATTATGAAGAAATAATTACATTATATTGCTTCAGGTCACAGGTTGGTCTTTCATTGGTTTAGGTTATAAAATCTCATGTGGAGTTGGGTTTGGAAGTACAAGCGACTGAGCCACGGAGGGTTTGGAGCTGGGCTTCATTAGTACTTTATTAACATTGGATCTTTCCAAACCCATTGCATCAAATCACAGTTCTTCAACTTTATTGCTAAAAAAAGATTATCATTATCTTCCAAAAAGACCAGTATGAGAGTTTTCTGATCTGAAGTTTTGTCTGGGCCTTAAAAAATCCACTACCAATAACTGTTAAAAGATTATAAATATAACTGTTTCCTGATCACCCATTGCTATGGTTAAAATTTGGTTTAGGCAAAGGTTAATGATAAAGGTTAGGGAAAGAATGTAAGTTTGTAAGTTTTGCTATTGCTACATAGCTGACGTTAACATTAACAGCTGTTTATTTACCAGTCAGGAGGAAACGTTTTGAGTTCAGCATCAAACCTCATTCCTTTACTCGCCAAGAGCTGTCTCCAGTGGTTGACAGCAACCCTCATATTCACTTCTTTTCTTTTACTGACGTTAGCATGCTAACCAGCAACCCCCGGTCCAGCCTGATCATCTTTTCACTTTCCAATACCGAGTCACTGTAGCATCCAGTCTGCCTTGAAGCAGTAGTGCTGCTCAGAAGACGTATTATAACCTCTTGTCTTGTGAATGCAACAAAGGCTGAAGCTCTTTGCAAGGCTGGTAATTAAACAGCTATTAATGCTAATGCTGACTGTGTAGCAATAGCAAAACTTACAAATAGCTCCTTTAAAACAAAATAAAGATGTCAAAGATCAGACCATCTGCCTAGACCTACTTCCCAACATGTTTTTGGTGCAACAAGAAATATCACAGTTCAAAAATGTTAACATAGGTTGTTTTAGGGGTTTGAATAATGACCAACGCTTTTCTGGTGAGGACCGTAACGCCAAAAATATGCCTGCCAACAGCTCCGAAACTGTCTTAGGAACATGTAGCAACAAACCACAGAACAGTTGGCTGGGTTTGTTAATGGTGAAGTTAGATGGTGCTCAAACCTTACAACCACAGGTGAGAGACCTTTTTAAATCATAACTTTTCAAATTAAACTAATGCACTTCAAGTAAAATAACCCATTATCTCACACAAACACACGGGTAACACACCTATTTTAACATTCAGCCACATAATGAACTGATGGAATCCTGCACAGCTACTAGCTGTAACCTAGCATTTGCTCTGAAGTGCTTGGGATGCCTGAAAGGGACAAATGCATAGCAGTGATGTTCCATTAACTTGCAATATCTTTACATGCTAGTGGCCTATTAAGAAATTCACCGGTTTCATTTTCTGAGCCATTTCTCGCCAGCTATCTGTACACTTGTCAGCAAGAATTAATGTGCAAATTAAGCTTTGAAAAGTAGCTGAAGGCCTTATTCCCAGGTCTAATGCATAATGGTCTTGGGTGCATTGCAACAGAGACTCTGTGTCCAGAGCAAGCACAATCACACTGCAGCTGGTCTGTGGATGATGTAGTCTATGTCAAAATGAATGTCTTTTTTTAACATTAGTAAACAACTTAAACATGGAAGTTGCCATGCTTTTAGCATTGATAAAATGACATACAAATGTGCTTTCCAATGCCTCTTAGAAAATGAAAGACATAGAATGAGGTCTCTCAGACATTTACAGGTACTCTACTTCTACTTCATATCATTTCAATGGAAATATGGTTCTTTTTTACTCTCTACAAGCTTATGAGATTACATAAAATCTTAAAGATTGCTTGCGGCCAAACAGGTTGTGACTCCTTGTCACATTTAAGATGTCTGGATTGTTAGCAGTGCCACCAAAAGTAATGTATGAGGCAAAGATGAGATTGAAATTTTCTTATAGTTTTCTTACATATTCTCATTTTGAGTCATAACTTTTGGGTTTTAGAATATTAAAAGTAAACAAATCTTAATTGGTATGTTTTTTTAACTAAATTTGGCTTTAGGTTTATAATTTATGTCAAGAATAGGTTATTTTAGTCATTTTCTTTGGTAGTTAATTACTGATACTTTAAGAGAGCACTCCCTTGCACATTTACTTCAGTTAAGCTGTGGTATGGAGGTTAGACTAGCAGTCGAGTCATATGGTTTTCATACCATGAAGAGGTGGTAAGGATTATTGTGGAACTATACAGGTTGAACACAAGTATTCGAGGCACAATGAGACAAAATTAACACAAAATATTACATACGTGCTCCAACATAAATACTATTCTGTTTTATTACTAATCATCTCATGACCTCTCAGACTTATCTTGTGACCCTTTAGAGGGGCCCAACAATTTGTTGGAAACAAGTGAATTAAACTACCCAAGTGTATATACCATAGCTTAAACTAACTCCACCTCAATCAACAGTCAAATGCTACTTGCTAAATGCTAATATTTATGATAATGTATATCATATACCTATTATATTATATATGTGTGACAGGGGTCACTTTTCTGCAAAACAAGTACTTTTGATACTTGAAAAAGAATTGATGATGACTGCATGTTTATTTAAGTGGTAATTTGGATGCCTTTTACTTCTATATTGTTGTGTTGGTACTTATACTTAAGTGAAGGATTTGAATACTTTCTCTACCACTGTTCAACAGATATTTTCAAAAGCTGCCCTCTCCATGGATCCTCTTAAAGTAAAGTATGAAGGAGCAAGAGATAAAATGTCCTCTGCAACTAGAAAATAAAATACTTCAGTCGGAAATCCAAAGAATCCTTGGCAGTTTCCAGGATATTCAATGCTCTGGATAGGATTTGTCATCATTTGTCTTCCATGCCTTACTGAGACATCCATCCCTGTCAAAACTCTGAACAATGAGGAAAACAAAACTTGTGGGCCATGATAAGCTGTCAACCGTGGTCATCTAGAGGCAGTGCACTGTCTGAGCCTTCCATAGAGAGAGAATTTATTGGCCCTGTAACAAATCGAAACAAGTGTCCAGGCAGAACATTTGGAAAGCAATTAGTCATGTAACGTCAAGGAGAGTTGCATCGAGGCGGCTTTATATGTGAAAATCCCCTGGGTAGCTGGAAACCTGCTGGCTGTTACAAACAGGCTGCTGGTGAACATATGAAACTCAAACCCTCAGACTGCTTCGGTGGTGGCAGTGCCAACACAATGACAGCTTGAGTCTGAATGGTGACCTCCGAGTGTCTGTGAGCCCTGAGAACTTTCCTTGTAAAGTTTTCTCATTTTCACACCATCCAGGTTGAGCTGAGAAGAGAGTCGTCTCTTCACTGCTTTCTTTGCCCTTTATGAAATTAAGAGAGTGGGGAGAACAGTTCCATCAGTGATTCCATTTTCCTCCTCGCAAACTGCATATTGCTCATTAAATATTAACTGACAGGCCTGAGCTTCCTTGCATTTTGATTATTGTTTTTTTTTATATATAATTATTTATGGCTGACAGGTTAAGACCGTCAGCAGAATGTCAATAAGAGTGTTTCAATTGATGCAAATTGAAAAGCATGAAAACAACCAATTAGGTGTTTTCTAAATTTTACTTGCTTTATAATTCACCGGACATAACTGATTTCCGACTATGGGTGATATGTGGACACTGTGGAGACAGATACACAGTGCTCTGTATACATACAGTATGTACAGGTTTTCCACTCCATAACCCCCATTTCTATCTCTCTGGAAATCAGGAGGGGGCCACAGTCCCCCCACCACCCTCTACAGTTAAAGTGGTTTTGATGCTCCAGGTAGCAATAACAGGCAAGACTCAAACCAGACACTGCACTGCTGGTGCCTCACAGTTGCAAGCAAACTCAGCACGCCACATAGTCCCCTTCGCACTGGAAGCTTCCCTCTGAGCTGAGTGTTTTCAGTCTTCACTTTGGGTGTTGGACTTCAAAATTCACTGCAGATCCATAGTATCAAACCAAAGACCTCAAAACTCCAGTGTAGTCCTCTTACTACCTCTGCTATTTTCACAGAGACTCTTGAGCTCTATTTCTTCTTCTTTCCATTGGACACCGGATGACAAAATTCAAAAGCACCCTACAGGGATCAAATCCACCAAAAGCTACCAAACAGTCTTCTTACTCCTAGAGCTACCTTACCAGCAAAGCTTGCTGTATTTTTCATAGCCCTTGAGTCCTTCCTCTGGATGTTGGACTTCAAAGAACAAAAGTTGCCTGAGGATTAAACCAACCTTGACTTCTGAATGGCTTCCAAATGGCTCTAGGAGAAAAGGCTATTGAGACGTTTGGAGGGTTTGATCAAATTGATCCTCACTAAATTCAAGTCCATTGTCCAAAGGAAAGAGTCACAAGCTCCATGAAATGAAGCTGTGTCTCATTAAAAAGATAGCTGTTAAGTTTTGAAGACCCGGGGTCAATCCTCAAATGCAGCACTGAATTCTAAAGTAAACACTCAGAAGCTCCAACAAACCTGTTGAGAGAGCCTAAGAGCTGATATATCCTGACTTCCTAATTGTGGCTGAAAACAAGAAGTCTTCCTACCTAAACAACCATATACTGTGTTTGTCCCTTCCCTTTGATATGACCCACAGGAGTGTACCATAGGTAGGTGTACTGGACATTATCAGTTTGAAATGGAAAACAAATAACATAGTTATTTAAGGCTACATTCAACGATACATTCAAAGTGTACATGCACCTTGGTTGTCATCAGTCACTGGTATCCTTTTCACTTGAACCAGTTGAACACAAAAAGGGATCGCAGGATGTAAGTAATGGAAGCCACACATAAACTCAGCCTGCAGGTTAACCAATAACAGGATGTTATTATCATTATTCAGGTGAACTTCTTTTTACCAATTGTTACAGCGAAACATTACAACAATATTCCATAAACTAAGTTACACTAATGGTGATGCACTGATTGCGCATTTTCATGCCACCAAAACTCGGACCTGTCAAGGCATGGACTCTACATCTGGTCTACAAATGTTAGCAGCAGATCCTCAAGTCCTCTGAGTTGTGAGGTAGAGCCGCCATGGATCAGACTTGTTCCACACTGTCATGGTTTGTCCCTCTCAGTAGATACTCACCACTGCTCACCGCTACAGGAGCACCCTACAAGCCTTGCCATTTCAGAGATACGTAGTTCGTCCAGTCATAATCATTTGGCTCTTGTCAAAGTCGCTCGGGTCCCCTGCCAATTTCGCCGACATCCAGTATGTTGACGATGAGATCTGACTGTTCACTTACCGTCTAATATACTCCAGAGCTTGACATGTGCCATTGTCATGAAACAATCAACAATTATTTGCTCCATCTGTTCTGAGTTTGCCACTGTATTTACACTTAGTTGTCCATTTTCCAGTTGAGGAACAACTTCCAAACAAACTCATTAGGTTTCTGTGAGGCACGACAATCTCAGTGGTGGAAGATGCCCCTTCAGGTCCTATCACAGCTGGGTCCTTTGAATGTTCTAGCTTGAGAATAGAGATATTGTTAACAGCCAATGGCGAATAATAAACCTTAGGACACCTATGATACCTATGACATAAGCAAGAGGAAAATGGCAAATGCTGGGGAGGAATTTGTGTTTTTTCTTTTAAAGAAATCTGAATTATTTAACTGACTGTGTTACTTATTTATGGATTCAATTAAAGTTTTGACTGCTCATTAGTGACATTTGTTGCCCGTAGGGTACGATGTGACATCATACGGCACTCAGGGTTTGCAGAGTTTGCTCAGGCTTTCTATCAAACTGGAGTTCAGTCTCTGACTGCAACTTTGGCACCGCCGCCTTTTCCCCTCGGCGGTCCCAAGACACTAACGTTTGCTCTGATCATAATGTACCACAAGACAAGCTTACTGGCAAGATTTGATTATCAATAAGCCAGCTGAATTGAGAATGTACTTGCTATAGCTTGCTTGACAAGCTCTGACTAGCACCCGTCCACTAGGCTGGTGAATTATGAAAACCACTGATGGATGAAATATGAACATCAATCTTTCTCAGCTCCTGTCTGCTGAATAAATTACTTTTAAAGTTCATTGCCATGTTTGCAGACATGTGCTTCAGAGAATGCTCATGCCTCCCTGGTCCCTGCTCCCCCCCTTATATGTTGTCTCGTGAGTGGAGGGAAATAATCTGTGAGACGGAAAGTGATACTACAAGAGCATATGAGGATATTTTGTGGAGACTGTCTGGACTGATGAGAGGTTTGTCCTGTTGAGTGCACAGGACATGAAGGCAGCAGAAAGGCAGGTTGATTGTCTGATGATTTGTCTTATTGTAATTCAATAAAATAAGATACAGTGCTTTGAAAATGTCCCATGTGAGGAGCTGTTCATTCTGATACCGTCCATGCTCTGTGGGGTTTCCTTTAAGTAATTCTGCTGTGTGGCAAGGACATTTCTCAAGTTTTACAGGTAATGAATGGGGTTGTATTTCTTTTTTCTTGCCCCAAGTGAACATAAATAATACACTTCTACACAATAGAGAAAAAATAGCAAAGTGATGTGTGACATTTTCTGGATCAGTTCCAACTACATTCTTCTTCCCTCTGAATCCACTGTTTCCAATTTGTCTCTCATTTCTTGTTAAAAAAAGAAAACGAAGGACAATGTAGACGAAATGTCTGGGACTACACTACTGTGAATGTCTGAGTCCTCTTGAATTCTGTGCGAATAGCCCGTCTGGACTCATGAATTTTTAATGGAATAAGCACATCTTAAAATGCAAATACATGTTCTGTCCACAGAAAGAGGGAAGAAGAACAGTTAAAGACAGGTAGTAGTGTAGCACTGAAACAGCAAGGTGGGAAGTGAGAGGCCTTGGGTTAGAAGGGTGAATGTTTATGTGTTTTTTTGTTTTTTTTTTGTTTGTTTTTTGCAATAAACGCAGTTGTTGTTGTTAACACAAAATACAACAATAAAAATTGTTTGAATGGTACAAAACAAGAAGGTAAAGCTATAATATGTGACTTTTCCACATTAAAATGTCAAAAATGACTAGACCTACAGTATTTTGTGCACTTACATTATCCCAAATGCTTCCATTTGTTTTCAAATTTAGAGAAATATTTATGATTGTAATTTCAATCAAGGTAACGGTCCGTTTAATTTGGTCACCTCTTAGTGACGTCATATCCCCTTTGCACATGTCAGTGTTGTGGTTGCCTGCCAGAAGTGTCAGATTGGACTTTTCATCCAATTTTAAGCTAAATTTTTAAGATACTATTTTTACATCTTGGTTGTTTTTAACTATATATTTTAACAAGATGAAAAACTTTAGTCATTGGACGTCTGGATCTTAAATTATCAGAGAAAAAAGCTGAGCAAACGTTAGCAGCAGCTCAGATCCCAGCACCTCTGAGACGTGCTGTGCCCGATGAACAATGTTTGAGAAACAGTCATTTTTTAATGTGAAAGTTCTTTATTCAGTGTTTCTACCTGTTTTAATCACCTGGTCCATTTGTTTTGGAGAGGAGATGCCTCCAAACTCCGTCTTTGGTCATTGTTTTGATAAGGAGACCCCTGGTGGCATTACATATTGTTCGTTTTACATTGAAGAAAATGTAAAAATGTGTAATGTTTGATGAATAAATCCTAAATTAAATACATAAACAATGAATGCTGAAATACCTGCATTAATAAATGAATGTATTAACATATGTTCATATTTCATCTGGATATAAACATCACCCAAGAACATAAAGGTTTCTTGGTTTTTGGTTTGACTTTAAGGCTGAAACACGTCTTTTTATGTTAGAAATCAATTAAATATCAAATGATGTAGACAGCATTTAACCCACCACCCTCTCCTGTTTCCAATCCTACTTTTTAACCAACTCACATATCAGGGCTTTTTGAACTACATCAGCTCTCACACAGGAAACATAACAACATTAACTGAATCACAACTTTTTTGGGAATCATTTTTCTCTCTGAATTTTCTGCCAACTCATCGTTGGTCTGATCTTTCTCCATATGGTTGTACATCTGAGTTGCTGGGTATACAAATCAATCAATAATCCTATATCAAACTCAGAAGCCCCTAAAGAAAAGAAAGATAACATATTTTTTTCACAATAGTATGATGTTATTGATCTGATCTGGATTCAGCCTGATCAATCTTTGCTTGTCAAAAATAATTCAATTCCACCTGCGCTGGAAATTTAAGGAGACAGCAATTGTAGCTGCTCATAAACCTCTAATGAATCTTTTGTTGTGACTGTATATCATGACTCTTGTCAAAGCATCAGACCATCTCTTTTGGTATATGATTATGTTCAAGTTCTATGGTTGCAGTTTACATTATGAAAACCAATAATATCTGCTGAGACACTGGGATGCACAGTGCGCCCTGCAGCCTGCATAATAAACACTGGCCTGTAGTCTGGGTCTCGCTGAACCCATGGATGTATTGTGAATGCATCTCTTGTTTCTAGTCAATGGCAGTCTGGATCTGAATGTGTAATAGTTTCCCTTGAGATACGAGTGTTTGATTTTTAACATCTGGCAGCGCTGTTGTAGCTGTTCATCAGTGAGGTGACAAAAGTGTGGCGTAATGCAAATACAAACTGAAAAAAGGGGGGGGGGGGGGCCTTCCAAAAATAGCCACCAGTGATTTGGAACGGTGCCTTTAATCCAAAACAATGTTAACCATACTTAGGCAAGCATTCCTCACATCCCTCATCAGATTGTTTTCATGGTTGTGACACCAGTTTGTTGAAGAAATAACAAAATAAATGTGATATTAACCTCTAATTAATTTATAAATAAATAAGGGAGAAAAAAAAAAAAAAAAAAAGAAGAGAGGGGGGGGGGGGGGGGGTCTTCCAAAAATAGCCACCAGTGATTTGGAACGGTGCCTTTAATCCAAAACAATGTTAACCATACTTAGGCAAGCATTCCTCACATCCCTCATCAGATTGTTTTCATGGTTGTGACACCAGTTTGTTGAAGAAATAACAAAATAAATGTGATATTAACCTCTAATTAATTTATAAATAAATAACTTCTACAGTCTACAGTTGGAATATTTGTATCATTTTTGGAAGTGACTGAAATGAAGTGGTATATCCCTGTTGTTGTTGCTATACCACAGTCTATTAACATAACCTCATTATGATCCGAAGGCCATTATAATATCTTGTGGCCCAGCAATATGGCTACATTTTCATTACTCTGCAAGATGTCAAGGGCCTCTTCTACCAATCTCCACTTCTAAACAAATGGCACAGGTCCACATTAATCCAGCACACATGGAGGCATCAGTCAGCCTCATTATAAATATACTGGTGGACCAGAGTGTACGGAGAGACCACTGACCCCAGTGCTAGTGATGCTGTCTGGCATGTTGAGTGAACAGAATACAATCTATACAAAGTTTGGCCTAATGAATAGCAAACCATTTTGAAATCTGGTGCATGAAAAGTCTTCATAATATGGGTTTCTCCACAACGACAGCAACATAAATCTGCCATGAAATACTTCTCTCTTCGCACAGTTTACCTGCTAATTGAATTTTCTGTGCATGCCTTCTGTGAATTATATCCACATTTAACGGTTGTCGTTGATCCCAAGAGTGCTGCTGCCGCAGAGTAGGTGGGGGTCACCTTGCTTTAGAGAATGCGGTGACAGGGGGAATCACATGGAGTGTGTAAAACTGAAATGGTTCAACCTCCCTGGAGCATGAATGTGCTTCATTGGAATGTGTCCATTCTAATTCAATATTTTTGTGAACGAAGTGGGAATTTGTTTGTGAGAGAAAAGGTCAAAGGATGACAACAAAAACATAATGATACAATATTCATATATTTAGCACATTTCATAGAAATCTTTGTTTTCGAGATACAAAGTGTTCATCCAGGGAAATGCCAACTGGACAAAAACTTTTTTTCAGTGTGAGTGGGGAAACTCAGGAGATGAGCAGCTACAGACCATTCACACTGTGCCAGCACAGTCACAGCAAAGTAAATAGTAACGTTAAGCTTGATGATGTGTTGGAGGTCTTTTAATTTGCACAAACCACTTGAAGAGTCTGCAGCTCTTCATCAACAGCTCACTGAGGCTGTTTCATCTTGCACTATTTCTGCAATAATTAAAACTATTAAAATAATATGTCCACTCTGAAAAATAATTAACAAAGTAACTCTGTGGCAGAACACACATACATTTTACTAGCTGCTTCACAATAAAAGCCTCTAGCTAGGAAAGCGTTCAGCATAAATTAGCTATAGCAGGAAGGTTTTGGTATTTAGTGCATTAGCAGTAAATCAAAAAAATGTATCAATGAAAAATTTTAAAATTTAAAACTGTAAAATTAAAAAAATTCTTCCAACCAGTCCTCCAAATTAAAAGGACAAAAAATATTGTTTGTCCATTCACTCCAGAAGGACACAAAACTATTTTAAGAAGTGTAAATATATTGTAATGTACATGATTAACGTTAAGGTAATTACGTGATTAACATTGACTTTCAGTTGAAAATGGGAAACAAACAGCGGACTCCCCCCTTCCACTCTGTGGAATTTGTTGATTTATAATAACATTGACTAATAGCAACTTCCTCCTTCGCTGCTTGTTGTCCAAAAATATAGAAATGAGATTTCAAAATATCTAAGAAAAATCAACTGAAACATTTTTGCACTTGGAGCACAAACACAAATCTTAAAAGCTTGTTTCACAGCACTTTTATCTAATTCACAGGCTGCACTTTGGAGCAAGTTATTACCTCAGAGTGGCTGATTTTAGAGCCAAATAAACAAATGTATCATAAATAGATGCCATTACTGCTCACAGATTATGGATTACTTACAGAGTCACTTTCGTGCACCCTGATTTTTAGATAGAATTATCTAAGATAACAAAGAACAAAGAAAAAATAAATAAAAAAAGAAACATAGGGTACGACTGTTGTCTCCTGACTCTGAAAGCATGGCTTTTGTCTCCATAATACCATCTCTCCCTGGGTGCAGAAGCAGTAAATATGGAGCCCTAGGCTCTCAGCGTGATCAATAATTCCTTCAGCCTCAGATTCCACACTGATAAAGCACTTTGATGTGGACCAAAGTGCAGGAGAGAGAGGCTGTCCTGGGGGGAGAAAATGTGAGGAAAAGAGGCTTCATTATTTCAGGCAGCTGTCAGCAGGTCATATTCAATTAGCTCTAATACGTTTGTCAGTTTGGGAAACAAAGCAACAGTATGGAAGAAGGGGTAGATAGACAGATAAATAAATAAAAGCTTGAGTAATTTCGGGACCCTCTCTCTCAGAGATACCAAATCAGAGCAGGATGCTCGGCGGGCGGCCGGAGACCCATCAGAGTGGGAGCATGTTGTGAGACCGAAAAACAGAGGTGCAATCAGCTGAATGGTGGCAAAACCCAAATACCTCTGATGCCAACCGACCATTTTAGCTGTGGTGAAACGTGTTGTTTTTGTGGCTCTATTTTGAGACAGGAATCACACTAGAGCCCACCAAGAAAACAAAACATTTCCAAAACAAAGTTGAAGTTTCAAGAACATATTGGAGCATTGACGTGTAAAATTTCGGACTTGTTTTGTGCACATTTATCTCCAATGTCTGTGGAAGAGTATGAGCCCCTTCACTGGTCTCTAGAATAAATTTCCCTGGATTGAATCATTTGATAATAAATAGTTCACCAACCGCTCTGTGTAAAGTGAAAGCAGATGCAATGTTTGCTAATTAACTCTGAGATGAATGGCTATTCCAAGAAGCTAATTTAGTTTGATTGGTAGAGTTTTTTCTTTTTAAATGGGGTTCATGTTATTTGAATGGGGTTGGGAATTTATGGTAAAGCAACTCAACCTGGAGTAGTTCGGCTATTGAAATTACATTAGCTTAATTACCCTCTTTCTTACTTGAATTAGGTCATCTGTGTTAACTGACACTTTGATTTACTCTACAAACCACATTTTCAGCCTCAGTGTGTGTAAATAAACACCTATTTCCTTTTCTTCTGTCTGAACTGCTTCTTAAAGACTTCTGCTAAATTAAATATGTGGCTCTTGTCAAGAACCTGCCGACTTCAAGAGGAAAACCTGAAGTAAAAGTGCGATGAGGGCTGAATTTATAATGAAAAGATCAGAGAAAATAATCAAGCAATTTGTTAAATAAAAAAAACATACACATGCATCACCACCTACATGCAGCAGCTCCACTGTAAGTAATTACTGTTTGTTTCTAATGCATGTCAAAAGAGCCTATTAGAGCCGATGAGGCGGTCTGCGCTGGAGCAGTCATTACTCCTTGGACCTCGCGGAGCAATTAGCTCTGCAGGATTAAGTTACTCTTCATTGTACTTGTGGAATATATTTTTTAAAAAACACAACATCAGTGCACTTCATCTTCTCTGCTGTTGTTGTGGAAGTCAATGGTGTGATAGATAAGATAAAAGCCGCCCGAGAAGAGCACTTAACAAACTTTATGGATACAAGAGTGTTTTTGTTTAAAACTAATGCAAGTGGAGACGCTTTTGAACAATATCTGTCTCCACTCCAGGCTTGGCATTGAATAACCTTGTGTATGGTTTTGAACATCCATCCAAGCCTATTCACATAAATATACTACCCCTAAATAAATATACTAACCCTAACCCTAATACTACACATACAATTCATTCATTCATTCATTCATTCAACTCTTAAAGCCACAGTGAAATGGCACTTAGACCATCTTGAACTTGTGTAATGTGAAAAATTTCCAGGTGAAATGGTGTTCTGTATGAGGGCCGGGTTTCGTTACGAGAGGGATTTAAAATCAACCTTAAAATCTGATGAACACAGGAGGCTCTGTAACATGCATACCTACCCACACTCTACCCACTAACAGTTATGGGCGGTTTTATATGACAGGTGAGGTTAGTTTGTCACTCCAAATCACATTTGATGATTTGGAGCGACACAACCAAAGGGTTTTAGCATATGACTTTCATCAAAAAACATGACAAATAACATGTAAATAAAATGAGCATGACTAAAATATAATCAATCATACACATTCACATAGATAAGAGTATTTACATGTCATCATGTGGTGGGTGACACCATATCTGGTCCATAACAGGGAGACAAGCATCTTCATAAGTGTGTGAAATGATTTTTCATAGCGAGACAAAGTGCTACTGTGAGTGTCTGAAAACATGGCGGCTGAGATAAAAAGAGAACCTGCAATGAGAAACATGATGAAAGTACGTGAAATTAAGAACTTTAACTTAATATTTCAGAACTAAAGAATGGCGACTCTCAAAACTCAACAATAAACTAACTTTGTGATAAAAATAAAGACCTTTGAGGATGAATTGAGGAGCTGCTGTATTTTTTTTTTATTTTTTTTACTAAACCTGAAGAAGTTGCCTCTCAGTGTTTCCAATCTCTTTTAACCAATCGCTCTGACGGCCCCTCTCTGCCTGATTGGTATTCACCGGCCGTGCAGTCGGTAGCTTTCATTTCATGTAAGTTCTGCAGTGCACCCCTGATTCAAATGACTTTCAATCTCTTTGTTCTGGGCAGCAGTCCAGGCCAGAGGGCCGGAGAATGATGCATTGAGGTGGTTTATTAATGTGATATGCTGCACAACCACCAACGACGACATTCATATTTCTGCCCTGCCGCCTCTGAGCCGATCTGCCAGAAGTACAAGATCACCCCAAGGTACCGCTTCTGTCAAACCGTGCTGGTTCCTCCATAAAATCTGTGTCCCCTCCACCAAATCATCCACTGAAACACCATCCATCACATCCAGTTCCAGGTTGTTTCCATATTTCTCACTAACTGAGATAGACAGTCACTAATCGAAAGGTAGCATTTGCAGTTGATCAAACATATGTTGAAAATGGAAAGCAAAGGGGGAACTTCATGTAAGCAGGGTCAAATGGTAGGAGGAGGTGCATGTTTGAAATCCACCCCATTTTTTGATAAGGCAGATGAGTTTTGCATAAAACCTTTGCTGCTGGATATGATATCAAACAATCAGCTGTTGCAATGAAGTAGTTTTATAGAACAAAAATAACAAGCAACACACTCACTCTGCTCTGAAGACATTTTTAATAAGGGCAGAAACTGCACACTGTATAGTATACTCATATTATTGTTGGAAAAAACCTTGCCAATAGCATGTGAGCAGCTCTTGTTCAGACCAAAGACATATACTGGAGCATAAACAAGCAAATACTGTTCATCATGATCTTCAATTGCAGAAGCACATCGTATCACAGCATCATATTTATACAACTAGATCAGTTAAAAAAAAGACTATATTGATCCGGAATGGATCAGAATAAGGTACATTCAGAATCCACCTCAGTCAATTTCAAATCACAATGCTCTGCACAACGCTTTGACTCTTGTTCAGTTGAGGAAAAATTCCACAGAAATGTCCTTTAACTGGTAAAAAAAAATGGGAGGAACTCAGGAAGAGCAACAAAGGAGGGATCCCTCTTCCATTACAGGGGAAGGGACAGTACAGAACAGACAGAAATAAACACATTAAATTACACTATTGGATATTAGGTAAATAATAATGTAACTTCCATGTGCAGCCAAGCATATGTGGGACCTGGAACACAAAAACCTCTGCTTTACCATAAAGGCCTGGAGTGAAGCTAGAAGCATTGAACCAACACATTGCGTTGTAAACCCTTGAGGTATGGGAACAATTGGTTCCAAACTTTTAGGCCAATGACCCTTTATAGCCAAGCATAAGTGTGACTCATCACAAGCTCAGACCACCCACAGTTTGTTCAAACTTAACATGGTCTATGTTTTTTTGGAGAAGCCAGCCATTGTGTCTGTATGAAAAATGATTGTCAGAGGATAAGCTTACTGCTTTCGAAGGGGTTGGAGAGGATACCCCATCTCATACCCTATGAAGTCAACCATGAGTTTTAGTCGTCCAGTATGGAGGGTATGGAAGTATAAAAACATCCCAACAAGTCCTCCAAATTAAAAGTATTTTGATTGTCCATGTCCTCTACAAAGAGTTTTCTGATAACGATACCCCTCGATCCTTTACAAATCACTGATGGAAAACAAGTCAGTTTTATAATCTAAACACTATGGTTAAAGGAGGTAAGTTTTGCTATTGCTACATAGACAACGTTAGCATCAACAGCTGTTTACCATTTTCACGAAGAGCTTCAGCCATTGTTGTGTTTACAAGAGGTTAAAATATGTCTGAGCAGTGATACTTCTTCAGAAAGACTGGACGTTATAGTGACTTGGTATCAGAAAGTGATGAGATGGGCCTGTCGGACTGGAGCTAGCTGGTTAGTGTGCTAACTTTAGTAGAAGAAAAGAAGTGAACATAAGGGTTGCTTTCAACCACTGGAGACAGCTCTTGGCGAGTAAAGGAAGTTTGATGCTGAGCTCACAACATTCCTTCTAGACTGGTGAGTAAACAGCTGTTAATGTTAATGTTGGCTACAATAGCAAAACTCCTTTAATGCTGGTCCTTTAATGTTAGTTTCAGACACAAAAGGATCTCTTAGGGAAATATCATGGTTCGGGTTCAAATGACTCCTTTGTTAAGGTTACAGAAGCTTTGTTTTTTTCAACTATGATTGGTTATGACTCAATTTCTGTCGTGGACAAACATGAACAACATCTTCTCCTGGTTGGTGGGGGGGGGTTGTTCTACAGTTGGATCAGTCTGCTTGTCTGTGCCTGTTCGACATCAGTAACATGGAGTGGGTGTAACAGCAGCGGTAGAGGCCATTAGTGGGCTGTAGATGTTCAATTAGCAGTGAGATTCACACAGGTGGTGTTGATCACGATGTCCAAGGTGGAACAGGGTCCAGGGCATCTGTCGACTCCAGCAGCCCCTGCCAGGGAAGCTGCGTGTGGACATCTGTTCATCACAAAGCTCCAAATGAACAATATCTCCTCCCCACTTAACATGAATGGCAAGTGCTCAGAACACCCCTGACGCTGCCTTTAATCACTGCGATTGAATATTTTATTATCTGCTGTGTTTCGCCTTTCTGGTCTCACATCTGCAGGCACACACACACACACACACACACTGCAATGATCACCAGAACGTAGTCACTAGGCAGTGACACCCCCAGATAGAACTGGGCTAGAGTACAGTATGTGGCTGTGAGTGTGATCCTCAGCGGAGGAAACCTAGATACACCAGTGATAACCTGTATATCAAGCTCTCAATCTGCCACGCGCTGAAGGGGGAAAATAAATAGCCTTCATCTCGGTGAAAGTGTGCTCTCTTCGTCTGCAAAGTGGTAAATCTTGCCCATTGTGAAAGTGGGACATGCTGAAGCACAGAGGGAAAAGAGACGACGGCAAGGGCACTGGAGCAGGACCACAAAGAGCTGGGGGAGTAGTGGGGAGGGAAAAGCATTATAGGTTCCCTCCCTCCTGCCATCGCCATCATTACATTTCACTTATATTATCTGCATTATTTAGATTCTCCCGTGGGTCATCTCGCTTGGACGACCTTCCCCTCGCGATGCCATGCTGAGATTACATGTTGACAAAGCAATCAGTGGAAACTGGCCCAAGTCTGCAACTGTCATTTTTGTCCTCATCGCCCTGAGTTGGTGGTTTTCACTTTTGTGCCATCATCCTGAAAGGAGTCAGTCATCCAGACCAATTCAGAAGTGTCCCATAATTATAGACTTGTCAGTACTGATTTTCATCAACAACTGTGCATGTGATGATCCGGCAGGAATGTTAATGAGTCCTCAATTGGAGTTAATCAGCTGCAGGCACCGCAGTGGCCGCCTCAGCATTCCCCCATGGTCCTCTGCACGGCTGTCAAATGTACACTCCAACGCTGTGCTTTTTGTGACGGGGCCAGTGGACGATAAGACGCTACATGAGATGACTTTCCTGTTCTCTTCTCTACCCCGGGGTTTCATAAAAGAAAGTGCTTCCCCAGCAAAATCTTTTATTTTTTAGTCAAAGTTTATGTCCACTCGCTTCACTACTCTTGACTCGGTGTACAATCCCTTCACTTAATTAGGAGAGCTATTTCTTCTTCAGACAGGCCTCCCAGAGGGTCACGGATTCAAAGAAATTCTTCAGCTAATGGGAGCTGGTGAGCACTTTGTTCATTTTAATGTAACTCGGTTGGGAAATCTCTGACACTTTGTGAAGGGGGTTCTCTAACACAAAGGTCTGAGAATGTGAAAAGTCCACAGCAATAGCATGGCAGCGTAACCGAAACAGCCAACCTTAAAAGTCACTCCTCTCTGGACAGTATGCTGCCATAATTAATTGTGTCTTGATGCAGGTGAAAGAAGCTCGGCTGTAAATGTCATGTGATTATTGTGTTGGAGATGTACGACAAATCCGTGCAGAGGCGAGAGGGAGATTAGATTAGGCCTGTCTTAGGTTATTGCAAGTGGACGTGTCTCTCCATGAGTCTGATCTCCACTTTAATTGGTTAATTAATCTCAAAATACTGGAACACAGTCATGAAAACTTATCACATTCATTTCAAGTAAGTTTCATTTGTATAATCCAAAATCACAAATTTACCTCAAAAGGCTACCGTCTGTACAACACACAGTTTCTAAGCCTTTCCATAAAAATGGAAAGAAATGCAATAGATGCCATGCACAGAGAAGACACAAATAAAAAATTGTAAATTTACAATATGGAGATACAAGATGACAATATTAGGTAAATAAATTATTGTATGTAAGTGCAGTTCACTGTTAATTTTGCTATGTAGCACTACCAAAGCTTACCGGTAGCTCCTTTAACAAAAAGATCACATCCATTATGTTGTCAGACCTGAACCATGGCAAAAACATTCAGTCCATTTTAGTGCCCCCTTGTTTAGATTGCAGCAGCTGTTGTGCAGTTGCCGGGTATAGGCCTAGAATTCTTGCTCAATACTTCACATTGCAAAGGTTTTTTTCCTTATTAATCATTTACACCCAAAAACATGAGAAAATAAGTCCCAGTTTAAATCTGTTATCCCTTAATCACAACTTTTATTTGAATGATTTATATCGATTCTCAAAATCCCTAAATCGATAATTACATTTGTGATGTTTCTCAGTAAACATGTAGGCTGCAATATGTGCTACACATAATGTGCAGGCAGTGGTTACTTGTGAGTGGTTCATGCATGATGTGCAAAATGTCAACTTTGCAAAAATCTAAATTTCAGTTAAAAGTAATGCAGATGATAGCTAGCTATGTGAGCCGCCTTGGGTGATGACAGTCTTGTAAACTGTGTGAATAAACGTGAATAGCTACTGTCTATGTGGACCTGCCGCAGTTTACAGAACTGTAGTGACTCAGAGTGGTTAGCTGACTCTGGATATGTCGTAGTCAACAACTCCTCCAACCTAAACAACCATATAGGTCGTTTTTTTCAACCCTCTGATACGACCCATAGACAGGAAACAACAGTGTAGCTTACTTGTTGAATCATTGTTTCTGCACCCAAGTCAGAGATAAACACGTTTTGTGCTATTTAAAAAAAAACCCCATCTCATAGTCACAAATCACCTTGGCTGTGTTTGACGTTAATCAGTGAAGCAGTTTAATTACCTTTTGGAAGTGTATGGGCTCAAACAGAGCCTGCTCTCTGTCTAATCATAAAGCTAAAAAACTGCTTCTCTGCTCTCTTGCTTGTAGAAATTCCTTTGAAAATCCTATCTCGGCTTAATCATCAGGCTCGGCCGTTGTTCCACTAATGACTAGCACAGTGTGTGTTTGACGCACCGGCACCAGATCGGCAGCAGCCGACTGCACACGGAGCCCCGATGCCAGCGGTACTGACAGCAAATTCTAAGTAGGACACCAGAGCTGTAAGAACAAGCTTTTTTTCTCTCTTGGTTTAACTTCTACTGGCTCAAAGCAGGGATGAAGTGAGGGCAAGCAATGAATCACAATCTACACTTTGTCCTTCACCTGATTTCTCACCGCCACCAAGGCTCAGGTGATTTGAACCTGTTGAACACACACATCCTCACTTCTGTGTGTGCGGTATGGTTCTTCTGGAAGTGCACATTATGGAAGACACATTATTTTTTTTAACACAATAGAAGAATAATGAAAAATTAACACAGGGATGATGTTTCCACTGCAGATCCCCAGTGCAGTTTCTACAATGGATTTTAAAGGGCTGGTTTACTCAAATTACAAATAAAAAAATTTGGTCTTCCTCTGGTGGTGTCCAGCGCTGTAGGTAGTTTAGCTTATATTTGCCTGGATTTTTCTGCTTCCACTTCAATACAATGTAGGCGAGTGAGGAAAAAAAAGTTTCCTGTAATTCAGGATAATTCCCGACTTCACTGTCAACAGCTTTCCTCGCACAACAGATATTTCTGTTTCTTAAAGCCCCTATACAGTGTAATAGGAGCGATCTCACAGATTAACTGCATGTAACTAACTCTCTTTTTGAGATGGGTCTACAAAAATCTTGGTCACAACCTGTGTCATGCAGTAATTCTCAGTTTTCAGAGCACCTGTCAGATTGTGTGCTGAATGCCTCTGAATCATAATGGTACAATATAAATAGATTATATACAACAATATGTATAAATACATGTAATACATGGTATGTCACCTACCCACATCATCCATGTGTGAGCTGATCTGACTCTGATGTTTTGAAAATGCAGATTTAAACAAGCTTTGGCATTAAAATTGTGCTGTGGTGTTTACATTATGGTTATTCAGGTGACTGGGGCTGTGTATTTAGTGCCATTTTGTGTCATGTTCTGAAGTAGACATGATTACACTGTGGGACTGTCTTTGGTCTCCAAAGCTCAAAATCCAACATGATATCCTATCCAATAGTCCTGTCTGTGGTTTAGGCAACAAAAAAGACTTTGGTAAAGTTTTAGGGAAGAGTCACTGTATGTGACAACTTGGGATGATGTTTTGTCAACGTCAGCTGACAGAGGACCAACGCTTAAGATTCACAACCAAAGTTTCTCACAAGTGTCAACTTTGAACTGCGACTATCCCAAAAGACAATATATGGGACCATTAAGTAGGAAGTAGCTCAAATGAATTGTCCACAACACAATTTATTCAACAGCAAAAACAGACTATGACTATGTTGTTTTATTCACAATGAAAACATTCTCAAATTAACTCACTTTTCCCATATGTATTGTAAAATTTGTAAAATTCTTACTAATGAATCTTGGATATTATTTGTTACGTGAAACTCCTGTGAGAAAAATGCACTTGACATCAGGCGAGAAAAAAACATGGCTCAAATATTTCTGGGTTTTGGGACTAAATCTGTCCTGTTGAATTGCACCCTTGGCTGTTTTCTTGTCTAGTTTTTTTCCTGTCTGTCTGAGGATATTGGCTCTCCTTGTAGTGCAGCTGAGAAGCAATTTTTGGATATTTGAAAGCCAGAAATCTCAGTAGCTGGTGAGGTAATCATGGAATATCTGGCACTAATCAACAGCTCTACCTGCTACATGTGGCTATATTATAATAATTTTGTCAAATGAGGTGAAAAATTACTTTTCCCCTACATGATAAGGCTTTTGTGTCTCATCTGTGAGAGCAGTTATATGTTACAGAACGCACGGGCAGGTCTGGTGAATGTGCACGTACAAAAGAAAGCAGCTTTATCGTCCCTGTCCACATTTGCTCCTTCTATGGCTGAAAGCTCAGTCAGTTGGCAGCTGTCCCTTTATGCCTCTGACATAATCATCCCCGGCAGAATTTGAGGCCTCAATCAAAGGAGCCGCATGCGCGATATGCGCCATCGGAGGAGCACTATACGAGATAGATCTACATGAAACACCTTGGGACAGTCATTACAGCCCTGCAGCTTATCAGACTCTGAATCCAAGAAATACCCCCCAGAGGAGCGAGTGGTCCCGCTCAAGGCTCCGCTGAGGCTGCAGGTTCCTGGAAGATGGAAGACAGAGATGACTGATGCCTTCTGGATGTTTGCTGTAGTAAGATGTTGAAGATTGGGTGTCCACTTTGTTCTCCGCAAAAAATTCAGTTGTGTCTATAATTGAGTCTTAAAAATGAAACAGATCTGCCTGTGTAGTAAGAGCATTTAAACCAAAGAGAATTAACTTGTAGTGAGAATCACCAGCAGCTGTCAACGCCCCAAGGTGAAGAGTGTTGACAGAATATTCATTATAAACCCAGATCAGGAAAACACACTCGACAACAGTGTTATCAGCTGTTATTACCAGCTCACTGTAACAGTCCAAGTTATTTTTTATTGGAAACATATTGAAATCATCTCGCTGCCCTGGCAGATTTCTTAACATAAAACTTCAAGGGCATCATCACAGACAAAAATATCTCAATAAATAGATTCTGATGCCTCTCTGAAGTCTAGTGCCGCAATCTTCAAATTTTCATTTTAATCAAAATTAATATTTTTTGCTATGTATCTCACTTTAAAATCAAGACAAGAGATTTGGATGTTTTAATAACTAAAACACTGTCTGTCAATTACAGTCATTCCAGCACTTGCTGTGGTCCTGACAGTTACTTATAGTGTTATTAGTGCTGGAAAAAAATTAACAGACTAATCTTCTCTACTGATACGTTTGAGTTTGATACGATTTAGGTTTATTCTGCCTGCAGGAAGTAGCCATATCCTGCTCTTCAAAATCTAACACTAACAAAAGATTTTACTTTCTCCCACCTACTCAGCTTTTATATGTTACCAAACTAACTGCAAGCCACATAAATGAAAGCATCACAACATTAAATGGTGGTTGAAAAAAAAAACAAATTTGAGTGCTGTGTCTAGCGGTCGAGCTTTGAGCAGTTCATGTGGTGGCTGGCTGGCTGACACGTTTTACCTCATGGCTTGCCAAAGCTGTATGCGCTCGCTGCTGAAACTGCTCAGTACCGCTAACCTGTTAGAACCCATATACTCGACTTGACTCGACTGACGCTGCTATCTGCTGTCCTACATACTCACTGCCCTCCACTCTTCCTTTACATGCTGAACAGCAGCCTGGAAGCCAGAGAATGCCGAAGAGGCTTCTTGGGGGTTTCAGGGCGCACCAGATTGGTTCATCTACCAAAGCAAGAGTAGACTCAGTGCTTGTTAGCCTTTTAGCCTGTGGACACTATTCCTGCTCCCTGTAGACTTTGGAGAGACTCTCTGTTGCAGTTTGGTTAAGTTAAACAACATGTAGAGTGTAATAGTTTTAAGAATTGTTTTGCATTTTATTGTCTCCAGGTTATTTCTTACTCAAATTAAGTAAAACACTTCTTGATTTCATAATTTATCAGCTTTTTGTAGCCTGCTGCTTAAAATTGTGGGATTATAATGAAGCATATTCTTTTATTTCCACTTGATACTGTCATATGGTACTGTTTCTTGCACTCTTTTGAGCTAAAACATTTAAAACTCAAAATACTCAATACATATAAAGGAGGGATTTGTCATTTTTGTTATCGCTAAGTATCCAATGTTAGCATTAACAGGTGTTTATTTACCAGTCTAGAAGAAACATGAGTTCAGCATTCCAGTGGTGGAAAGCAACCCTCTTGTTTTGCTTCTATTTCCATCACTTCTTTTCTACTGCTGAAGTTAACCAGCTAGCTCCAGTCTGGCCGGCCCGTCACTGTTGTCACTTTCCGATACTGAGTCACTGTAGCATCGTCTTCCCTGAGAAAGTAGCACTGCTCGAGGACGTATTATAACCTCTAACAATGGCTGAAGCTACCAGCAAGATGAGTAAGTAAACAGCTGTTAATGCTAATGTTGGCTACGTAGCAATAGCAAAACTCACAAATTGCTCTTTTACAGGTCCAGACCTGGTATATTCAAAGGGAAAATAACACTCAAACCTCCCAGCGCTTGTGGTGATAAAGTTGTTGGACAGACAGCAGAAGGAAGTTGGTTTTTCCACCTGACTGTCACCTGAAAGAGTGTGTATCCTGATAAAGACTGAGGTTAGGCTAAGTAACAGCGGTAGGGTTAAGTACAAATAAGGTGGTTCCTTCTAGTCTGAAATCAGAGCCGGGAAACACAGTCTGACTTTCAATTAACATTCCCGTGCCCTCCCCATCACTCCACATTTGCATCACGGTGCTCACCTCGCCAGAGATGGTCTCACACACACACACACACACTTGTTTACGAGGAAGGAAATGGGAAACTGGAGTGTGACTTGACTTTGGGGAGGACATCCTGTTAGGGAAATGATCAACCTACCACATCAGCCATCACTCCAAAAACACTCCCCCTCCTCCCCTGCCTCACGAGGCCCAGGGCATAGCAGATGTCACAGCTCACAGAGAGAGGGAGTTCACACAGGGGTTAAAATTATGAAAAGGACTCAGAGCGGGGGCACATATGTTACTGGAAGTACAGTCTGAGATTCTACGACAGTTTTACCTTTAGTTTTGGGTCACAAGTCTCCATTGTATATCATCTCTGTGCTTGTTTTATTTATGCCCAATAAATAAACAGCTGCAACAAATGATTATTTTTACTTTCAATTAAACAATTATTTTTCCAAATTATTGATTTAAAATGTCAGAAAAACTCAAATTTAATTTTACTCATTCAAATAAGTCTGTTAGGTATGTTGTGTCCAACATGAACATTTTGAAGGTGGTGAAGGGATTAATCTGAGTGTTTGCCCCGCCCTAATGTGTTTCACCTGTGTTCAGTCACCCTTGCCTCCCTTGTGGCTATTTAGTCTCTGTGCTCCCCCTTTGTCTGTGTCGGTTCATCTGTAATTGTCCTCAGTTTTACTTGCTGTTATTCTCCCCTCCGGTATCTGTTTAAGTTCCTTGTGTCACCTCGTGCTTCAGCTTTCTGCTATTGTCCCCTGTGTTACCTGTTTAACTCCCCAGTGTTACTTCATCCTTCAGCTTGCTGTTTTAGTTCCTTGTGTTACCTTGTAAGTAAATCATTTTCTTTCCACCTACTCCCTTGTGTTTGGGCATGCATTTGGGTCCAGCCTTACCCCTACCATGATATCCAGATTGGATTCAGAAGCCTACATATCTAATTAGGGAATGTCTTCATGTTTTCAGTGGATAGTGGCCCAAAAAAAAGGTCATGGGGGTAACCAGAATCATTAGCAATCATCCTTTGGGGACTATGAATTTCCATACCAAATTACATGACAATGCATTGGACAAACTGACCTGCCTAGAAACTGACTTTGACATCCTTGTCAGTTCAGTATCAGTGTCAGTTACCGATCACTGATGGCTTGATCAGCAAATGTTCTTCCTGAATGAACATTGGCAATTTGCATCTAATTCAGCCATTCACAGACGGCAGAGTGTTTCAACGCATGGGAACACTCAGTGTAATTGACCATTCAGCATCTTCCCCAAGGAACTGGGTGTTGGTGGACAATCTGCCCCACCTCGTGAGCCTCTACCTATACACAGGCTTGACATTGAGATTAACAAACATTCCAACTTTTGAACTACTGTACATTTTCATTTTCTTTATTTCATGACAATACTCACACACAGAAAGAAACACTCCCCTTTTTATAATACACAACATATACAAATAATAAAAATCTCCAAATTTTGTCCCAGCTCACCAGTGATGTTTTATAACTCTACACAATTTGAATTTGGGGGCACTATCACCACATCTGCATGTGTGTCTTTAAAGTGTTACTTAAAAAAAGTCATCATTGGGGGATCTGGCACCAGTCTTTTGTCAGATCTTAGATCTAAGACTCAAAAGAAATGTCTATGTAGATACAAAGTGAAAAATGAAATTGTCATGTGTTTCATTTCATTGTTGCAGACATACAGATAATTACAAAAACTCCTTTGTCAGAGCCCTGCGAGGCATTAAAGGTAGTAATTACCAAACTGACTGAAAACAACTGGATAACCTGATTGTTTATTGATTCTGTATGTTCTGCCGTGAACAGATTTAGCATTGCCAGGGGTAGAACGTGGAATGGGCTAGCAGTGTGCCGGGGCATTCTGTAAACACAAACACAATTGTTAGAAAATTATGTTTGTTGTGTGTCTAAGTCACACTAAAGCCAAATAAATCCCTTGAAGAAAAAAAAATACTTGTGTTGCCCAATAAAATGATCCCTTGCTCTCATATAATGAGCTGTGTTTTCCCTCCAAATAGAGGCGCAACTTACTCCAGTATCAGCAGGACTTTGATGTGATGGCAGGGTCATAATTTCAAAAGAACATTCTTTTTTTTTTTGTAGTTTTCAGAAGATGAAACGTAAGCCGGCTATTTATGCTCCATTATTTAATGGTGCATGAGACGGGTCTAGAAGAAATAACATTTGTCTTGGCTGCAGCAGTTTCTTAGTATCTGCTATTGATCTAAATCCTCATTCCAGCCTTTGGAGAAGATCGGTGTCCCTGTTTACTTACCAAACAGGCAGGCTTTGTTTAAAAATCAGATTGATCACTTGGATTTTTTTTTCTGCTCCAAACAGAAGAGAGCTTGTGAATTTTAAACACAGAGAGAAGACGAGTAGCTCAGCAATATTTGCCCCTTTTTTTTCCCCCTGACCTAAACAGGAGCCAGTGACGCAGATTGATTTTGTTTTGTTGTGAGTCTGCGTGATAAGCAGAGGGAAAATAATGAGCATTGTCTCATTAATGGACAGAGAATGCATTATGGGTCATACATTCCAAATGAATTATGCATAAGGAATAAACAGCCTCAGTGGCAGCTGGCTACATATCATCAGAGAGGCCAAATCATTTCGTAGCGAATGTTTGATCGTGTCTAAGGCACCTGAATGATACTTAGGGACACTTCATTGATAGCACCGCACTGGAAATGCATCACAGCAAAGTGGGAAGGTAGGGGTTGTTTGGCTTATAGGGGAGTGTAAAAGGCTCCCTGTAATGAGCAAACATTTTGTCAGTACAATATAACAATGAGAGCCGTACTCTCAGAAAACAGCTGGAGATTACTTTTTATGACTTCAATCCATTACTCAACTCTTTTCTTCTTCCCTCCCTTTAATAAAACCTCTGTATTGTCATTCATGGCAGGGCCTCGCCTTTAAAAGAGGTTTTTGTTGTAATGATGAATTTCAGTCCAAAAGAGATAAGCAGATTTTATACCTTTGCTTAGTTTTTCTGTGACTTAAGTTCTTGCCTTTGTGACATCCGTCCATCCGACGTTGCATTGTCCTCTGCATGTGTGTGTGTGTGTGTGTGTGTGTGTGTGTGCGCACTGTCTGTCAATTATTTTGCTCATAGTAATGCTCGCACTTTCTTCTGTGTGTGATTTGCCATTGATCTCCACAACAAGTGCACAGGGAGGAGTACTAGAGGCGCCTGGAGGGTATGTTTATTATGTCCCTGCATACAAATGTGTTGAATTGAAAAGTCACACACTAAAAGTTTTAAGCCTTTCAGTTGCTGGGGCTTAGGTGTGAAATTTGTCTTGAGGGTGGCGCCTGAAGGAAGACCACAGTGATGAAAATCAAACTGGTTCATCCTTTAGGGAGCATGAATATGAATATTCAGTAAACTTCCACGCAGTATGTCTGTTAGATTGTGATATACCTTATTTGTAAAACTGACATTTTGGTAGAAGAGGAAAAAAGGTAGCTTTAAGATACCTTAAGTCAAGAAGAAGCTATGACCTTAAGGTGGCGTAGATAAAATGTTACATATACATAGCATTATATATAATATATTATATACAAAATGTATATCCACACTGCCTATCAAGACAATCTGACCTGTAGTTGTTGGTTTATTTGTGTCTGGAACTGAAGCCTGAAGTGTAGGGAAATATAAGGTTTTCAAACTATCATAGCATCTTAGCAGCTGGTCCCTTTCCCATAAAACATGCAAGGTACAAAAATAGCTGAATAATGATGATGTCTTAGAATTTAAAAAATCAAGACTGTGTCTACATTGTAACTTGAACGTCCTAATGAAATTTTATTCAGATATTCAATCCCCAGTGGATCAGTTCCAGTCATTTACTCTAGTCTCACCACAAGGTCACAATTTCTGTTTGTGTAGCACTAAAAGTAATCATTTAGAAATTTGCTGATGATAATCATTATCTTCAGAGGATGAACCCAAATAATTTGTCAAGTCTGTATGTAAGATACCAATAAAATACACAGCTTGGATCACCATCACATTTGCTGATTGTAAAATCATGCTCCCCAAAGGATGAGCCTTTTTGATTTAGGTAACAACTTGTAACTGTCATGTAGCCCCACCAATACTGTGACATTTACAAGTACATCGCTAAATGATATTCAGTAAAGTAAGTTGATTACCGTGAATATGAGTACACTATTTCTTTTTTCATAATATAATGTTTCCTGTGAAACCAAAAAACAACTGAAATGCTCATCTCTAACACACTTACATGGTCACCAGAGGATAAACCCTTTTGTTTTTAACTAATATCGATCTGTTCTCCTTCTCCAGTTCACCCTCACCATTTTTTAATGCATTCAACAATTCTGTTTTCTGGTTTTTATTTACCACATCAGCTACAGGGGGTGACAGGCTAGATACTGTTGTTGTTGTTGTTGTAGAGACTGATGTTTTGTTTCCTCATAACAATCTCAATGTAGCCAAAACTGTTGCATTTAAGTTGAGGACACAAATTTTATGTGGATTTTTTTAAATAAAATGTTTGTTCCTGGATGACCATTAAAAGATAGAATAAAATTACAATTATTAATCTCTTAAATGGGGATGACAGCACTGAAGTAAATATGTAATGTATATAAAGCCACATTAGCATGGAGAACATTTAAAGGACAACAGTGAAACAAATGAGGAATCATTGAAATCATTGCTATTTAGGAGAATTTAAAATAGTCAAAACCAAACAGATATAATTATCTTTAAACATCTTTTAAATAGGACACAGGTAGCTACAAAAGCTACAACTGTTATCTTTTGTCACTGTAACTGTACATAATGTCAGCTACATCCTAGATTTCCCACTAAAGCAGAATAAACGAACCCAAAATCTTTGCACTGCAGAAAACTGAAACACTGTAGTAGAGAATAGCTGTGGTACAAACATATTCACACCAGCTGTAACTTAGATTGGGAGGCATAATCTTGTCATCCCTGCAGAATTATAAAGCTGTCATCCTCTGATAATTTGCAGACGAAACAGTCGCCAAGTGTGTTGGTGCAGAGACTGAGTTTCAGAGAGAAGTTCAATCTTCAGATGGGCAGGGGGAGCGATGCTCATCTGTGCTGGCAACACTTCCTGGACCAGACAGCTATAGTCCATCAAGACAAAAAGTTTGATCTGTTAGATCAGGATAAACCCCTTGAGATGTATCATCAAACCCTCATCAAAGAAATGGAAAGCAGAACAGTACAAGAGTTACAACCTTAGACTAAACCCAAACAAAAAGAGAAAAGAGAGAAAATCTATGAATAAAGAACATAAAAGAACAGTGATGGCATTACTGAAAAAAACAGATAAAAAAACCTCTTCCAATCAGAAGGAGCCGAAAAACAAAAGCTTTTTATATACAAAGGGAGCTATAAAGTGTATTTCATGTATAAGGAACAAAAAATGTTAATGCGTTTAAAACTGAATGGTGCCAGTGAAATTGAGGGAGCCATCCGAGTCTGTCTAACTCTGTGCAATGCTGTTTAAAAAAGAAAAAAAAGACCAACCTAGTATAAATCTACCGAGTCCATCAAATCCTGTTTACTAGACATTTGAAGGACAGAGATAAGGGATTTACACTTTCTTGCCGAAGGAGGGAAAAAGTAATGCTTCCATACAGGTGCATTTAAAAGCGCTGAAAGTGCAACAAGACAAAACGTACAGGTTCGATCATGGACTACAGCCCGTGAGAATTCGCTGGAGATTCACATGTGCAGTTCATGGATGGAAACTTGTCAATACTCATGAGAAAACTACAGTAGCTCATATCCAAGATGCTCCACAGCTGTATATACAGTATATATAAAGATGTGTGTGTACATAATTGTACATGTGCGGAAGTGTATCGCAGTTGTGCACATGTCAATGTAAACACGTCATCCTCCTGTCTCCTGCTGACTGCTTTTTGATTTTTTTTTTTTTTTCCTCTTGCCGATGCCCGGAGATTGAGCTCTGATTGCCTGTCCCCTGCTGTCCTGCAGCATGGGAGTGATCTGCAGGCGTAAGGACAGCAGGCCATTATTCAGTCTTTAGATGTGCTGCTTCTTATCAGCGCGCAGGGTTGACTGAGGCAGCTGCTCTTGTCAACACGCCAGCACCCGAGTGTCCTCTGGGGAGGGGAGCAGGATTTGATGGGGCCGCTCAACAAACTCCTCCAGAAAGAAAAAAAAAAAAGAAAGGAATAAATACTGTGGTAGAAACACAAGGTACTGACAGGTTGATGACTAGAATATTTTGTATACAATATAGGAGATAAACCGTATCACCAAAAGTCAGAAGGAGGTGTTCATAACATCTGGTTACACATTCTTCTTTCTACATGAATCCCAACAGGGATATAAGCAAAGTGATCAAATGCACATAATGGTGCTACACAATATCCTCCAGACTGCAAGTGTTGTGTTCTTTAAAGCCTACAAGTGTAACCCCACCCCCATCCCCCCACGCCTTACTCTGCACAACATCATCACCCATCTCTCACTCTCCGCGGGGGCCGATGTCAGTGGAGAGGGTGTGGAGGAGGTGTTTGACAGATGACAGCTGCAGAATGAGGGTGACAGTCTTTGGTCACTTTAAATAGAGAGAAGATGACTATCTAAAATGAAAACGCTTCCCGCCGTGTGTCCCCCCTTTCTGTTGATGGATTAAAAGATATCGGCTGCGATCTCGAAGGGTGAATTTACTCTCAGTGATGAAGTCATTGTGTTGTAATGTCCTTTTGTCGCTTTATAGTTTAAAAACAACAGGGACGATCAAATAAGTTCTGATCCTGATGTCGGATACTGAATGTGCCCCACCTCAGGACGTGCCAGCTCATCAAGGCGGGGCATGGAAACCTGCATTCACCACCAGAAACTATCAGATGCTGGAACAACCCTCAGTGGGGTGGGGTCAGCCCTATGTTCCCACATTTCTAAGAATGTTTTGAAAATTAGGCCCTATTTTCCCACAGTCTTATATGTTCCCATAAGCCCATGTCCACACTAACCTGGGTAATATTTATCCGGTTAGCCCTTCCGTCCACATTAGAACGGTGAATTCCGAAACTGAAAATGATGCTTTACAAAAACGATCGCTGAGGTGGATAAATGTGACGACGCCGTGGAACGTGGATGCAAAGCGTTCTGAAAACGATTAGTGTGGATGGAGATCGTTTTCATTGTGAATGTGCATTTTTATATTTACCCGGGTTAATGTGGACAAGGCCTAAGATTTTTCTCAAAAGGAAACCCTATGGTCCCATATTTCTTAACATAGGGCTGTGGGAACATAGACACGCTCCCAGTGGGGTTAGACAGTATGGAAACATCATATCTTCCACAAAATTCTTACACCGTCTACTCGAGGTTGTTTGTAAAAGCAGCTTATTACAACCTATTATGTTTTGTTAAGTGACATCTAGTGTCTAGCATCTAGCTAATGCCCCAGAACAACACGTTTACATTGAAGTGGTAACGCCGTAGCCGTGGCCACAGCCGTTATAACGTGACAAAAGGGACTTAAAGCAACCACAGTTGAAGGGACGGCTACGGCATGACGTAGATTCTATCCGTGCATCATTGTGTCATGCCGTAGCCGTCCCTTCAACTGTCGCTTCTTTAAGTCCCTAAAGTCTGCGGAGGGAGGATGTCATGGTGGACATCAGACTTTCAAACTGATAGTCAACATTGTGTCCTTAAAGCATGACCAAACCATGACGAATTTCCTCTAACCTTCACGGAGTACATATTTTAACCCAAACCACAATCTTTCCCTAAACCTGACCAAGATGTTTTTGTGCCTAAACCTAACCAAACATTTACCACATATCACAACTGCTGCAGGGGCTGTGTTATTAAAGAGCCAGATGTAAGGCCAGGGGGTAAAGAAATCCTCTTTGGGGCGTCCCTTCGTTTAGAGGTTAAGAAGCTGACCATGAACCTGTTCTATACAACATAGCAACATAGCTGATGTCCACTACACTGGGTTAATGGGATGTCAAAATCGCAGATTTCCCCATTTTCAGGTAGCTCAGAAATAATTTTTGGATAAAGGTTAAGTGCAGGAAAACCAGAGCTTTTTTCTAAAAGCATAACCACAGACCTTCTAGCCAAGTCTGCCTCCTCAGGTGGTCGACTCCAACCTGTTTCGCTGTAATGAATCATCTTCTTTTCCCCTCAGAACTTTCACAGAAGCAGGTTCCAAATTATTCAGCAATGTGGAAATCTATCAGCTGGTTTAATGTTGTTTGTAATGGAAATGACTGTGATTAGAGATTATGGTAGGAAGCGTCTGCTCCACAAGCTTCATTCAGACTTCATTTCTTACTTGAATGTTTCAATTATTCTTATTTTTAACCAGCAGGGAAAAACTGTATCATGATAATCAAAATCTACCAATAGAGATTTGGGCTAATTTTGCTCGAATCAGCCTCTGCATTCTCTGCTCCAGGTAGGCCAAGGTAGAAAATGGTTGCTGGAGCTACATGGGAACATTTTACCAGATATATTCCATCATATTCACTATGTTTCTAAAATCCTGTGGGTGAATTAAAAGTGCTGATAGCGAGGAGCACGCTCACATTCAGAACAGAAGTGCACTTTTGGGATATTTGATTAGTTTTATTATTATCTTGCAATTAAGTCTTTTTTTAGGCAAAAGTCGATTGTAATTGCAATGTCACTGTTAAACGAGAACTGTCGTGAGAGTATTTTCTATAGTTTAGGTGTTTATTACTTTTGAAAACTAGTCATTTTTATCATGTTTAACCCTACAGGTGTATTTTTATTCAGAGGTGTAATCCCTGAGGATTAATATACAGTGGTTTCATATTCAAACCTCTGTGTTTTCCATTATGTTTACAGCAAATGGATAATGCAATGGGATGAAAGTAGGTAGGAGTCCGTTTTTTTAAACACAGTACAAATATGTGCTTGGGGAAATTAACCAACAACCATGGTTATTATCAGTAACAGGTTAAATCGTAAAACACCACATTTCCTTCAATACTGGGCCCGCACCAGAGGATAACTGGGCAGATTTTAGGTCTGATTCCCAACAATCATCGGGTTGTTCATCTGCTCAAATGATCCTGTAGTGTGTAGGGTTTACAGACATAATCTTAATGTTACAGACTGGAACAGAGTCTTGTGAATGGAATAATGATATAGCCAATTAGAGCCAGTTGATTGGGAATTGTCACCAGTCACATGTTGCGTACTAACAATAAAACGTTTTTTACTTTATTTATTAACTTTTAATGCACCTCCAGCCCATGCTGCAAAATGTATAAGCCATGCTGATTCCATGTTTTCAGCCATGACTTCATCCAGTTTTTTTTTCTTGTATTTTGTTTTTCTGTGAAAAATGTAGCACACACACAAGTGCGACAAGCTAATGATGACGGTCCACATCCATGTGTGTTTTGGAGAATGACCTGTAAAAAACGAGCCCACAGGTCGTCTGTAAAGCAGGTTATTATGACCCCTAGTTATGTTTTGTTGTTAGGTGACATCTAGTGGTCGTAGTAATTATGACAGTCAAAGGGAAAAGTGCGGTGACGTAGTATAAAGAGAGACAAAGTCTATGAAAGGAGGAGTTTGTGGTGGATGGATGAATATGAAAAAGGAGAGTGGTGTTTGATTCCCATGTCAAAGTAGCAGTTTACGTTGTTTCTATTATCTATGAGCGTTCAACATTATTATTGTAACCGTGACAACAAAGACTGTATGATATTGAGAGAGTACTTATTTTAACCCAAATCACAATCTTTTTGTAAACCTAACCAAGTCGTTTTTGTACCTAAAACTAACCAAGCCATGACCATTATTATAGTAACCATGGCGACGAAGGTAGGTATGCCACTTTCGGTACAGTCAGTATGTTTACTATTGTAACCATATCAACCGAGGTCTGGTACAGCTGCCGCCGTAGGGGCGCTATTTCAGGAGACACTCCTATGGGTCGTATCAGAGGGTTAAAAGAAACAACCTACATGGTTGTTCAGGTTGAAGGAGTGGTTGTTCTTTTGCCCTGATATCACGCTTGATCACGTTTTCTGGAAGTTTCTGGAACTGCCACTCTGAAATCATTTAGTATAAACATAAAAGTGTGTGGTCCTGCGTCATGACTGAATCATCTGGTATGTGAAAATATTGAAATATTATTCCAAATATTGCACCAAGTGTGCACCAAGCCTAAGCCCTTTGCAGACTGTCTGGATCAGGTCTGGATGCAGATGTACTGAAGTCTGTTTTACCTGAGGACTGAATAAGCAGATGAGGAGCGGCCAATGCACAGTCCTGTCAACAGTGGCATTCAGACTGTTTTGTGGTTTGAGCAAATCTAAGCCTCAGGGAGGTGGGCTCTCATTTTCTTCTCTCTCCTTAGCCAGAAAATCATAAATAAGTCAACTCTCTGACGTGCAGAGAAATGCAAAAATTCAGAGGTAAGCAGTGGAGACTGGTGGGATGTTCTGCTCTGCTTGACAGACCGAGATGACTGAGAGCACTGAGTCTTCACTTCATGATGATGCTCAGACATTTCTAAGCGAGAGAACCACTCATCTCTTCATGTTGCTCTCAACAAGGGGATATTTTATGGAAATAGATGATTGCACTAGAGTCTCTTTATATCTCCTTACTGAAGGAAATAGATAATATGTACTAGTCTTTTCAGAATTAAAAGCAACACGAGTTAGACAACAGTTGTCACAATATGTTATCTCAACATTTTCTTGTTTACAGACATAAAGCTGACTATTGCTTCACTCTCCACAGTTTTCTTCATTGATTAACACTGGAAACATTTTAACATTGAATCCATGATGATGCAGAGTTTTCTACCAGCAAGGAAATCCTGCCTGAATTTATTGCCAAAAATCAGATGATGTCTGTAGACTGATGCTGTGACAACATCCTGTTTCTAATAATGTTCTATATGAGTATTTAAACCTGCACAAATCTATATA
Source organism: Seriola dumerili (assembly GCF_002260705.1). Classification (NCBI taxonomy): domain Eukaryota; kingdom Metazoa; phylum Chordata; class Actinopteri; order Carangiformes; family Carangidae; genus Seriola; species Seriola dumerili. The sequence continues at coordinate 6,021,680 of NW_019174299.1, read as the reverse complement.
TGTATAATATATCACCAGACCCTTTTTTTAGCTCATTGTTTTTGTTTTATGATCTGCAACTGTTTTGGTTCAGTCTCAGCGCTCTCATCAACCGTGTTTGGATAAACCATTACCTGCTCAGCACCAAACTGCAAAATTAGCAAGTAGCTCATGAAGAAAGTCAAATATTTCACTGTTTAGGAGCCACATTGTTTTTTTCAGGAGGTGATGACAGAAACAGAACTAAAAGGACAGTGAATATTGAACTGGCATTCTTTGGCATGATTTCAAATGAAAGTTTCTGCTGGATCTATAAATAGGTAACGGTTTAACGTGCTAACATGTTCACCATATTGACTTTATGAGGTTAAAGCTGTACTTACAGTTTGTTTCACTGCCCTCATGTGCCAAAAAGAAAAGTCAAAGAACAGCACTCCATTAATTTATCGCACTCCAATAACGTCCTGTTTTTCTTCCTTGTCAAAACCTGGCAAATATATCACCTATAATGAAATGCAACTGCAGAGTATTTGGTGCAAGATTCGGGTGTGTCATGCTAGTAGCGGCTAATGTAGCCTCGAGCTGCTAGCCTCTGCTAATTTTTCTTCTTCAAACTCCACACCCCCAGATGTAGTCTTCAGACTCAACTGACTTCACACAGCTCCCTCTGAAGACACGAAACATTATAGAACTTTTTGCACATATGCAGTAATACCCCTTTAATATGCAGGAGTTCCCCTTTAATCCATTATTATATTGAAAGAACAAAATGTTGATTTGTTAAATATAAAATCTTTATGTATGTGCAGCTAATGTCAGTATCTGAAAATAGCACAAGAGAGTAAAAAGCCTTGTCAGCTCATTTTAAAGTGTCCCTGGGAGATTAAGTGGTTCCCAAGATGTCCAGATCTCCTTATCTGGAGGTTACACTCCTTCATCATACTGAACCTTCACTCAGAACCCACACCCACCTGTTTACTGCACTATGCAGCATCATAGCTACTGTGAAGGCTCGCTGTGCATGTCCACAAGACAAAATGATTGAACGAAACCATTTTCAGTAGAAAGTGAGATTTGGTCTTAAACTTTTATTTATAATATGGAGGGAAAAACTGGTCATCAATCAATTTTCAGTCCAGGTTAATTGAAAAAAAGATGAAACTCTCGTCCATAAGAAATGATCAGATAAAATCAGTAAAAAATAAAGTAAAAAATGTATTTTTGAATGATTCAATGAAAGGTTAAAATGGACGTTCGTTTCCACTACACCTACTTCATGTTGAGCATTTTCGCTTTAGACAATACCCATGTGACCTTAAACATTTTAATTTTTCTGCATGCTACAGTATGTACTACAGTCTTCTCCACATCATGTATTTAACTGAATTGACATGAATATTTAAACATGCTGCAAGCTGGATCGATCTTTTCTCCTTGTTCCTCCAGCATGAGTCACTCCACTTAAGGTGACCATGCAGAGTGCATATTAACCATGTCATTCACCAGCTGTCCCCGTATCATACATCGCTCCTTTGTGTCACAAGTTGGGCTTCAAAATAGCAAAGCCCTGCTCAATCGTCCATCAGCCAAATTTCAAAGGAAAGCGGTTGAATAATGGAGCAAATGCAGATCCCACCGTGAAGCTATTGTGTTTTACATGTTCTCAGTTAAAGGTATAATGTGTAAGATCATGCTACTTGATCCACCTCCATAGGGGGCAGCATTTCACCTCTTTGCCCCTGTCCAGTTAATCATGTTGCTGTTTTCCCCATGTTCCTTATAATTTATTATTTATATTTTCATTTATTATAGATAGTTAAAATTTTTGATAGCACTGAAACAAATTATGAGTACTTGTAGTACAAACAGTATGTTTTTATTTACCTATAAAAATATGAAGGCAAGGGGATACTACATGACAAATGGGCGTCAGGCTACAGCAGCATGAGGTAGGGATGATGACATCATCACAAAGGCAGAATCAGAAAATAAGGTTTATTGTCAGGTAGGTTTTTACTTACAAGATATTTGGCTTGGTGTTTGGTGCAGTATCTAATAAACATATAAACAGGAAATAGCAATAAAAGATAAAATACTGCAACGGTCAAAAAGATAAATATACATAGACACAGATGTTAAAAAAAAAAAACTATTAAAAAAACACTCCAACCTTGTCGGAGCAGTCCTTCGGGAAGGAGATAAGGATCGTTTTTTTTATTCGCTTCAGACATCTCTGCGTTTCTGTGATGCTCGTTGGCAGCTTTCTTTTTTTCTTTTTTTTTTTTTAGTCAGAAGCTGTACCGTAACTTCAAGCTCAGTAGGAAGCTCTTCTTCTCCGTGGGACTGAGGACAGATTAGACGCTACACTGACTCACACAGCATCTAGTGTGTCTAGGTGGTATTACAACACGGTCCAGGACACGGCTAGTTGGTTAGCATGCTCATTTCAGTAGATATCTCTTCAATACAATAGGTGGTGGTCTTGGTCATGACATCATCACTGTTGCTCCTTCACATACTATTGACTGTGTTAGTTCATTTTTTTTGAACATTTCAAACTAAAATTCTGGCCAGCTCTTACACATTGCACCTTTAACCCATGCTTCAGCAGCCACCCTCACTCTAACACTGTCTCATACAGTGTAGATTGCAGCATGGTGGAACATGCAAGTCTGTCTCTCCTTCATCCAAACAACGGTTTCTCAATTCAAACACACATGTTGCATCTCAACAGCTTTTCAAAAAGTCATTTACACTACAAGGGGAATGCTGAGGGCTGTGATTTTCCCTCTTTTTTGTGGATTTTGTCTTCAGCCTCTTTCACGACTGTTAATAGAATATTTTACAGTATATGTCTACAGGGTGTAATATGCCCTAGGGCTTTGGAAATCCAGTTCTCCCCTCAGCAGTTACATTTCCCAAACCGAAGACAGGGCTGCATGAGGTATGAAAATATATTGTTGTTCTATTGAAAATCTTCTCTTCATGTCAGTCTGTATAATGAACTGACGAGATGGAGACTGTAGCTTCAGTCAAATTAAATAAACATCAAGTGACCAGTAGGGGATGCTGACAACTTTAATTAGACCGTCAATATATTAAAAAATGACATTTTTCACATGAGGTTCTGTCCTAAAAACAGACAAACACAGGGGCTGTTTGACTCATGACAGTTTTATTAAAACACATACTTTGGTAGCTCCAGCCATTGGTTCTATACATTATGATATGATATGTTACATTTCTTCCTCTATTGGACCGATTTTTTGGCTGTTGCAGATTTCTGAAACCTCAGGAATTACCTTTGTGAGTAAAAGCTTATCCTACATAAAAGATCTACTAAAGAGTTCATTCTCTGTTTATCACATGTCATACATTCCTGTGTTTTACATACCTGTGTATAACATACACACACACACACACACACACACACACACACACACATGCATACACACACACATGCTGCCAATCTCCTGCTCTACTGAATCCCAAAGGTGTTCTAATGGATTCAGATGAAACCAGTTTGAGACGACTTTAGCTTTGTGACATAGAGCATTAACATGATGGAAGTAGCCATTAGAAGATAGTTAACTGTGGCCATAAAGGGATGCACTGGTCAGCAACAATACTGAGACTGTGGAATTCAAACCAAGAAACATTCCCCACACTGTTACACCACCAGCAGCAGCAGCAGCAGCCTGGACTGCTGACACAAGGCAAGTTGGGTCCATGGACTGTTGTTGACTGTCAACGTGAATCTTTTTTTTGTTTTGGGCTCCACTCTGAGTAAAAACTCTAGAGACTGTTGTATGTGAAAATCCCAGGAGATCAGAAGTTTCAGAAAAACTCAAATCAGCCCATCTGGCTCCAACAGTAGTCATGTCACTGAGATCATGTTTTTCCCCATTTGATGTGAACATTAACTGAAGCTCCTGGTCTGTATCTGCAATTATACATTGCACTGCTCCCACATGATTGGCTGGTTGGATAGTTGCATGAAAAAGCAGGTGTGTCTTTCATGTGGTTGTTGGGCTTCAAAATTTACCAAAACCTCAAACTCAAAAGCAATCAAAAGCAATCCTCTACCACCCTGAGGCATTTGGTGTCAGACACTTCTGAGCTGTGTTTCTTGGGGCATTTCAGTCTTTCATCTGGGTGGTGGACTTCAAGAACTTATCAAGGGTCAAACACAAATCCTCAAAACTTCCAAGCACTCCTCTAACAGCCTGAGACATGAATGATATTTGTTAGGGCCTTTAAGTTTTCTCTTTAGGTGTTGGACATCAAAATTCAGTACAGTGCCTGAGGATTGACCTCAAGACCTTAAAGCTCAAGAGTGCTTCTCTAACACCTAGACTGTTTCGGGAGACACACTTGAGCCTAATTTCTTGGAGCTTATGACACTTCCCTTTAGATATTGTACTTCAGTATTTAGCGAGCATCAAAACAAACCCTTGACCTAAAAACTTCTCAGCAGTCCTCTTCCTCCCCTTGAGCCATTTGATCAGGATCAGTTGAGCAGTGTTCCTTAGACCTTGTGCATTCATCCTTTGAAAGTCGAGGCTTTAAAGCCACAACCTCAAAATTTCAAAACAGCCATCCAACACCCTCAGTCTCTTGGTCAGATACTTATGAACTGTATTTCATGGAACATTTGAGTCTTCTCTTCACTTTGGGTATCGGACATCAAAATTCACTGAGCCTCTTCTAAGCAGTCCTCCAACGGCCATTTAGTGAAGGACTGCTTCACTCTTTTTCATAGAGCCTCCAGATCTCCAGCTGCATAGATAGAAGAATGAAGTGAAAAGTGGAAAATCATGGGTGTGTCAAGTTCAATGAAATAGTTCGGGACCTAAATGTAGAAGTCAGACTCAGAGGCAAGGTAAAATGCTCAAACAGAGGCAGTTTATTGTAAACTTGTATGAGAAGTTGATCTTTGTTAGTGGAGTGGGGCAGGCACAGCAGGCAAACCAGGTATTCAGGGAACAATGGACCAGGGGCACAGGTAAAAAGAATTACAGAGGAATCAAAACCCACAACAGAAGGAAATTTCTAGGAATTCAGAGAATTGGCCGAACATTAAATACCAAAGCGATGCAGCAAACAAATGGTGAAGAGTGGAATGAAGGACTGGGGTTCAAATACAGCAGCCTTCAGGTGGAGTTGATGAGTTGATAGGCAGCAGGTGTGCAGAGGAGGAAACTGGATCACCATACTGAGGCTGAGAAACACAAACCGAGAGACAAACAGGGGACAAACAAGAGAGGGGCAAACAGCAGAAGCACAAGGATTAAGCGAGAGCTACTGCGGAATCCTTAGCAATGTGGCTACCATTCTTAAAATTTGCAAGTGCAAGAGTTTCGTATATCGTCCCTGTGGAATTATAAGGTTCTATCTGACATTTTTTTTCAAAATTGAGTTATTCACATATTTTGATTTTGTGGCAACCTATTTAACATTATGTGAAGTTTTTGTTTAAGTTGTATACATTTTTGGATTGTAACTCTCTTATCTAGAAAACAAAAAGGCTTTTTCAGTTCTGCTCTATGGAATGTAAAAAGTCTGACACTCAATATCTCAAAACTGCTCAGAACCCAGATAGAATCTTATAATTCCAAGGGGATGATATGTACGTGTTTTATTACATTTAGTGCTGCCCCAACACAGGCTTTGTGTTTTGCCTCACGCTGTGCCTCCGTAGCATCCTGCCAATCTACCAGTCCACTGCGAGTGAGTGCGTAATGACACACACACACATACACAGTGTGCAGTAGGACATGTCTCTGGCTCTCCGGCTGGCAGTCTGACAGCAGCATCTGCGAGAATCTGAGCGCTGCAGTCGATGACACTCTGCTCTGAACTGTCACGGGAGCAGATGGTTTATCAATTCAAAGTGAAAGAGGGAAAATAGAGAATCAGGCTTCAGAAAAGCAAACAAACAAACAAACAAACCACTGAATGATCAAAGTGTCACTGGCCTTTGGATCCCTTTCCTCTCCTCAAAAATGCATGAAAGGAAGATGGTGCTGTTGAAATTTATACATACAGCAGTCTGGGAATTATACTTGGAAAGGGAACCATGTGTAGCGAGCAAATGTTTTATTCTCTTTCAGATTGATGGTGGGAATATTGCAATTCAAGCTATCTAGAGAGACAGCTTTTTTTTCTTTTATGCTATATAGTGTTAGAAAGAGCCGTAATGGAGGAGCTATTGAACAATAAAATCCATATCGGCATTGCCGGAGATTTTATGGGACAAAACAACAAGCCCCTTCGATGTAAAAACACACAGATGAGTCTAACTTAAGTGCTGAGCTTGTTTTCATGTATACACTTTAAAAGTGTGAGTGTAATTTATGGGAACAGTCGCCTGAAGTAGATGAGTTTCTGCGACTGGATCAATGTTCAAAGGCCTAAAAACAAATGACAGCACTGCTTCATTTGTGCAAAATATTCTGCTGGTCTGAATCACGAGGCGGAACCAAAAGGATACATTCATTTCATTTGCCTCAATTTACATCTGAGTAATGAGTTTACAATCGGTTGGATCTAATGCGATGTGTCTCTCATGGCGATGCGGATTTTCATGGCAAATTGAGTTTTACACAACCTGCCAAAGCGAATGTATGAAGACAAGAACGGACAATCACCTCAGAAATAGTCTCTCATATTTGACATTTCACCCCATGAATTTTTTGGAGCCCCTGTGAAAAGCTCCCTAGTTTATCAGTCAGGTGCTAACAAGTGCAGTTAAAGTCCTTCTTAAAGGTCAGCCATCTATTGAGAGGTGTGAACTTTCTGAATAATTCATCTTCACTGTTATCCTTTGGAAATTGACAGCAGGAAATCAATTCCACATGCATGGAACCACTGTCCATATTTACAGCCTTCGTGTCTTAGTCAACATTTACTCTCTAATTGGTAGATAATAAACAACTAAAATGGATTTTACAAGGTGAAAGGAGTGCAGTGCAGTGAGAGCTGCTGTCAAGTTTCTTAAAATGTATTATGTCCAGGTGGTGAAGCTACTTTTGATACATCATATTTTATTACAGTTTCACCATCAAGGTGATGATCGATTAATATAGCTGAACAACTGTTTCTACATTCCCCAGTAAAATGGTAATAAATGGAGCTGTGTTGGAGTTTTTGGGGCTATAGAGGGAAGTCTTTTGGGTCTCCGAATGCTGACAGTAACAATGGCACAGCAGTGGTTCAACTGGATATGAAGAGCTTTTTTTGCTCTGCAGATTCAACCTCCATGTACCTCCTCCATGCTGCCCAGTTTACTGAAACAGCCTAACCTCCCTCCCCCGAACACATACAGGGAAAACAAAAGTATTAAACTTTTTGATTTATTTGGTTCATTCTACCATAATCTGGATTATATGCTTTATAACTAAATACATTTTGCCTTCAAGTCTCACAACAGATGAACCTAAGTCAATCTCTAGTCCCTTTTTTTATGATGAGTTGAGTCTAATTTGGTGTTTCTGGCCTGGCTCTCACATGGTTAAAGTTTTACTTAGCCTATCAAAAAGAACATAGTGTGTTTCCTACAATAATACTACATCAATATTTTCCCATGTGAAATGTGGCATACCCCCTTGTTCCTCTGCTTTTCTCTATATACAGTCCACCTCTTGGCCAAATTATACACCGTCATGGCAATAATTTCCACTATTACGCTGATGATAGTCAAATTATTAAATTAGAGGCTTGCTATTCAGCTTGAAACTCTGGATGTCACAAAATTTAGGGTTCCTAAATTCAGATAAAAACGAGATGCTGTCATTGGCCCAACACAACATAAATACCAGTTTGATCAAGTGACAGTAACTATTGACAACTTTGTGATTTTTCATAGTATAGCACCCAACAATCTAAAGTTTTGTGTTATCTTTGATCCTACCATCTTGTTTCATTAATATAATAAAGCTACAATTCGGTCTTCTCTGTCTGTAGCACATGCTAAGACCCTAATTCCTGTCTTTGTGTCATGCAGACTTGATCTTTTTGTTTTCAGGTCTACCATGTGCTCATACTAGAAGTCTTCAAATGGTTCAGAATGCTGCAGCAAGAAACTTGACCACATTACACTAATTTTAGCTTCCCTTCCCTATCCATGTCAGATCAGACTTCAAGGTGTTTAATGACATACAAAATCCTAAATTGGCATGGCTCTTCATACCTGTCTGATCCCCTTAAACCTTACATTCCACCCATGCACTTCACTCTCAGAGTTCAGGGCTCCTTTTTCTTGAGTTAAGGGCAGGGCCTTTTTTTTATCATGCCCCCTACCTCTGGAACAACCTCCCCACTGAAATCAGACTGTCTGACTCCACTGAGTCCAAATTCAAACTTCAAGTGTGTGAATGGTGTGTTTGGTTTTGCCTCTTATATGTGTTTGTCATGGTGGAGAGGAGGTTGTGTGGCTCAGGTTCTATCTGTTGATAGCACCTTGAAGTTTCTTAACATCCTCCTAGATTATATTTTTATATGTTTACAATCTAAAATTTTGTTATCCCAATTGTCCATACTGTAAATCTACTATGTTATTCTTTAATGTTTAGAATAACATGGATTTTTTTTTAGAAGCATTCAACACAGTGTGGCATGCCAAAAAAAGGTATTTTGCCTTGTCTTATTTGGCTCTTACTTAGCCGCACCTGTTGTCATGCTCACTATCAACTTGTTCCAGATCCTGGTTGCTGCATCTTGGAGACAACAATGCCACTGAAAAGTTTACTATTTACACAGTGTGTTCTCTGTCCTTGGATCATATCTAGCAACGTTGCATTTAGGCAAATATTACCCCTCTTCATTACACCATTTTTGATACTTTGTTGATATGATTTCACATAAAAAAAAAAAAAACTTACTCAGTATTTATCTATGGTAAAACTCAGTCCACTGCCACTGTGCACAGACTGCCTCATCTTAGTTTAAAGGGTCAGTTCAACTAAAACACAAAAATGAATGAATAAATAAATGAATAAAAACTTTTCTATTCATGCTTTCCAGTATCAAGCTATCAGTTTGGGTTTTATTAGTAAAGGTTTTGAGATTTGAAACTGAAGAATGATAATGATAAAGAATGTCACTGTTTTCAATTATCGTTTCCTTCGATTTCAAATATTCTCATATATATATATATATATATATTATTAAACCTATTTCATAATGAAATCATCATATTTTGTCTGAGTAAATGTTGATATTTCTCTGCACACTGCTTGAATACTTCATCCCTAACCTCTCCATATAGATTTTAGCATTTCTATTGTCAACATTACATGTTAGCAGAACATGAGCTCTGTTTGCTATTAATATCCTATTTTTCTTTGCTGTATCTTATGACTATTTGCAGCTGAAGTGACCCATTTTCCTCACAGTGATCATTAAAAGTCATTAAACTTTAATCTGATTTGCCTCTAATTTAAGAGACATATGACAAATCACCTACCAGTCTTTCCATATAGGCGTCATTACATCCTCTCGAGACGTATGAAAAGCAGCTTTTTTATAAATCTAGCCTCTCCATAGCAACCAGACAGCCCGGCAGAGCCAATCACATCTCAGCTATCATCTTTTGGCCCTTGTGGGTGGCATTTTAAAGCGCCTGTCGTCACAGTGGAAGGAGAAGAATAGTGGTGAGGGAGCACTCCATTGTGCCCTATGGCAAATGGAGAAGTGATGTACAGCCGAGTGTGAGCTCCCTGCTTACCTTGGGATGTCCTTGAAAAGACCGTTGATGTCATTTCACTCCCACACAACATCAGTTCCCTTTAGCTTTGTTTCTTACTGCAAAAATATTACTTGTGTGTGGAAATACATTCTGTTGTCAAGCTTTCATGTAGTCGGCATTCCTCAAACCAGCAAAATAAACATTCAGAATTAAACTCATTAACACCAAATTGTTTATTTAGGATTTCAGTCAGAATGTCTGTAAGCAAGGAATTCTAAAAAAGAATAAATAAATAAATCTTCAGTTGAATTTGGTTTCAATTTGGAGTTCACAAACCACAGAGGAACTCATTTCTACATTTTACATCTTTGCTTAATTTGATAGACCCTAATAAATTAATTTGTTCTCAGTATTCCACACTTTGCAAAAATTTGGTGTATGAGTCCCCCTGAATATTTAAAGATTTACACTCGCATAAAACAAAATCCCAATGAATTTTTATTCTCTGACAGGTCTCAGCTGAGGATTTCGATTACTACAAAAATAAGAAATTTTAAACACTGAGCAGCTCTGGCTGCAGTATGAACTCTCTCAGTGCTTTCTTGTTGAGATATTTTAAGATTCAAGACATTTAAAGATTTATCAATCGCATACATAATTGTACACAGTACAGAGTGCAGTGAAAGTGGCCTCCTCCACAAACTAGCGCAAGAATCGTAAAATAGGAGAAAAGAAATACATGGACCCTAAAAGAAAAGGAGAATTATAAAATAGCAATTCTAGGAAAAAAGATGCGTTAAGAAATATGTGAATATATGTAGATCAGTGGAGCTGTATGAAGAATGTCACAATAATTAACTATATACAGGACACTTCGATAAATACAGTAACATGCAGAGATGCTTGCACATGTATTTCTGTATAAAAATGTATGTTTATATAAAGTATAAAAATGTGCATTGTACTATTCTATAGGCCCTAAACTCACACCTTGTTAAATAAGAGTCAAAACATCATTGTAAAAGTGAAGTAAATTAAAATCTTACTGTCTCACATTATGTGAACAGCTCAGTGGATAAATGTCAAAAGCTTTGTGAGCTGTTTGTGTTACAGTTGAATGACTGTTTTTCTTCTGATGCTAATAAATGTGTTTTACTTAAAGTGACTTTATGAGGGACATGCTGTGTTACTAGATCACACAATGAAGGATAACCGATTAAACAGTTTCCCTTCATTCCTGATCGGTGAATGGTTTTAGAATCAGACTATTGATCACTTTTATGTTTATTTACCCATTTGTTTTTAGATTTTCCAAAAGAGAAGACCTTCATTTGCTGACATGCTGTCACATAGAAATTTAACATTTTGTTCATGTAATCTGGCACATGTCCATATAATTAATAGCTATACAACCGCTGAGAGCTGAACGCCCTCCCCTAGCTGCAGTTCCACCAGTCTCGACTCCACTCCCTTGTTCTCCTCCTCTCATCCCCTCTTGCTCTGACAGCTCGCCTGATGAAGTTAACCTGAGAATCTGGGTAATAAATCAAGGCACCTTGGTTGTCCAGTTGATAACAGCTCATACTCAGCAATTATCTGCTGAATCAGATTGGTCACCGCAAGTCTAGGGAGCCATAAATCTGCTGCACTTTCTGATCCCTCAGATATATTCGAGGGAAACGCGTACGGCCAAGGAAGCTGCTGACTTGTCACTGTTTTTCTTTTTCTTTTTTCCCTTCAGGAGGGAGCAAGGAGAGGTTAGAGAGAATAGCAAATTCATGCTGATTAAAATTCATGTGAAATGTTGGATTTCAGCATCTACACAATGTTCTGTTGCTCCTATAAAATGAACAGATTACAATAGAAGCTCATTGTATGTCATCAGCCACAGAGGAAATTAGTTTCCATATTGATGAGCTCCAAGAAATGACTTTAACACCTTCGGCAGCCTTAATTGAAACCAATTCCACTGTGTTGCCGCTCACCACAGCAAATTGGTCTAATTTAGGAGCACTAATGGTGCCACTAAGGTGTTAACTTAGACTAATGATCATTTTCTTCCACAAAGCAAGAGTACAGAAAGTGTTTTGATTAACTAACAACCAGTTCTTTAAATCACAGTGACAGCTGTGGCCACATACCGTCAGTTCCTCCATCACCCACACACCTTCATCCCCCTGACTCATAATCTTCATTTGAATTGCAGCTCACGGTTCGTAAGTATCAGTCCAGCGCCGATAGACTGGAGTTGTTTTTGTGACTCTGTGACAAAGCGCTCTCGGGCCCACCTCCTCTATTTCACCGCTGCACGGTTCAGTGGTGCAGTTAGGTGATAAATGATTTATTTTCCTCAGTGTTCACCACAGTTGCTCAACTTTGCCCGAGCTGTTTCCACTCATAACACACTATGATTTATGTGGGAACAGTCGATTCTCTAACTTTTGGGTTTTCTTTAATGTTCTGCTGCTTGGACAAGACCGGATGATACTGTACAAACACACGACTTCAGCTGCACACAAACAAGGAAACAGCCAACATGTTGTTTTTCAAGAATAATGCAGCTCTTCTCGGGGTCAATCGAACGGGAGCCTCACCTTGACCTCCAATGAATTTGCTCTGCATTCCTCAGGGGCAGTCAGTGGGATTATTACAGTATTGGGTTGCCATGGAGAGATGCATTATTTGACCATGTTTCGTCAGTGCTGGATCAGGGTGTGGGCTGCCTGCGTCAGTGTGACAAATAGACACGCAAGCAAGCAAGAAGTGGGTGCATCACTTGGGATGTGAAGCAGCTGTAGGAAAATTGTAACACACCGATGCAAACGCACAGTAAAAAACCAACAAAGCCTCCAAACTAAATGACAATATACAGTAGGTCATTTGTACTTGTAATAGGAGATGAATAAAAATAAAAATTTCTGCTAAACATGAGGTTAAGGTTGTGGAGCCGTTACAGTGTGGTGTGTAGGCACAAAACTGAGGGACGACCTGTTTAACATCACACACACGACCTATGGGCTCTTTTTTTTTTTTTTTTTTTACAGGCGGACTTGTAGAATAAGCAAACAAACCCAGCATTTAATCAAAGACATTTACGTCAAGGAACTGAGCATTTTTAGCAAACGATTACAGAGTTGAACATTGGTGGAAAAAGCAACAGCAAGGAGTGAATTAATTCTCGAAAAACACAGAGTGAATGTTAGACGTGATAGCAAACGCAGTTACTGTAAGAGACACAACTGAGGGAAATGAGGGAAATATGTGTCTGCATGGGTTAAAACAATTTCAACCTGTTGTGTGGATTTATTTATTTTCTTCACTTTAATATAAAACTGAAAAAAAGAACATCAACAATAAGTTACAGCTTATATTCAGTTCATTTAGGGCTGATTAACTGGCTTCCTTTCTCAAAACAATTACATCCAATGTGCTAAAGCAAAACAGATTATGCATCATTCAGCCACTGATACTGAGCACGGATACAAACGGCTTGCTGCGCATCGATTAACGGGACTTCAGGGCTCTGCCTGCTGGACTGACAGCAAGCTTTGTTACTGTTATTAAGTTTACATTAAAAGGGAAATAGCACCTTTGCAATGGCGAATTCGTTGATGTTTTCTAAAACTGGAGAAAAGCTTGCAAATGTAGTGGGAATTAAACTCTGGATTCCAGGTAGAATATCTCGACACATGTATTTGATGCTGAAATAATCGTGTTAAAAACTAACTTCAGGGTTGTTGTTTTTTTCATACCGTGCTGTGTTACATTCTCTGGAGTTTGCTCACATTTGCAGCTGGACATATTTCTCTTGCATTTTTGTTTATAATGACCCTGATGTACAATCAGGCAAAACCGTGAAATATATATGATGAATGAATAATCAAACATGTTCAGTCGGTCCAATTTGTACTAACGAGTTGATCAATTGTGCGGGAGAAACTTTTCATGCTGCAGTGAGATGCATATTTCAACCTCAGGTGTGGGTGTGTGCAGTCCTCCGTTCCGGAGTCTGTTAAACTGAGATGCAGTTATCTCACTGAGCCTCTGCTACACGTCAGCAGCACTCAAAACCAGACCCGACATCCGGCTGTAAGCTTCATTTTCCTCTGCGATACCAGTTGACACACACAGCTTTTCTCTGATGCAGTCGCCGGCTCGTCTGGAACATTTTTGTTTTGTAGTTTTTTTTTTGTTTTCTGTTTTTTGCCTGAACTGTTCAGATCTTGTTCCTGTCAGTGTGGATGTTCTCTTTGGCGGGCGGAGAGACCACTCCTCATTATGCATGACCTCCTTCCTGTTTGTCTGCACCTGCCCTTGCATCCTGCCCTCCACTGTCTGTCACAGCATAATCATATTCACACAGTGGAAATCACATTACATATTAACTGGCACTGTGGAAGGGTTCAGGGCAGCGCCAGGACAAGCCTAATGAATGCCTAACCATCAAAATGACAGTGATAATGGCATGAAAGGAGTGTCTCAAAAATATCCCCAACTCTCCTCCACCTGTCCTCCGTCTCCTCCTGCTCCTCTGGGCTCGCAGGTAACACACACACACACACGCACACACGCACACATGCTCCTGCCTGTCACACTTTTACCCCTGTCCAACATCCATAGTCAACAGAGCTGTTGTAAAGGCCTCTGTACTGCATCAGTCCACCACTGCTGTCCACCTCTGAGAGGATGGTTATAACACAGGCTGTTTGACTGTGTATTTACCATGAAAAGTGCTTCACCTGCCCTGCATTGACTCTAATGGATCGTTAACAATGACTCAGACTGCATAACTTTTTAACCAGTTAACATTTTGGGCCATTTTCACTGCAGGACTGTTTCCCAGGTCCAGACTAAATACTGATTCTAAGCAGGTTTTTAGTCTGTGTTCACACTGGAAAAATAAAAATTCCTGCTTTTTTTTTCCTCTGGTGAAAAAGTTTGTTTGATCACTTGTTCAACACGACAAAGCTCATCTGGGTGGTTGTTCACAGGTGGTGGTTATTGTGACCTCAGATTTTGCAGCAGAACTCTGTTGACAGTGAGACCGTGTGTCTGTTGTCAGGGGCCGAGCAGCGTTCATTACCTCAGTGACTCGCTTTAAAACTCATTTTTATCAATTTTGCTTCTCTGCATGAATTGGTCTGCATGTGCTATGTCACCTCTTACTTCTACTTTGTATTATCCCGATCATTTTTGCCCCGTTAATTTTTATGAATATCATCATCATTATCTCATCATTTACGCAGAGATGGTTTTAAAGGAGTCGATTTAATTGGAAGTAAGGCCCGGGGATACTCTGGAGGAACTGATGGGTAAATGCAAAGACAGGTGGCACCATCATGGAACTAAAAACATATAAAGTATTAAATTTCTTCTTTTTGTTTTGGTTTCTGAGTTCTTTTTCTCAAAGGAGAACACAGGTCAAGGAGCAGATGTGAATGCTGTACCAGGAAGAAAAAAGCTATTTAATTTGAAGCAGTTTGATATGCTCTGTGTAGTACTGTGTAACACAGTTGTGCTCTATAATAGTGCTAAAATAGTAAAAAAAATATCAGTATATTTTTTTTACTATTTTAGCAGCTGCATGTGGAGACAGTGGCATTTTAGTCAAAAATGAATAACAAATTAATTTATAATACGAGAAATCCACCATACAAGTAGCCTGCAAACTCTATGTAGACAGAAAGAGCTGGCAGGAGCGATGGCAGCCACTATGCACGCGCAGGGCAGGTGTGTTCCCAGCGTAAGACCCAATCAGATAGCGAATGTGGGTGACTATGACGGTTTCCAAAGGTTTCTGTTTCTGTCTCTGTTTTCAAACTTAAACATATGAGTGTGGATGTAGCCTCATATGAACATCACCTGATGCCACTTCTATGGTTACATTTGCTTCCCTTTTAGGCAACTAAACCTGCTTGGTAAAGACGAGGGAAATGTTGCTGTCATGGTTGAAAGAGATAAGCGCTGGTACAAGACAGGATGGTGAGCCGCGGTCACGCTTTGTTGACCCAACCCAACGTCCTGCGATGATATGATGCGACTGGCCCGGGGTAAACAGTATAGTCTTTATCAAGTTTAGTCAAGTATTTTGTCACTTTTCCAACCTGGCGTCACTAGAAAATAAATTGATGAGTCCAATAGCAATTACTACTTAATACTCATTATCAATCATGGACACCTTTGAGTAAAAGTTACTGGATATTGGTCTTCAAAAAGCCATCCATTAGTGAAAACCAAAGTGTCACTACAGTGCAGATCAATTAAGTCAAAAGGTCTTCAGAGTGTGCCGAGCTGATGAGCACAGGGAGGGCTGAAGTCTGATGGGGTCAGTGTGATAACTAAAGCAAAGCTCACATCACCCAGACGATCCAAAGCCTGGTGAATATTCATTAAATCCTCCACAATAAGAGCGAGTTTAATCTGCCAATTTAATTATGAGGCCGGCACACAGGAAGGCTTTGGTCTAGATTCTGTTTCCCCAGGAGATTCGCCCTCTATCCCCGACTCCCACGATGAGAAAGAGACAGAGAGGGAGAGAGAGACGAGCAGCCATTTGACCTGCAATGAAGTGAGACCTGGCCTCGCTGCTGCTGCACATACCAGAGCAGGAGTAATGAGTGAAGGATGAGAAGAGAAAGAGTGCAACCATACAGCAGTCTGGCCATTACTCCTCTGCGTGGCCTATTATACTGAGAAAACAAGCAATATCCCCACACCACAAATTAGGACACCAGAGAAACAGGGACTTATTGAGGATGGGAAATGATATTCCTGAGCGGGATGCAGTGTCAGTAATAGCTTTCAAATAGACTTTACTGCACAGTTTCCCGGCTCTTTCTGGCCTCTCGCTGTATAATGTGGAGTGAGTCATACTACAATAAGAGGTCTGGCTGGCTCAGCCCAGGGGGACTGAAACACAAAGTTGTCTCTGATTTGAAAGTATACACACATACGTGGCAAACAAATAAGACCACAGCAGGCTGGCTTTAGTGTGCAGCAAATAAAGGCAACGCAAACAAGAAGAAGAAGCAATATTTCACCATTTTGGAAAATATGCTTATTTGCTGTTTTGAGAGTAGAAGATTGATAGCAGTCTGAATCTACAGCCAGCAGCTGGTTGGATGGAAACAGAGGGAAATGCTTGGATCAGTATGAAACTCACCTGGTTGAATCATCAGTACAAAGAACAGCTGCATCAATAATAATAATAATAATGATGATAATAATAGGCTTTTTATGTATATAGTACCTTTCAAAATATAAAGCTTTACAAGACAATATCAAATTGAGACAAACAATATAAAACAAATTAAAGTTTCTACAGCATTGGGGCAGAAATTTGAGAGAAAAAGTGAAATGAAGTAGAGCATTCTAAAGTGATTAAAATGGTCAATAAAATAAGAATCAGGAGAATGACTTATCTGGCTCTTTGATAAAAAGTCGAAGGTACAAGCCAAAAACCTTGGGGGAGAAATGAGCTGATTTTAACAATCTGCAGCTTGAAATTCAGCAGTGATTCAGCAACTGTGGCGTCGCGTTCTGTTCAACTGCGACGAAGCGGTGCTTTAAAGCAGCTGCCGCTCTGATCTGCATTTCTGCACTGGTTTCCTGTCCAGAGCTTGATGCTCATGGGTACTGTAGTATTTAAGGCCGTCCACCATGCCATAACGACGGATAACACATGACAAAATAAAGTCGGTGGTCCTATTGTAAACTTATGAGCTTTACATCACCCAGGAGAACAGGAGAGTAACGGTGAAGACATCATTTAGAAAAAAAATTGAAGTGTTTCCTGCCCCGTACCAGTGTGTGTGATCACTGCACCCAGCCAAGAAATACTCTCCCAGTAAAACCTCAAGTGTGTCAATTTGTATGTATGGAATAAAAATGAGAGTGGTATTGATCATCTCATCTAAATTTCAGCAAGGCAAATAAATGTTGAATTATTCCTTTAAATGAATCTAGCACAGTCATGTGGTAAAATAAAACGCTTATTGCTGATTGGTTGTCAGGTGTATTTAAAAACTGTACACACACACCTTAAACAGTGAAAGCATTGCATTCATCTTATTAGACTAAAAGTAACCTTGGAAACAGCAGCAACACTGATTCATTTTTCTGCTTTCTTCCCTTTAAGTCCCTATAAGTCGCTGTATACATAGAGTAGGTCACTATAATGTTCTGCACACCTGGTAAGAAAAGTATGCAGAACTGTAAGTTATTTGTCTATATATATATATAGTCATTCTAACGGGTATTTTACACTAAAGCTACAGCTACAGAAGAGAGAGGAAAGGAAATTAGAGATGACTCAAAGGTCCCCAACCAAACTGAAGGTCAGCATCTTAACCTCTCAGCCACAGGGGCCATCGAAACCCTTTGAGTTTGAATTTATGAAATTTGAACTTATGAATAAAAAAACTGGAAAGAAATGACTAAAATAAAAGCACATGACTAAGGATTTTTGGAGGGCTGGATGCAGCAAGAGTTCCCCAGACTGAATGTTTTCTGCTCAGACCTAGACCTACAGTTCAAACCCCTTTAACATCTCCACCCGCCAGAAGGCCAGTCAGTACAAACTCATGCTGTGCAGCTAAACTTTGTTGAAACCCACAGAACTTTACTTGATATTCTAGTGGAGATCCCAAAGTTTCTAAAGATACCAAATATGTCGGGCTGAATTCTGGAGAGAGCGTGAAAGGATGTGTATCTAGAATAATTGATGGAAGGGTGCAGCCGTTCAAAACAGTCAGTCTAGAGTATTGGGTTTAAATATTTTTCAACATGACTCATTACCTCAGGACCAAACAGATCTCTCAGTGCCACACGACTAACTGCACAGGGATGCTCAATGCTAAAATTCTTTTTTCTTTTTTTCTTTTTTTTTGTGGCCCCTCTCCCTTCTGTTTGAACTCAGTTGCAATTTATCTGGAATGTGTCTGTCTGTCATATTCAGCCTCCAGTGCACATCCAGGCTTCCTGTGCTTTGAGACAGCTCTGTGATTACACTGGACAGGCAATACTCGGCGTGTGCCGAGCTGTTGATTGTGAGAGGCGAGGAGAAAAGATTTGTAGCAGGGGTGATTTACTTCAGTTGTCTGTCTCTGTGGATTTCTGTGTAAGTTGTTCTTTCGCCCGCTCGTTCTCATCTGTGTGCTCTCTGCAGGAGCCAAATCAGTGATTTTAATCAAGGGCCCTGTGCAGCAAAACACATGGCAATATACTGTATGTATATAATCATACATACAGCATCACCTGGGGAACTAAAGGCTGCACCCACACTAATACATTTTAGTTTTTTTCTACGTTTAAGCCTGACGTCCACACTACTCCGGAGTTTTCGAGCACCTTAAACAGAGACTTTTGGAAACGCCGCTTGTTTGAAAACTTCGGGGGTTGCATTTTAGTCTGGACAGGCAAAAACAGAGACTTTCAGAATCGATGATGCTCCATGATTTGGTCTCATCAGTCACGACTACCAGTGGTGAATGCAACATAGATAACGAATTGCAAGCGTTGCAGGCCTTGTTCTCATTGCCAGCAGCTGTTGTGCAGTTAAATTCTGCATTTTATTTTATTTTCTCCCATCTTTCTGCTATGTGTGTTTTCAGGCGTGTTAGTATGGACTGAGATTATTTCTGATAAGGAGCTCAAACGCTCGTCTGGATGGAGATTGTATTTGTTTTAAAATGACAACATATTAGCAGGTGTAATGTTCATGTAAACATACCAGAACTAAACACAAAATACAGCTGAGGCTGATGGGAATGTCATTAATTGTGTAGGTATCTGGTCAAAAACCAAAGTATTGGACAAACTGAAATGCTCATCACTGATAGGATTCATCATCTGAGAACCATGAATGTCTGTACAAAATCTCATAGCAGTCCACAACATTTCATGTTAAGATATTAATTTGAGCTTGTCAGTTCATTTAACCAACATAGTTTGACAAAACTTTTTATCCCAGAGCATCACTTGACCTGTCAATTCAGTCACATGACAAAATTCCACATTTGTTATATCAAGAGCAGTTTAAGTCAAAATATCTTTTAGTTTTGGAGCATTGGTTGGACAAAAAGAGCTATTTGATGACATGACTTTAGGCATTTTTTTTTATTATTTTATGAACTTTTATTTGTCCAATCAAAAAAAAAAACTACAGAGACATTTTAAAAAAAAAACGACAGACATTAAATAAAGATTAAACTTATTAATATGATCACCTCGAAAGCAGCCAGGCCAGTCTAGCTAAAGCAGTGCCAAGATTTGTTGTAATTTTCAATCAATAATCAATGACTTGTGTTTTGGGGATGAGGCCTGTCAAAATGAATCATTTCACGTATCTTCTGTGTGTGTGTGTGTGTGTGTGTGTGTGTGTGTGTGTGTGTGTGTGTGTGTGTGTGTGTGTGTGTGTGTGTGTGTGTGTGTGTGTGAGAGAGAGAGGCTCGAGTGTTGAGACGTGCAGAACGTGTCTATTTCAGCTCATTATAAGTCTTTACCAAACCTAAGCAGAGCAACAGAGGAGCTAACGAGAAAAAAGGAGTTCAGATCCCAGGACACAAAGGTTTCAAACTCTGAGCAAATTAGCATCAATCTGCAACACCAGCACTGAAGTCACCTGTTTGTGAAGTGAAGGCAGTGTGGTGGCAGATCTGGACAACCGTCAGTCCAGTTTACTGCTGTGACATCAAATTTAAAGATCTTATCCAGGGTTCCTCACGCAGAAGTATAAATAGAACGACTGCAGGCTATGTAGGCCTACTGGAGGGAAATGAATGTCTCTGCTCGGACAAGCTCGGGTCCCCCAGGTCTCCCTCCACAGTGGAAAAGACTGGAAATAATTCATAATAAAAAAGAAAGTGTATCAGATCTACAGTTGTTAGGATTTCATGCAGATAAAGTCCAGATTAGAGAAGGTGTCGGGATGACCTACTGTGTCTGCAGGTGAATTTCTCCCTACTGTTAAACCTCACCCCCCACCCCCACCCCGTTTTAACAGCAGGAGTCAGATTTTGTTGCCAGCGGCTGCAAACAACTTACTTAAAGAAGATCATGTCACGTAGCAGAGAGGAGGAAGAGCCAGTCAGTCAGACAGTTCATCCATCTTGTCTCCTTTTTTCTGGTTTTTATTCTGCGTCTGCTGCGTGGTGAGAATATGTGCAATATATCGCTTCAGGGCCATTGCCGCACCAACAACAACATCAACAAGAGGGAGTGCAGCAAGATTAAGGGTGTACGATTCGATTTGGATTGTAAGGCAGATGAAGCAGAATGATCATATTTACTCTGTGGGCTGTGCAGAGAGGAAATGGAGGATTTTAATCAAATGCAATGAAACTGTTTTTATAGCCTGTGGTGAGGAAAGAACAAACCGACCAACCTGTGGAATGTCAATACTCTGATGTACTCTGCTCCAGACTGCTCCTTCCATCCACAAGGTTAGAGAGTTTTTTTTGTTATACTGTGGCCCTGAGAGCTCAACACACTGCAACTTAAGAAAACACATGCAAGCAGACAAATCACAAACAAATTCAGAAAACATCATCAATTTGACAACACATGTACTGCAAATACCAAATACAGAAGCGTGCTGCAAGTAGCACAGATGAAAACGGGGCCCTGACTAATCTGTAGTGTTGTTCCAGTCTTCATTTTTTGCTCATATAGTAATCTAATGCTAGTTAGACTGTTTCACAAAAATAAAGACTGACTCGTTTTAAACCAGAAACATTAGACACCTTATAAGTACCCAGGCTAACTCAGGCATAAGACCAACGTTACCCTGGTAACAATCAAAGACACCTGCGCTGACCAGACAAACATGGCTCATAATTTGTGGTTTGCTAACACTGTTATGGAGAGAGCAACAAGAACGTTGAATTCTTCCACAAGACAAACATTTTCTGTTGGGCAAATGGAGTGGTTGGATGCAGTTCCTCGGTCAGCCATTTTTTTATATTGAAAAAATTCTTAATTTTCCCAGAATTCACTGTACCACAGTCCTGCTTAAGATAGAACTAAACTGCTCTGTGCAGCAGATGAATTTAGACATCTATGTGAAGTCTGACTGTTTGTTATATCTAAACCATAGTCAAAGTCTGTCTTTGTGAAACCAGCCCTGGAAGTGTAGGGACAAAAAAGTGATGAAACCGGCTGGGATGCATTTGTTCAGTGCTTTGTGACTTTTGAAGTTAAAAGCACATGCACGTGTTCACTTCCATATAGTCAGTGTGCAAGCAGGAAGGTGACAGACCCATGCCATGAAAATATTCATTTAAAAAGTCAGCATTATTTTTTAACAGACTGAAAGATGATGACTGTAGCCTGCTAATGTTATGAGCTGTCACTACGTTAGCCTGAACAAGCTAACATTGGCCTTGGTGAACGTTGTGAGTGTTGCTACAACAGATGGCAAATGTCATGAGTCACAAACAGTAACATTTCAGGACGTGAACATGTTGACGACATGTTGTTAATGTAAAATGAACAACTGAAACTCACTCAGCCTGAACTCTGTGTACAGATCTGGATGTCTTTGAGCTGCGTTTGCATTATGGCTTCTGGTCGTCTATAACTTGTCCCTGGTGATCCACATCAAGTAGAAAATATCTTTGTCTGTGTGTGTGTGTGTGTATGTGTGTGTGTGTGTGTCTGGGTTTTTTTTTTTTCTACAAGTTGCCGCGGACCCGCTGCTTCACCTGCACTTGCTGCTGTCATTCCATGTGTTGTTATTTACTGTGTCTGCCTTCTTCTTCTCATCAAGTTTGATGTCAGACTAGAACACTTGTAGTGTTATTGTGCTGCTCTCCGTCTCTCTCAGTCCTGGAAGAATAACATCTCTAGTACCTACAACATCTAAGATACCTTAACTAGTGTAGAAAAACAAGTACCATCACATTTTCAGAATTTTGGCATCAACTTGGTACCAAAGTATGGGATCTCATGTTGTCCCTAATAGCAGGAAATTGACATGTTTTATTTAATGAAACTGTTGCAAAGCAGAGAGGTTTATTGTTAATAAAATGAGCCCTACATTATTTTTTTTTTGACTTGATGAATGTTTCTACAAATGTGTCAAACACACTGAGAAACTTGTTAACCCAACTGCACTGGGCAGTAAAGTGGTTTTTCCCTTTTCCCTGGTTATCTATTTCATACATATGGATTTCTTCAAGGGGGTCAAGACAGAGCACGGAGCGCTTTTTGGAGTTCATCATTTTGCTCCAGGGCACTTAGAGATACTGCAGGCAGGTGTAATAAGCAGCCACCCTGCAGCTATGTGCCCACGGCTGAAATACAGCTGCCAGTCAGCGCTGAGGACCAAAGATTTCTTCACTCTTTCTGTCGACTGGAGCTGGAGGTGGCCCTGAAGCACCTGGCAGATTAGAGCCAAATCAACCAATTTATGGAATCGAGCACCTCTAAAGGTTGTATCAATGGGTACACCTGGTGTAAAACCGGCACACTTGTTGGCTATGTGTTGATGCATGTCTCTTATACATGCAGAAACCCCTGAAAATAAGTAAATATAACCCAAAACACATCCATAAACACACTGATCTCTCTATAGATCCTATAAACCGTTACCTCCTTGCTCAGGATTTCAGATACCAATTGCATGATTTAAAGACCATTTCTTTGGTCTGTGGATCAGCCGGCGCAACGGGGACCTTTTCTATTATTAAACAGACTGTACACTTTTTAGATGCTGTGAGCACCATACCACATTCACCTTCAATGTAGTCATGGTTCCCTTTCATCATCATCTCATTCATTCCTGCCTTCGTTTTCCCCTTCATGTTATTTCACACCCTGCCACGCCTACCAGCCCACACTCACCTGCCCGCCTGTTTCCCATTCCCTAATCAGCCCCATAGTACTTAAATCGACCCAGCTCCCCTCAGTCTTTGCCAGATTGTCAATCATGCCGCACCTTTCTGCCATTTCATGTCAAATTACCTCCCCATGCTTGTGTGCCTTTTTAGATTTTTGCCTTTTGTACCTGCTGCCAACAGCAGCAGGTAGCAGACTTTACCCCTCGCCCTTCTGCTTGTTTCTTTGAATTGAACCAAGTAAAGCTGAACTGTCTAAGTGTATCATCTGATTTGTGTCTTTTGAGTCCTGCCTGTGAGCTGTGACAAGAGGCAGAAATCTTACACACTCTAATCTCAAATTCAAAATGATCTGCATGTCAAAATACAACAAAAAAACACTTGGCAATTTCATTTTGCCACTTTTTCCCATGTGGAAGCACGACGTACCTAAAGACCTGATGCCATTAATATTGCATTTGGGGACACAGTTCTAGTGCTGTCTGTGCTCATTCTCCTTAAAAGGCAAGAAGACCATCAGTGGAATAGTTGACACCTGTGCTGGCTGATCCTCAGCTTGATAAGGCAGTCAGTGTCTCACCTGAAGCTTGTACTATGAAGCAGGATTTGGGGTTAGCCAGGTAACTCCAGGTTTAAGGGTTTTGACGGTATCTTACCAGGATGTATAGCCATGCTGACTTATGTTGCAAGGTTCTCGATAACAAGTGTAAAATCACCCGGCTACTGACCAATCAATTGGAAAATGCATCATCATTCGTTGAAGAGCTCGGTGTGCAGATCGTGAGGGTGTTTGGAGACCAGCAAAAAACCCCTTTTTGGTTTTTTTTGTTTGTTTTTTTTTATGAGCGACCCTCATTCATACGCTGCAAACACCGCACCTCTAATGGGAACACGCTCAGGGAAAACCTGGGTTGATTTACTGAGTTTAAAACCAACGTCAAGTGATCGCTCATAGCATGACTATTGTTGTTAGGCTCAGGGAGGCCAGATAATGAAAAGATAGCCTGGATATGTTGATTTTGCTTCGTAGTTTCAGTCTTCTTGGTTGGGTTTGGACTTCAGTTACTTTCATTTTTTTTTTTGCACAAACTTTCTCATGCATCCATCTAATGCAAACTGACTCATACTTCACATGTTTAATTTCCTATGTTTTATTTGAAATTTTTCAGTTAATGTGGTCTCCTCCCCTCCCAGAGCCGGGATGTGACAATACAATATCTCACATTGTTCTGCAAGAAAATGCTCAGTCACTGAGAAATTATTGCTTATTCTCTAAAGTCCATCGTCTGAATGGAACAAGCTGAACTCTATGCACTCACCACCCAGCTCAATATAAACAGAAGCACAAGAGAAGAAGACAAATCCCTGGTAACAGCATTCAGATCACTTTTTCTTTTTTTTTTTTTTTTAAGTGAATATAAACAGCGTAGCTTGCTGTTTGCATCTACTGAATGAGAAATGTCAGCTCACAGTACAAAATGAATGAAACCAGTCAAATGTTTCTGAAAAGACAACGGATCCACAGGGAAGCCAATTGTTTCTGAGCTGGGGAAGTTTTCATTTATCATGAGGAAGAATCAGAGGGTGTGGAGAGGGGGGAGACGGGATGTGAGACTGTTTCTATTGAGAAGAAATGAATGGAGACTTTAGCTGAGGTAAGGGTTCCTGGCTGTGGTGATGAATTGGTGGAGGGTTATTATCATCGTACAGTGTGGTGATATAATCTCAGTCTTTCCATAAATCCCCGGCTGTGTCCTTGGTTTAAATTTACTATATGCTACAAAACTTCTGGTATGTGTGTATGGGAGGTGAAAAGGGTCACAGAGGACAAGACACACATACATACAATCTTGAGTATTTACAAAGTGAGTGTTAACTGCAAAACAATATACTGTATAAGATTTTTTTTTTTTTTTTTTTTAAAGAAAGAAAAACAATGTGACAAGAGCTCTGAAAATGGTATTTGTGCTACAGAACAACAACATTTCCTGTCACTGTTTGACAACTCAAGGTGCATGTCTTGTAAAAGCAGCAACCTCCAGGGCTAAAAAATGAAGCCAACACAGAAGTACCAAAAACAGTGCAGTTCCTCCAATGACCACTTTAGGCTGGCTCCAATCCCCACAGACTCCCATGTTAAAATTTCCAATTTCCAACTGAAATCCCAGCTCAACACACGCCCCACCTCTTTGCCCATTTTTGGATTAACTGGGAGTTATACAGAGTCAGGCACTGCCAATATGGCGATGGTGGAGCAGCCCACTCTGAGCTTCAAAACCGCTCTTCAGAAACTTATTGGTGATGTCACTAAGGCTACTCCCATCTTTATTTACATTCTAAGGTGTTGTATCATCATTCCTGTTCCAAAACTGACCAATTTTAACACTCTAGGGAAAAATTATCAATATTTTCCAGGCAATTTATCAGTATGTTACAGTCACAATTTTACCATAACATAAAGCGTGTGTGTGTGTGTGTGTGTGTGTGTGTGTGTGTGTGTGTGTGTGTGCGCGTGTCTCAATCCTCGTGTACTGTCTCAACTTTTTGGTCATAAGATAAATCCTCAGAAACTTCACTGTGAAACGGGAGAAATCATTTATCATTATGCTCTTTGGTTGTCTCTAAAGCCCTGTAGTAATCTCTTTTTTGTCTGACAACAGCATCGAATTGCAGCCTTTTATTTTGAAATGGTGTGTCAGATCAAATTTGCAAACACCTTTAAGCACAGTTGTGTTTGTGCAGCAGTGGAGAGACTGATCCAGAATGTGTGGACACGCCACTCCACAATGAACGGAATGAAATATTTATGTGTGTGAATACTCAGGGTTTTAGATATCTGCTCTTTATAACGTCCTGTCAGTGGGAAGGGGCTGAGGCCTTAATTATCTCAGGACTTATTCTTAAAATCAACCTTTTTCCACGTATGTCGCTGTTTTAAGGAGATAAAACAAATCTGTCTTTGTCTGCCTACCTTCCCCCGAGGGGGCTGTGTTTATCTCCTCACAGCATCTCCACACAGAAGCCTCTGCAGAGTGTGATTATCCTTTTTTCTTCTCTGCTCAGCAGTAAAGAAATGTTGTCACTTTCTCTCCCCGGCTTTACCGGCTGCTCACTTCAACGCTGATTAGCATTTGTGAGACGGAAAAAGGGGGAAATTCTCCCATTCCTCATCTGGAGAGCTTTATTACTGAAGGACAGCTTTTCATTGTGATTCATCAAAACGGAGGAATTGAAGATCACAGCCCTCTTATTTCAGAGATGTTCCAACTTAGAACAACAAGGACACAGTATGATGAAGCATGTTTTTTTTGTTTTTTTTCCCTTGTTCTCCTTATTACAGGTGTGAGGCGACGTGGAGAGCGAGGGAAGCCTGTCTGAAGCATGAATGCGGCAGGACTGCACGCTGGTCTGCAGGGAAATCAAAGCTGCGGAGGTGGGCGAGGAAACTCGAGGCCAGTGAGCTCGAAAATGTTGAGATTTGACATGAAGAGATGTGTGGATTTGGACCAGCAGGGGTAACTGGAGGTCTTTGACAATGTGCTGAAGGAAAAATGGTTACATTAGCCTGTTGGCACTGATGGTACCAGCGGGGTCTCGTCTTAAGATTAGTATATGTGATTTTTAGAGTGTTTTCATGTTGCATGTGAAGGCCCTAAACCAGACCATCAAAAAATAAAAAAATATTATGTCATTTGTACGTGTAAAAATTGTCTCTGAACTGGTTTCATCAGTTACTGAATGGGTTGAGGCCTTTGTGTTATTGTTCTGTTTGACCCCAAGTCGGTATAAAAGAGAAATGAATATGAGGAGACAATTTGATCAGCATATTAAAACAACACTGATAAGAAATAAATTCCCGTGACTAAAACTGCCCAAAAAGAGAAGTTATAGTGCCAAACTTCTCCCTATCAACACACAAAAAGAACAGGAAAAGGAAAGTAACAAACATTGCAGCTCTTGACAAAGATTAGTGATTTCAGGACACAAATGTAGACAAGAACAAAAGTGAATTGAATAACCAAAATCACTTACAAAAACTGTCCAGAAAGCAAAACTCAGAATCTCCAAATAGGGGGCAAAACTCAGAGGCATCAAAAAACATCAGGAAAACTCCACTAAGGCAAACATTAGCAAAACAGACTAACTATTTAGATAATCAGAGGCTAAATACACACAAGGGGAGCAGGTAGCAAGACACAGGTGTAACACATTAGGGCAGGGCAAACAATTACATTGGAGGGAAAACACAAGACAAAGACAGGAAGTAAAACAACAGTGGACACACAAGGAAACCTACTTTGAAATTAAACAGGAAATGAACAAATGTCCAAAAGTCAAAAAACAGTCAAAACCAGGGTCAGATCATGACAGAAATGAGAAACTAATTAACTGAAATTTAACAGCTTCATCACTTTTCTGACCTTAACCCAACGACGGCAACAACAACATTCGAGCGAGTCATTCCTGACCAAACAGGCCACAGTACATACATACTGTAAATAACACCAGATGGCTTGTGATTGGCTGCAAGTCCCCAGATTCACAAGCCGATAGCACACGGGAGGATGAGGAACTAGAGCTGAGGAGCAACACAACACACATGAACACATTTTAGTTACTCATTCACCTGTAATGTCCAAGCTTCTCTACATGTTTACTCAGTGTTTAGCATCACGGATGTTTGCGTCATAAATTGTGTGGTGGGACATTAATATGGCCTCCAGTACAACACTGGATTTTACACATTTCACTCAGAATACAGAGGCATA
The DNA here is from genome assembly GCF_002260705.1 of Seriola dumerili. Taxonomy (NCBI): domain Eukaryota; kingdom Metazoa; phylum Chordata; class Actinopteri; order Carangiformes; family Carangidae; genus Seriola; species Seriola dumerili. Next base: position 5,993,409 of record NW_019174299.1, on the reverse strand, counting down.
GAAACAGAGAATTCCTCCCATATGACTCATTATCATCTGAGACAACACAAGACTCAAGTGTTTCCTAATGAGTACAATAGAAAACCAGTTCAGCCATTTGTCAAGATAATAACACACAATGAACAAGCAGGCGCTGTTGTGACAAATGTGTCACTAAGAATTCACCTTGGTTAACGCCGATGGCAAAAATTTGTTGTTCGCCAAGTTGTTAAATATTAGGTTTTATATTTTCTCACTTTAAAGCTCCTAAAGTTTCACGGAGTTTAATTTAAACCAGCTTCAGACTGGACTCTTCGCCTTCTTTAGTCCTGGTTTAGCTCTAATCTTCCTTCAGGAAATCTCATTTTAACTCAAAACTTCCATAAATGTATTGCTGTGTCTCAATTCACATACTTCTATTAGTACACTGACATGTAGCACACTGTGTACACTACGTATACTTACTGATGTAGTGTTTGAATCTCTCAAATCAAACACTCCTGTTGTGCACTTACCGGAAATGATGATGACAACATTTGACTGTGATTGTTGCCAAATTTCCGCCAGCTGCTCATCCTGTATGTGTTCTCCGCCATCTGCGCCGATGACGTCTCCTCCTTTCTCAATCGTCATTTTCACAAGTTTAAAAACACGTTGATGGTCTCTCCCCTTCTGCCACAAAGCCAAGATGGCAACTGCTGAGGGTGAGAAGTTTCCAGCATTTTGCACTCAACTTTCTGACCATTTGAGAGCAACATCTGGGTCCTTGAAGAGATCTGCATGTTGAACGCACTCAAAATAGCAATATAAATAAAATGGCAAGTAGTTTTTGAGTTAAATTGTTTAACACGGTCACTTTAGACTGAAACTGATGTTTCAGCACAGACTCTTAAAGGTCCCATATAGTATAAAGGTAGATGTCCATGTGTTGTTTGATTGTAAAGCAGGTCTAGGTTCTATATTAATCCTGTGAAAGTATCAAAGCCTCAGTCCACACAGAAATGCACACAGCCTGTATTCAAACACTGAGCCTTAAAACCAGCTGTCAGGACTTCTGTAACTTTGTGATGTCACAGCAAAGCAGTCACCGCTCTCAGCCGTACCTCAAGCCCCGCCCACCTGGACCCACGATCCAACCTTGCAGGATTTGGTTTCTCTGAGTGTTTACCTGAAATCTGCTATATTTTTATTAGATCATTCAGAAAACAGTCAGCAAATCAGAAAAGAGGCTCAGAGCCTCCTCTCTTCTGATTGGCTCACTGACCTGTTGTTACTAGAGCTCCAGAGAGAAGCCTGAGAGAGATGTAAAACTACACTGAGACGGTTTTTGGTTCTTAAAACCACAAATACACGTATATCTTCTTATGGATCAACACTTCAAATAACTTTTTAAATAACACTTTTTAAAATATTTTCAGCTCTAAGTTTTCTAAAGTTCTTATCTGTTGTATATGGAAGAGACATCTTGCCTCATCATAGCAGGAACAGCTGGAACTAATGACATCAGTGAGAGCAGTGCAGCTTGTACATGCAGGTACAGTAGATCCACCAGGAGAAGGCAACCACAATGCTGAATAGAGAGAGTGAATGGCAGAAGAAAGTGATTTGGAGCAGCAGCTGGGGAATCTGTGGACACAGTTTAAGTGTTTCAGAGAAGCTGTAAAACGAGACCAAGAGTCTCTAGCATCTGCAGTGGAGCCACTTTGTCAGCTAAAATAAAGACACATACAAACATTCATCCTTTTCTATGTTCTCATAGAAAACACTATTTTGTGTTGGTGGTTTGCAGCTCTGTCTTATAATGGGAAGAGTTTGTACTGATGGGATCTGAAGAGAATTGTCTTCAGATTGGAGATGGGCCTTTACGGCTTTGCCTCCTGTGTCACCTCCTCCTCCTCCTCCTCCAACCTGATTGTAGAAACCTGTGTCAAAGCTCAGTGCCCAGTGAGTTTGAGAGGAGAGATGGGCCTGATTGTTTGTTCATATTCATTTTGTATAACTCCGGGAATGGATGCCGCTTGGCTGTACTGAGTGCAGGGACACAGACAAACACTGTATGATTCACATTAAAAACTACAATAATAACTTTTCCCAGTTCGTTTCTAAACCCCTCCCCACAGTATCCCCTGCCCCCTCTTGCTTTTACCCACTCCATGCCACCGCATTTTCCCACATATCCCCCTGCAGCTTCAGTCATCTCGGAAAGCCAACGTGCACAATTATATACCCTCTAAATGAAATGCAGTCATTGTTACACTTATCAATTACACCTGCGCTCTTCCTGCTGAGCCAAGTCAACACGTCTGCTGCAGAACAAACTCCATTCTCACACGACGTGCTTTTCTCTCTGCAGATGTATTCTGTGCGGGAAAAGGACGGACTGACTCGTCTCTGTTCAGAACACCTGGATCCACTGTAGAATGACTGAATGTTTTGATGAGCAATTTTGCCATTATTCTACTCCTGTCTGATTTCAGTTCACGGACATACATCCACAATGCTCCCAGTTAATTGCTACAAGCCAGTCGGCAGTCAGGCGCTGGCAGCTGCGTGCAGCAGTGTCTTCATCCAGGCTGTGAAAGAGTCCTAAAGCAAATGGGAGATTTGCAACTAAATGCATCTTTTGTGCATTGCTCAGAGTACATTCACCTTAAGTTTCTACAGGCAGCCACAAAAGCTCATTTGTAGGAAAGTTGCTATTCCCCCCCACCACCACCCCAAACCCCACCCCCACCCCACCCCACCAGTGTGGAATATCTATACAGCTCAGCTCAAAGCCAACAGGGTGTGAAGAAGTTGTCACACATGATGCTACGACCTTCACACATACACAAACACTCAGATCCCCTGATTCCTCACTGATTTTCCTGCAGTCCATCTCTCTGCAGGAGCTCTCCAGATAGATTACTTTGCCCAATTATTCCAACTACAAAAAAAACAAAAAAAAAAAACACTCAATGCTTCTTAGGCCTCCACATGGATTTTGTCTCTTTTTTAATCTTGGCTGCAGGGACAAACAGTTAAGGTTAAGATACACATTTAAAATACTGTAGTGATGTGAGACTTACTGCTACAGACATAATCCATTATAAATGATACAGACCACAATTCTGAGGTCCTGGTGCTTTACTTGAATATTTCTGCTACTATATATTTCAAATATTATCTTTTTACAACAAGATATTCATCTGATAACGTTAAGTAGTTTGCAGATTCTGATTGATAAAATAAAATATGATCAACAAATAAATTACAATGTATTTTTATTGAGCCAGGAGCCAGGAAGAGAATTCACAAGCTACCAGCAGTATATAAAATAAGTAAAAGCAGCTCGCCTCTACCAGCTGCAACATTAAAACGCATCAATAATCCTATTATATACGATACATTACTCTGAAATAGGCATTTCTGCATAATGAGTGATTTTACTTTTGGTACTTTAAGTATATTTTGATATTTTTGTAATTTTAGGCTAATTTTAAATAAAAACTTTGAAATACATGACTTTAACTAATAACAGCATTTCTTAAAGGCATTTTTGCCTTTAAGTCACTAGTTGGTCCTGATCCCTCAGTTCTGATGCTGCACCAGAAAGACCAACAAGCTACTTCCTGGATTGAGGTGCAGATTATTTAAAAATCCAGTGTAACACATTATCTGGTTGAGTTCACTTGTAAATACCTAGAAATACCAATACGGGAGCATTATTAAAAAGGAAAACAATCAAAATTGGAGTTACAAGGTTTTCTTGCAACAACAGCCATGTTATAGGAATGAGTCATCGAGGCCTGATTCAGGCTTGAATGACATTTCACAGCACTTTTTATGAATTACTGCACGACTGTGGCCAAGAGGTCAGAGACAGTTTTAAAACAGACGTCAGCACTCGTTATTGTGTCAGTGGTTCAATAAATGGATCATCAGAGAGATTTATGTCATGTGTGTGATTTTTGTTGTGATGTACTTTTAATTTTTATATCAGTTAATGTGCTTTAACGGGATGAAAATGTCAGAGCTGTAAAGTCTGCAGCGAATAATACTGGGAACCGCTAAAATAAAAGTCTGAGTTAATGAGGGGTGTAAAATCTGTTGAAAATGGGGTTTTCAACAGCTCAGTGCCAATAATATAATATAATATAATATAATATAATATAATGATCACTTATATCCTGTTAAATATTCCTGTCCTGACAGGAGTGGCCTCTTCTCCTCCATCTGCAGGGCAGGAGTACTCTCTGATGGTTTCATCATTAAATTAAAAGAAGTTAAAGTGCATCTTCAAATTAAAAGTTTACATGTTGTTTTTGTATGACATAGAATAAAAGCAGCAGTCATCTCCAAACACTTGAAACGTAAAGCGGTGCTTCACCTTCATGCCACCTCCTTGGTGACGCGTATGAGGCTGTTACATCCGCTTCTTTGTCATTTTCTCCGATATTACACGCTGTCCTACGATGCAGGACATTTTTTTTAAGCTGAAATTCATCAGTATTCCCCACAGCATAAGCTACAAACCACATCTGTGTCAGTCACCAGCTCTCAGACACTAAACTGAGCGAGTCTGGAGCAGCAGCTACGATGTTTTCCTCCATGAACAAAGCATCAAAAAAAAAAAAAGCTTGACCCAAAAAAAGCTGCTTCATAATCCTCAGCTTGAGTGATATTTTGAGGAGAATCTCCCTGATCCACACAAACTCTCATGGGAACTTTATTTCAGAAGTTAGGAATAATGCATGTAAGGCATCTCTTTGCTCTTTTCACTGCAGGCTCCTCTGTGAGTCTTTATCTGAATCATCAAAAAAAATAAAACAAACAGAAGAAAAATGAAAAATCAATGTTAGTTTATTCAGCTCAACGCGTTTAAAACAAGGATTTTCAGAGCCCCCTCCAGCAGGTGTGTGGTGGTTTGTGTGGCGGCCACTTGTGAATATCAGAGCGGCCGATTTGTTTTCTTGGCTGAGGGAGGATCTTTACTTTATTCACATGCAGGGCCAGGTGAGTGCCGGTGTTTTCCTCCCAGCCTCCTGATGTTCCTCTCTTTTAATGCAGAGCAGCCATGCTGAGGAGGAGGGAGGTGGGTGGTGGTGGTGGTAGTGGCAGGGGGGGGGGGCTAACCCAGGCAGAACTACATGGAATATTAATGCCCTGTGTCGCACCACCTCTCCTTTCCTAGCACAAAAGCTGCTTCGAAAAGCCATTTGCAGAGTATCTAAAAGTTATCAGAGGTCTGCCTTGGATCTCTGGTTTCAGTTTTGTCAGTCTTTTTCATGCTTGGGTGCAGGGGGGGGGGGCTCTGGATTTGTCCCCTTTGGCTTTAGAGTGCTTTACAGCCGATGGATAAAGGTGCCTGTGCGGTCTGAATGAAGATCTAGATGTGAGGTGACAGCTGACGGACAGTAATGCAGGAATAGCCGGTCAGATCAGCAGGGATGGATCGTCTGCCCACAATTACCGACCTGTCCGTGTGACAGTGCTGCGCCTGGCCATGAGTGTGACCTCCAATCTGTGAGGCTCCGGGGCCCCAGTGCCTCCTTTTTTTTTTTTTTTTTTTTGATCGCTCCACACAGTTTCCCTCAGATTACCTCACACTTTGATTCCTGCCAGAGCAGAACGGGGCTGCTCTCTGAATCAGCAGCCAGGCAGAAAATGTGAAGAGAGGCGAGCAGGCTGCATAATTGACTTTGGATTGAAGCGGAGGATTCAGGTGGAGGAGGTGTATCTGATTAGTTGCGTCCCGCTCTGTTCAGATCTGTCTGCCTTCATTCCACACCGAATAAACAATGACAAACATGAATAACGAAGGTGCCTGTTAGTTTGATGATGTTATATTTTAATGACTTCCCCTCTCATCCGCAGTTATTTTTGGTCCTCAGTGTAAGAACTACAGAAGGGGGCAGGAAAGTTTCTTCTTTCCTTAATTTTAAAAAGAATCCCTCGAGGGACAAAACCATATTCACGAATATCTGCAACAGAAGAAACGGTACGACGCCTGATGTCGTGTGAATGTTGTTTTATATTTCCACATGTAAGAAAACATGTTGTGTTACATGTTGGAAACATGTAAATCAACAAAACACATCCAGGTTCCAGGTCCAGCTAGGTTCATCACTTTTTTGGGTTCCCCTGGAAACACTTCCTTTGTCGTTTGTGCTATTTTTAGCATGTGTTGTCAAATTAATGTTTTCCTAAGTTGCAGTGCGTTGAACCCTCTCAGCCACCGTACGTTTCAGCAGCATGCCGAACCAAAAGTCATATCTTCTCATTCACCTATACTGATATCTAGCCATGGCCTCCACCCAGTACAGTAGAAACCAGTGGAACTAAAAAAAAAAAAAAAAAATCAAGACTAACATCTCTTGTCTCCTGAGAACAACCTGCACTGGAACTAGTCTCTAACAGAGACGTGTTCAGTCGTCTACATGTAGGACTGAATCATCCGTGTTACTGACTGAATCAGTATCTTGTTGGAGAGGAGCTGTACTCACAGGAAACTGAGAGACTCATAGTCGGTTAGCTGTGATGTGATGTACAATATGTTGATTCTTGGTTAAAAACTGCAAAATCCACACAAACTATCATGATGTGACATCTCTGCAGACAGGTGGCTGCTGAACCACCGGGTCTTGTTTTGTACCGCACTGAACTGTGGCTCAGGAAATAGAGCAGGTCGTCCACCAATCAGAAAGTCGATGGTTCGATTCCTGTCTCCTCCTGTCTGCATTTCATGCACTGAACCCCAAATTGCCGCCCCAATTGTACGGTAGAGAAGTGCTATATGTGTAGGGGAGAAGCACTGTATGAATGCATGTGTGAATGGGTGAATGTGGCTTGTAATGTAAAGCACTTTGAGAGTGCTATGTAAGTATAGTCCATTTTACCAGTGAACAAAACGGTGCAAACCAGCAACTGACTGGCTTATCCAGAGTGACTGGGACATTTTCTGGGAAGAAACATTGGTGTTGAATTTTTTTCAATTAAATAAAGTTTTTAGTACCACAAACAAAATCCCATTCATCTCCACTGCACTGAGGTGCAAACAGATACCTCAAAACCTGTAGACAAATGGAAACAAATATTTTTGTAATATACGATGAAGCAAGTAGTCGACCATCCAGAGCTGTAGTTTAAAAACAGCTTCAAGCATTCAACGTAAAGTCTGTGGATCACTGAAGATACACAGGACAAACTTCTGACGGATCAAAATCATTGGCAAAGGAACGACTAATGAGTCAGGGAAGGAAGAACTTCTGGCACTTTCTCCCAATCTGAGTTCTGGTCTCACATGGCCACCATTGCAGGGGGAACCTTTCATGCCAAAAGGCTTCATTAGTCACCAGCAGACTCAACACTAACAAGGGGGAGAAAAAAAAAAAAAGGCCTTGATGATCTGGATCTTCGTCAGTGACGATAATGAAGTGAAGTGTCAAAATCTGGGAACATGGTGACCGACGACCAGAGGAGGAGAGGAGGTTTCAAAACAATCCCCCCGGTTAGAGGAGACAACTAAGGCGGACACTTAACTAATGACACAAGCTGTAAATGATAACAGGTTGCAGACCAACTTTCTCGTTCAGGTTTGACTCCATTTAACCTCCAGATAAAGTGGTTTAGATCATCTGGATAAACACTTTTCTTGTCTGTACAGCAGTGTTAGCACAATCAATAGAAATTATGGCTAAATCCACAAGAATTGCAATCTAGAGGCCATTTTGAAATGAGATCACACCAGCCATGACGCCCATCCACATGTTGATGTCCCGAGTACTCAGTAGTCATTACTACATCGCAGTCCTCATGGGTCTGACACCTGTAAAGATTCGTGACTGTATTTTTGCGTTTGTGGCATTGATGAAATCTGTCCACAGACATAAACACCTGCCCAAAGTGCTCAAAACCTCCTCTGTGGTAGTTCCCGCTACAGTAGGTGTCTCCAGGACCAACACAGACACATAAACATAAACACACACACACACACACACACACACACACACCCATGCTTTACTTTAAGTCTTAGCATGCTTGACCCCAAAAATAGACTTAAAAAAAGCAGGCCAGTGGACCCTGGGGTGGTTTTCCTTAAATGCAGCGTGATAAATACATTTGAATTGTGCCTTCAATATTCATTTGCAGTGGTCCACCGCTGGTCAAGTGATGATTAGGTCTATCAATCCACCATTCTGACTCTGCAATGCGTATGTCAAAACCCATTTCTGCTCCCTTCCTGCTTATCATCCATGCCTTCTCTGATAGAAGCGGCCTCGGCGGCGGCAAAGAGCCCCCCTAAATGGACTCCAGGCTCAGGAGCAATGCATCTTCATCTCGCTGCTTCACACTCCAGAAAATAGGCTAATCGCCGGCCCACCGCTCAGCCCACTAATCTCTGAAAACTCACATTTACTTCAGAGTTCTGGCACCTGTCTTATCTGAAGAGGGGAGGGGGGGGGGTCCTCTCAGTCAGTTCAACATTTGGCCTTGAATTAGAGGAGAACCAAGGCTGACCATTGAACAGGGAGCTGAAAATCCAAATGCAAGTGAAGTGCCGGAAAACAAGGCGGTGATAAATGTTTTCTCTGAGCGCTACTTCCTCTCCTATAATTGAAAGGTCAAGCCTCTGAAATCAAAGTGCATTCACGCCTGCAGGCTGTATGTGGATGACACCTGTCATATGTCAAATACAAAAGGGCTATACGTATAGAAACCAATCCACGTCTAAGAGGCTTCCCATCCTCAGCAAATGAGGCAAAATCCTCAGAATCTCCTCATTGTTTTAACAATACACCTGAACCCTATCATGTTGCTATGAGCAGAGGAGATTCCTGCAGCCACCGCTCCCTCCGGTGGCATGGGATAATAAATGACTCCTCATGAGCGTATTACCATGATGGCTGATTTTTTTTTTTTTTTTTTTTAAACTTCAGGCCTCAGTAACTGGTTGGTTTGAACACTGATGGCTCACTGAAGCCCCCATGTGGACTGAAGTGGAACTTTTCACCATCACAGTGGTCCTGAGCCTCTGCTGCCTTCCTTCCATTTTTATACATTTCAAATATAAGTGATTACCAACCAGAAGTGCCAGGGGGTTGTATGTGGAAATGTTGTGAAGCAGCTCAGCTGTAACACTTTACTTTAAATCCCTTTATTTACCATTTAAAATCACATTATAAATATTTATTAATGGTTTATAACATACTGTATTGTGGTTGTACACAGATATGGACATTTTTAAGTTTTCACCAATGTACAGTATTTGTAATCAATTAAAAATGTCTTCTATGAAAACATTTTATATTATTACAGTTGTTTAACTATGTCATTCATTATGTTTATACAGTAGCCTCCACATATAGGTGTCCACAGGACATATTACAGCTGTTACAAATACACTAATAACCACTTGTATCTGTTATAAAAAGCATGTATTAGATGTTTATGTACTGCTTATAGATGATTAACAGGAGGGCTTAAAGTAAAAGTGTTTCAGGATTACAGATTATATAGAATTGTATGGAATTTAGTATATTGTCATGTTCACCAACAAAGCCACACAGGACACACCTGCCAGCGATTTGAGTGTATGAAAAATAGCTTGCAAGTTAGCAGAGAAGCCAAAGTAGCTCGTATCAATAATAGGAATATCTAGGTTCCATCACTCCAAGTTGTGCTGGTGTTCGCATGAACATCTTTCAGACCTACTGAAACAGCCATCCAACTTTCTAGTTGTAATCTCTGATGTCTAAAACCTTCTTTCATTTAGTCATTTCTGTGTCCTGTTGTTATTATACATGTCTGAACTAACTGTGGCTCTATGACACTGTATGACATTACAGCAGTGTGGTATTGCTTTATTCTGTTTAATGAAAAACCAAAAACTCTATTCATAGCTCAGCATTGTTCACTCCAGAGCAAGAAATATAAATGCATTTTCATCCATCAAACCACACGAGGCAAATAAAACTCATGTTCATTTAAATAAAATAACTCAAGATTAAAGTATTTTTCTCTGAGCTCATGGTTTAATGGTTGCTGTGGGAGGTTTTTTGTCTCTTTGTTTCTACATTGTGCGTCGCTGCCTCGTCCTGGTCTCGTTTGGCACCTCGGCCCAATGCTGCCGCTCCAGTCCTCTTCTCGCTGTTCCCCTCAGAGCTGCTTCCTCTCGGATGTCTCAGCTCCCTCCTCTCTCTTCTCTCCTCCATCCCTCCAATCTCCTCAGCAAAGAGGGTTTTCAGTGCAGGAATGAGTCTGGGGAGGATTTTAAAGTCTCCACAGCGAACCTGAGAGAGGAGGAAATGGAGAAAATGGTCAGGAGACCGCACCAGGTCTGAATGTTAACTCCTGAAGGAGAGAGGCTCACAGATACTGTGGTAGAGGACAGAGTCTTTTCTGTCAACCTACTTCTTTTCAGCCTTTTATCTAAAAGGAATCTAAACTAAAACTAAAACAATATGGAGGTCCTGAATGCAGTTGTTCAGGTAAACATACTGTTTTCAGACTTTTCAGTCCGAGGTTCCAGTTTCAGGTCTTTTTAACACAACAGCAGAGAAACCAGTCGGACAGACATGAAAACACCACAACATGCAGCGTTATCTCAAATTAAATATTTATTTCTGGGAGTTTTAACAGCAAAAGTGACTTAAATTTTCAGACTTCGAAAGGGATTCACACAACTTTTAAGACTGAAAAGTCAAAATGTCACATTTATTGTGAAACTATTTCAACTACAGGCTTCATCAGCAGATCTACTTTTAAGCTGAGAGGAGGAAAGTTCTACACGTCCTGAGGATAAAATCATCTTTCTGAGCTCACCATGTCAACAGATCCATCTCTATGGCAAGTGAGCAAGTGGGTGTGATATGGAAGAAAGCTCAAAGAAAGCTAGTAAGTGGACCTTGAGTTGGGATTACTTACTCTGCAACTTTGCTGATTTCAGATCACATTTTATTGAAGTAAGGTTTTCTCATTTCCTGTTTTAGGTCAGAAAATATCTGATCAAACTATAAATAAAACAAAACTATGAGAATCTGAAAAAAAATATTGAAGCCAGTTGTAGATAATAAAGAGTTTTCAATACTCATTTCAGTCTCCACTCAATGAAACAGTCGTGGTGTAGACCTATTGAAAAGTACACTCACCAGGTACTGTATTAGGAACACCTGTACATCTGCTTAGTCATGCCATTATCCAATTAGCCATTATGTAAATGTATATCTGAATGCTGCATTCACGAGCACTTGTACAGGCTGGAAAAAGGATTTCCCTAATCACAATTTGTACTTTGCAGAAGTGTTGGTAAAACACTTGTGTAGATATACTATTATTATTTACTATATTTGTCAATCACTGCTGGATGAACGAACACTGTTACGGGAAGTTACTGAGTCCACAGTTCTACTTACTCTCATGTGGTCAAACGATATTCCCACTCTGTCGGTGAAGTCCGCACTGAAGAGTGGGATCTTGGCGTAGCGCTGGCTGAAGTGGTTCAGCATGATAAAGTCGGCATTCATCTTCATGCCGATGCCGATGGCCTGGGAGGTCGTGCTGTCAGAAAACAAGAGGCGTAAAGTCAGATGTTTACGTTACGCTGCTTTCCCACTGAAGCAGTATTTCACTGAGGGAAAGTTTCCGTGGGAATATTGTTTTTCTACAAATATAAAAGATGCTTTTGTGAAGACAGATGCTCACTCGTCCTCCATAAAAAGCTGCAAAAATCAATGGCAATTGTCTGTGGAGAGTTAGGAAATTTAACAAGCTACTCAATGGATAACTGCGACCTCCAAGAGCCAATAAAGTTTCTTTTGTTGGCTGACACGGGGCTTTAACTGCCGCAATCTTCCTTTTCTCGACCATTTTATTCATTTACATAAATTACATTAAAGCCCTGCAGAGCTACTCGGTGACAGTTTGTTTTACTCACCTGTGCCTCTTCTCTACAGCTTCCTCCTCCATCCCATCCTCCAGCGTGGCCTCGTGTATTAGTAAGGTTGCGTTCTTCCCTGCAGAAGAAAGAGGCCTGAATCACACACGAGCACTTACAGTCTCTTCCTGTCCCGCAGGAAATCAATCAGGTAGTCGGCGTAATCAAGAACTGGCACGCCCTGTTCGTCTGCTGAGCCGAGCCATCTATAATGAACAGGCATGGGATATACTCGCTGTCTGTGTGGATGCTCTGCTTGGACTGAATCCAGTCAAGCAATTTAAGAGGAGTCAATGAAGTGGGATCCCGCAGGAACCATTAGAAGAGCCTGGAAGCTGCGAGAGTGATCGAAAGCATTAAGAAATATCGGATAAATTATTCAGAACAACCCGTGTAGTCGAGCTACGGTTAAGATGACCTTTATATGAATCTCTGAAATATTGAAAGAACATGCTCAATTTGCTATTACCTACAGTGCGTCAGTGTAGATACACCTCAGTGAAATATGGACTTTTATCACTGTGAGTGGTACAAACCGATGTGTACGAATCCATCGCAGGGCATGGTGTCGCCAGAGAAGGCCAGTTTCCAGCCGGACTGGTGAGTGAAGCTGCAGGCGAAGGCGTTCTTACAGTGATGCACTGTGCACGTCTGGAACTGAGGCACAAGCAAACAAACAAAATGATGAGCAACTTATAAAAAAGTCTTTAATACTGAAAGACGTCAGGCTCAAACAGCTGCAGACCTTCTTCAGATCATTCTTCTCCAGCAGCGCTCTGATGACAGACTGTGTCCACTGTGTGGGCGGCTCAGCCTCATCATTCAGAGACATGTTCGGGACGAGACTGAAAACCAGAACAGAGGACGTTTAAAGATGATGACAAACCAAAACCAAAAGTCTGCGGTCTTCCTAACCACCCTGTGAGGCTGTAAGGCTCATTACACATCTGGAGTGGTGATAACATGTGTCACAACAGACCCAGGCCTGCAAGTCATATTCTCCAGACATAAAGGAACATACTCGTTTGGTACAAAAATAATTTAAAAAAAAAAAAAATCACATCATCATCATTTCTATATTTTTTTTCATCAGTGAAAATTAAATACAAAAATGACTATCCCAACTCATGTGTTGCAGCTCCACACCCACTGTTTCCTACTGAAGACAAACGGCTCAAAATACAGTTGTTTTGTTAGTCATTTCCTCAAACAGCTGGGATCTGTAGTTTTTATCCAACGCTACTCAAACAGGAGGAAACAGTGCATTTGTTGGGGACTACTTTCAGTGGCGGATTAATACAGATTTATTGCTCTAGTGAGTATTTACAGCAGGCTGGTCTGACTGGGACTGAGTTAAAATAAACTACAGTGGGGGCGTCGAGTGTCGTGGTGGGTTGAGCAGGCGCCCCATATGTAGAGGCTACAGTCCTCGCTGCAGTCGGCCCCGGATTCGAATCCCGCGTCGGACGGCCGCTTGCTGCATGTCATTCCCCCTCTCTCTGCCTCCCCATTTCCTGTCTCTCTCTACTGTGCTATCAAATAAAGGCATAAAAAGCCCAAAAATATACTTTAAAAAATAAAAAATAAAAAAATAAACTACAGTGTGTATTCATGGTGATGAAGTGTAACAGTGTGGCTCATTGATTGTTTTACAGTGCAGCTCTACAGCACAGAGGAATAAGAAACATCAGGCTTTGATACACATGTGTTACTAGGCTCAGTGCATCATCAGACCTGTCCTTTGCCGAAGTGAGTGTACACTTTTTGACATTCTGAGAGCGTAACACTGAAGTTTGTGTTGTGATGCGACAACGCCTCCGTGTCCACATACATGATATGGTTCAGGATCTCCTCGCACTGGTTGTGATACTGGTTGAGCCACATCATGATCTGGCCTGGAGCAATCAGGTAGATGGGGCTGAACGTCTTTCCTAAAGTTGTCTAGAAAGATAAATATGACAAAGTCAGTCAAACGTAATCATTTCGATTGTTCATACATACAAAAAAAGGAGGAATAACAAAGACTATTGACTGTTTAATACATTAACTGCAAAAAAAATCTGATAACTTTTAGAGAATGTATTAATGTTAAAAATGCCAATTATTTTTCTTTATTTACCATTGCGCGTTCCCTCTGGTACAGCAAATTCAGCAGGCCCTGAGACAAAAGCATTGAACATGAGGATTAGTAGCTGTGTAGAGCAGGTTTGGTTTCTAATGGTCAGTTCAACATGGTGCACAGCTGCTTACTGTGTGATGGTCAGCGTGCAAGTGTGAGATGAAGACGGTCGATATCTTGGAGAGAGCGTCATCCACGTCGTCCCCGTAGTGTCTGCAGAGCTGACCGAAGGTTCCCTCTCCGCAGTCCAACAGCACCGACTGAGTCGGGCTACAGACAGGTACAGACACACGTTAACAACAGGCCAGAGAGGAATGAAATCCATACAGGACACACACAGACAACAACTACTAACAATGGACTCCAGCTTTATTCTTTTCATTGTGCACTTTTTTTCTCAGACACTGAAATCTCAGTGTAAATGTCAGTATTAATTCAGGGATCACTGTTTCACAAAAGAAAAAACTCTTAAACTTGTCTGGACCTGGATGGAGAGTCACCATGTTGTGGTGAATAACTGCTCCAATCATCATTTTAAATTGAAGTCAAGATCCCGAAGTTTAAAATAATACATACAATATATGTAAGGCTGATCCGATGCATAGAACATTTAGAATACACTAATTTACCAGTTTATTAGGAACAGCTAACAGCTAAAACTAATAGAATCGAATACAACAGTCCTGCAGTAAATCCTCCTTCATGAAGTTCATTATGTTTTAGGTTTAGGTTTTTGTTCAAACGGTTGGAGCAGTGTTGATGTGTTAACTTCAGTCATTTTGTAGGCTGTAGTTTGTGAACTGTATTGTGTTAAACTGACAGGTGTTTCTATCATTTTATTTTTTTATTTATTTCTATTATTTTTATAATTCAGGTTAAGCTTCAGTAAAGACTGAAACTGTCATTTAGTATGAAAAGTTTTTTTTCTAAAGAAATACATGTTTGCAATGTATATGTATATAATATTTCCAGACATCAAGATCTTTGCTTTCCTGCCGCAAGAAAACGGAGGGAACGGCTCGCTGCAGTTTACTATCAATCGTTCACAGTTTGTTTGTTTCTGGTTCCAGATGAAGAGAGAAAGGCCTGTCTTCTCCCTGCTCCTTTTCAATCTGTGTCTATTATGTTTTTACAGATTGCAGCTTGCATTTTGTGTCAAGTTTTGTGCTGGAAGTGTAAACTGAAGTGATTGAGTCCATTTCAAGGATGAGTCATGTTGCAAATGGCCATTTGATAATCCAACTATAACATGGATTATAGTCCACATTTCAGGACCTGAATACTAATTAACTAAATACAACTGAACAAAACAAGACATCCATACCTGATATTAACTAAAGTGCCGCTGACGTTTCTGATCTTCATTGGAAGAGCTGATCCTGTTCCCAGGAAAACCACCTCTGGGTATTTTTCGCCTCGCCCTGCAGAATGAAAACTTGTCCAATCATTAAGAATGCAAAGAGAAAAAAAAGGGGCAGTTTGATTTAAAATGGAAGAATTTTTTTTTTTTTTTTTCACATTAAACATCATTGCAGGAGCATCCTCTTCAATGCAATCTCTTATTTCCTCAGCCTTAAAAACTAAAAGTACCCCTCCTGTGTTTTCCAGAGGAGAACTGACCGGAGAGCTCTGCTGCATCAGTGGAGCAAATCCTCCTGCACTCGTCCACTTGTTCCAGAAAGTTTGGGACCTCCGAAGCTTCTTTCACAAACTCCTCGGCGTTGCAGGAGGGGATGGCGTCTCTAATGAATGAGATACAGAGTCAAGAAGACACACACCACTGCCTGCAAACAAAACGCGAGGCGTGGAAAACAAGGATTCGTTTCACATCTGACCTTGACGTGCCTCTACAGTACTTGACAGAAACAGTGCAGAGAGAGAGAAAAAAAAAAAAAAAAAAAAAAAAAAAAAAAACACTGACACTTGTAAGACGAGTTTAAAAAAGAAGAAAGAGGCTGAGTGTAATGGTCCACTCCAGATTGTTTTCTGTGACAACGCAGCGCTCGGAGCTGCAGAGTAATGTTGGGTAAATTGGGGGGGATTGAAGGACAAACTAACCTTTGCCACTCCATTACGGGTCTGAGCTGGAACTTGAGCAGACACTCGGCTC
Source organism: Seriola dumerili (assembly GCF_002260705.1). NCBI lineage: Eukaryota > Metazoa > Chordata > Actinopteri > Carangiformes > Carangidae > Seriola > Seriola dumerili. Next base: position 5,977,287 of record NW_019174299.1, on the reverse strand, counting down.
TGACGTTGGGGGCGTGCAGGGCAGCCTGAGGCTCCTGAGGGAAAAAATGTTTTTGATGTTTTCACTATGTACCACACCTGATTTATGACTTTGTGAACTCTGCCTTTAAAGCAAAGTAGAAATATATACGCTGGACTTTATTAGGAACACCAGACTAACACTGGGGAGAGCCTCCCTTTGTTCTCTGTGGAAAGATGTGATCTCAGTGACTTTGACCGTGACTTTTTAGGATCTCCTGGGATGTTCACCTACAACAGTCTGTAGAGTTCTTACTCAGAGTGGAGCCAAAAACAAAAAAACATCCAGTGAGCGGCAGCTCTGTGGAGGAAACACCTTGTTGATGGGAGAGGTCAGAGGAGAACGGACAGGTTGGCAGTAGCTCAGATAACCACTCAAAGCCAGGTCTGATGGATTTGGATTTCTGATGAGGCGGAGTTACAATCTGGCATCAACAGCATGAATCCATGGACCCAACCTGGGCACTTTGGGCCTTAACAGCAATCAATCATGGTTTGAATGTCAGTCTATCTGAGTGTTGTTGCTGACCATGTGCTTCTCTTTATAGCCACAGTTTACCATCTTCTAATGGCTACTTCCATCATGATAATGCTCCATGTCACAAAGCTAAAGTCGTGTCAAACTGGTGTCATCTGAATCCAGCAGAACACCTCTGGGATGTGGTAGAGCAGGAGATTGTCACAGCACGAACGTGAGAAATCTGCAGAAATGACGTGATGCAGTCATGACAACATGGAGCAGAGTCTCAGAGGAAAGTTTCCAACATCTTGTTGAATCCATGACACGAAGAACTGAGGCTGTTTGAGAGCAGAGGGGGGAGGAGCTACCAAGTGTCAGTGTGGTGTTCCTAATAAAGTGCTCCAGGGTTACCTTCGTTTTGTAAGACTTGAGCTGTGGAAAGATCTCGGGGTGAATCATGTTGAGCTGAGCTTGAATCTTGTGACTTCTGATGTTGTGGACTGTCTGGGCTTGTTCGTTAAGGATCAGGTGTCGTGTTGTGGATGGAAACCTACAGACAAACAGAGAGAAAACTCTCAGCGTCACTCTGTCAAAGTGAATGTCAAAAAAAGAAAAAAAAAAAGAAGAAGCAGGAGTCTGGTTTCAAAGTGGGAGAACTCAAACCTCTCCATCCACTCTTTGTATTGATCTGTTTTCAGAACAGACTCTGGAGTGATGTGGACCACCAGCACAGCAGGGTCCTCTGTCCCCCCCGTTTGGTGACTAGACGGGACGACAGAGTGACGTGAGATACAGCTTTTCACACACGCTCAGTGTAATCCAGATACAGAAACAATGAGCTCTTAACATGTACAGCTCAGACGATCTGTTTTACCTTCTCAGTTGCTGATTGGTGCAAACGGCTTCGACAAACTCCTCAGACGGACACTCCACAATAACAAACACTGGTCCCGGGTCGGCGGGAGTACAAACCTGCTCAGGCCGGATCTACAAGAGAACAGCAGAACCGTCAGCAGGTACTGATACCGTCGGGAGAAGCAGTATCAGAATCAGAGAGTCCGTCTTCATACTGCACCTCTTTCCCTTTGAACGTGATGCTGTTCCCAGCTTTCAGAGCTGAGATGAGCGGGCCGATGGCTGCTGTGCCTCTGTGGGAGAAAAGATTTTAAATAGTTAGTTATAGATAGCTATAGATTTAAAATGCTAAAACACATGAATGTAGAGCTGAGGTGATTAGTCAGGCTACCAAAAAATAACCATTTTGATCCTTCAATTCATTTATTAAACAAAGAAACAAATGATTGATTCTCAAATATAAGGGTTTTGAATCTATTTGTATTCTGTGCTGCTGGTCCAAGAAAATAAGCAATTTTCTGTGGCAGTCTCAAAGATTTTCATTAAAATAAATGTCTGTTAAGTCACTATCTATCACCAAATGAGGCCCGCTGCTTAAAATATTACAGTATGTGCAGTTTGAATTGAGTGTCTGCGATAGTTTGCTGCGAATGCAAACTGAACATTTCCTGCTGTTCTGCCTTCACATTAACTAGCGAAACATAAGTTGAGTTTTATTACGAAGTAGTCACGGGAAATGCAATGTGTTTGTCAGTGAGCTCAGCACTTAATACTGTCGTTCATCAAAAATGCATCTAAAAAAGAAAGCGGTCATCGCCTGACAGCGGATCAGTTTGAAACATTGCAGGGAGAAGTGGAACAGGAGCCACACTGAGCTGGTAGATTTAGAGCTGCAGGCGACAGGCTGCACACCTCCACCTCCTCAGCCAGGTAACTAGCTGCTCTCACTGTGTCCAGCTGTTCACACACTCAGGCGGTGTGCAACATCCAATCAGATCGCGGTTGCTCACAGAATGATGGGGTAAGGCCAATTACTGCCTGACTTCTTTATTAAAACGATGATAGTTTGTTTTGCTGCCTCCAGAATCCTGTGACCTGTTGTATTAAACCATATTTCCCCATTACCAAGAGTTACTACAGGTGTTGCCGAATCAACCAGGACTGAAATCTTCAAGATTAAAGTTTAAAGAAAAGGTTAATCAAAAACAAAAGAAATCTCATTATCTGCATTATCAGAACCATTATTGATGGTTTATAGAAATAATCAATAATCAATCAATCCAACCTCACTGTGTCACCAACTGGACCTCATGTTAACTGTAATAAAACACCAATAACAGATGTTTTTTTTTTTATTTGATGCAAAGATCCACTCACACAGGCAGACCGAGCTCCTGGGCTTGAGCCACCAAGAAATTTCCCTTCCTGGGATGAAGCTGTAAAAGATTTTAAAGAAGAAGAAAGTCAGAATCAAAGTTCCTCAGTTTGTACATCACACACAGGATGACGTTATATTTTCCTACCTTACAGATAAAGGCGACCACCAGAGACGTGTCTTTAGCTGCTGTTCGTCTTTCACCTACAACAAACAAATAATGATGAAGAGACATGTTTCCACTTTATTCCGGGTGTAAGTGGCTCTTTAATTTCCACTGTGTTCCATTGTGAAGGAACCGTCACCTTCAATACCACACTCAGAAATCAAGCAATTTTAGACTCAATGCCAGCCTTCTTATGTATACATCAGTTTGACTTTATGAAACTAGGACAAAGGATTTGTCCTTATGGGACAAAGAAGCACAAATACATAACGTTACCACACCTTTCTCGAATTTTCTGATGGACAGGTTAGAAAAAGATCTCAGTGCAAGTTGAGCGAGGTGGTTGTGAATGAATCTATGAACTCCTCAAAGTACCAGATAATTTTTACAAACAGTACGTGCTTCTCTACCAAAGGTTCCAGGAACTTTAATTTCCCAAGAACTAATGTCGAGGAACTTTCTCAGGGTACAAAGTTCCTCCAAAGCCACTGGGAAGATCAAGCAAATCAGTCCACGGATGTATCAAAAGCACGACAGGTGCCTTTCATGTCAACAATATTCAATATACATTTAGATCAGATCAGATTCCCTCTGAAGGTCCCCCTCAAAAATAGTTTATCTCCCTGGAAGTTAATTTAGACCCTGGTTGCTGCAGTGAAAAGGCAGGTAGGGGAACCGAGTTCCTCAAAAGGTTCTTCAAAAACAAGTTCCTACGGTGGAAACACAACAACCTAGCTTCTGATCAGGATTTCAAATTCAGTTTGTGCAAATTCCCAAAGCTCCACAGGTGGCCTCCAGGTGTACCTGACAGTTGGTTCCTGGACTCACCTGGACTGCCTGGATTGTCTCTGCAGCTGTCGAGGTGACTGTCACATTTCTTTGGAGAAGCCGGCCTTCGAGAGGGGCTGCCTGACCTGGGGGAGAGCTTCCTACTGTGACCCCTCGACTGGGCTACGGAGTGAAGATCGAACGAGAGTCAGCTGATGAATGAAAACACTTTGAGAAGTCGAGGCGAAGCAGAAAAGACTCATGAGCACAACATCTGAACTCACCAAATATTGGCACTTGATAAACTGCCATTGTGTCGTCTGTGTAAGTCTCTGCAGTGTACGGTCGAACCGCTGGGAGAACACGACACAGTAAACATCACTCTGATATAATATAAACAATTTAGTGCAGTTATCTAATTCAGCTCAGCAGAGTCAACATACACAGCTTGATGTCTTCCAGTGGTCCAGAAAATGACTTGATGGCGTTCACGTAGTCGTCCTTTGATAAAAAACAAACCAAAAAAAAAAAAACAAAGGCAGAGAAGAAGAGTCAGATGTGAAGTGAACATGTGTCACATGTAAAACTCCTGCAGATGTGTTTGTACTGTGTGATTCAGTTTCTCACCAGCTGTGGAGGTCCAGAGAGGACACACTCAGGGACACCGGTGTCCTTCAATGTTAGTATCATCCCTGCAGAAAAGACAGCAGACATGGATACATTTAAAAAATATATATCTTCAATTGCTGATATTGATTTAACTGATGAAAACATGACAAGAAAATCTTTGATAAAAATCATCTATAGCTGTGGCCCTACCTGCAAAAATAAAGCTGTCCTTGTAGCTACTTTCACTTTATGTGGGAATATAATAACACAATGTTTTTTTCCCCTCATTAACATACATTTTATTTTTTGTTTATACTATAAATCTGCCATGTTAAAAATGTTAATAAATGTTTCATGTGCTTTACTGTATGTGGTCTAAATAAAGGTAAAGGTCCACTGTTTCATTTCAAAGTCTCATATTATACTTTTAATAAGATTCTTGTTATCATGATTTAAAAACAGACACATTCTCTGAATATATTAAATTATTAATGTAATGTATCAAATCAATATCTGCACTAATTTTGTTTGGTACACATCTAAGTTGATAGTATTTGTGGCCATTTCATGAAAACGTTCTGTCAGTTTTCATTTTAAACCTGCTGTAAACTGCTTATTTTTGGCCACTTGGGGGCAGCAGAAACCAGCTGTGAACACAACATAGACATTTTGTATCACCACCTTTAAGGTTGACATGAAGCAGTTACAGACCACATTATCATTCAGCTGGAGTCATGTTTGTGTCACCTGATGACTCTCAGTCCAGAGGTCCCTCTCTTTCTTTTAGCTCGGTGTTTAGTCTCCACCAGCTTCTGAGGGAAACATCTGTCTCTTTAGCTGCTAAATGCTCCACTATGTTCACCAGCTGCGCTCTGACTGAGTCTGTCTGCTTCAATATAGTGTAAGCAAACAATGTTACCATGGACCGCTGCAGTCAATAACATGGATTATTTAATTTTCCAAATGATCAGACAGATGTGACTGACCTGATAAACCTCCCACGTTCTCCCAGCTCAGTCTGGTCAGGAAGATGTTGTCCAGGTGAGCAGCCTTCAGTCTGTCAGAGGAAAACACCTTCATATTAACCCTTCCTTTTTCCTTGTCCATCAAACCAACCGAGAAGATGACAATGTGTTTACACCGTGATGGTAAGATCATCTTACTTGTGTTCCTGCATGAGTCTCTGTGTTCCCTCACCACAGTTGAACAGGTACCTGCAGCAGAGAGGAGGAAAGGTTGAAAGGTTTTTTATGTGCAGATGGTGAAACAAATATGACTGGTGCACAATATTACTGTGGTGTCACGTTGGGCCATCAGGGACTGTGCGATATTTGTAGGTTCAGTAATATTATGTCATTTTAATGTAATTCTAAAATATGACAATCAATTAAGCCTGCTCTGTTTTTTGGACCCATGCATTCATGAAAGATCCACTTGAGAGTTTGAGCTTTTGGACTTGCGCAAGACAAGACATTTGAAGACGTCACCTAAGACTCTGGTGATTAATTGATTAATTGAATAGATAGATTAAAAAAAAAATTATAAAAATAACTTGTTTTAGCTAAAGAGAAATCTAGCCAATCACTTCTCTATTATTGGGGTACAAGACTGGGCTTTTACTTTTTGTTTTTACCATTTTCTGACATTTTCTGGACCCATTAATTGATTAATTGAAAAGTTAAACAAATTAATCAATAATTAATAACTATATTGCTAATACTTTAATAATAGTGTCAATTTCTGCCACTTCTCTTTAAAAGACAGCATTTTCATTTAATCTGCAACACTTTATAACTCATATACAGCATCTGTGATATCCTGATATCAGCTGATCATATCGGTTTACCTGTTTATTTTGGTTTATGTGTTAAGAATTGTAACAGTTTATGCCCTCTTCTCTTTACAAGCAGTGGCAGAAGAAGTACTCAGATACTTTACATCAGTAAAAGTGACCACACTGTAAAACTATTCCATTAAAAGTAAAATTCCTGAATTTACTCAGGTATGTTACTCTAATAAAAGTATGTTAATTACTATCAGGAAACAGCACTTACAGTACCAAACGTAAACATACTCAATGCATAATATTGTCCATTATCTAATTAGACATTTATTTCTGATGCATTGATGTGTAAGCAAAATTTTACAGTTGTAGTTGACATAGGTGTAGCTAGTTTTAAATTATTTAATATAAGGCTGCAAGTAATGATTATTTCATTATGGATTAATCTGCTGATTACTTTTTTGATCAATACATTAATTGATCTGTTTGCAAAACAAAAGAAAATTGTGGAAAATGTCTGTCACAATTACCCAGAGCTTCTCAAAACACTTGGAAGTTGGCTGTTGGGCAGTGTAGTCTTTTACAGTGCATCTACAAGTACAAGTTCCTCACATTTGTTTCACGGTTTGTACCTCAAAGATGTGACAGGTGGGTCAGGTGGTTAAGGAGGCGTGCACATGTTTCTATAAACAGTACCTGTTGTACTCGGAGAAGACATAAAGTGACGCAGCATTATCTCTGCTCCCAGCACCGACCACCTGCAGGTACACTGTGGATGGTCCGTGAAGGTCTCCTCGTTTGCTCTTGGTTTTCAGTCTCCGCAGCGGCTCCTTGTGTTTGGCTTTCTTCGGACCCAGCAGCTGTCTCGTCCCCGGGCTATTATCACCATTGTTGTTGTTGTTTTTATTATTGTTATAAGTCGCCATTGTTCGGAAAAACTGGAAAACAGTGCGGGGATCCAAGCGTGCGAGCGGCGGTGCAGCCGCAGGAAGAATACTGCCTTTAACAAACAGAAACGTAAAGCACCTCAGCTTCAAATGCACCCTATTCATAATAAAAACGTCAGCCGATAATTAAAACAGCAAAAATCTATGAGTCACACGTAAAGCACTCAGTTGACGTTCGGACATACATTTCTACACGTTTTTTGATGCATTAATTACCTAAAAGACGCCGTTTGTATGTCCAGCAGGAGCTCAGAGGTTGGTTGACACATGTGACACTTCGTCCGGCAGCTAAAGATGACGTTTCCACATCTTGTCCCTCATTGGTTTGTGGGCTTGTTGAGCAGGTCTGTTGACCAATCACAGCGGCTCATGGAGGGAGGGAGGCGGAACTTCTTGTGAACATAAACAAACTACTACAAAATAAAACGTACTATATAAAAAAAATATTGCACATGTTCAGCCGCTCTTATAAAGTGTTTTAATGATCAAATAACCCAAAATACCCTTTCAGAAAAAAATAACAGCGAGCGTAAATTAATTTGAAATGTTATAATATAAATAGAAAGATATGTTTATTGTTGAAACATAACTTGTAATCATAGACGGAAGTCCCGGTCGCAGCATTCTGCTTAGTCTGCACATAAGAAGAAGAGAGGTTGATGGAGACAGCGCCTCCGGTCTGCCTAGGATGATGCTCATACTTGCTCCACAGTGGCTGCTTTTTGCATCAGTGACCTTCGTGATTACAACCTCGGAATAAACGTCTGAGGGACTGTGGCCACACTGCTGCTTTCAGAGGGTCAAAATACACTTGAGTAAACGTATAGTACCCTCCACCACTGCCTTTAGGCACTAATATCAATACACAGGACTAATCTTTTGTTGGTTTGGTTTGTTTGGTCTAAAAGTAGTAAAATTTAAGTACAATGATCCTAAAAATGCTGAGAAAACCTGTAAAGTTCTCACAATATCTGTAAGTTTTGTAAAAAAGGAAAATACGGAAGACATGACCTCAAAGGACTATATAATCTCAGCATCAGTGCAGCTGCCTTATTTAAGAAAACTAGAATTACCGGCTTGTGGTTGTATCCCTTCACCACTCAGACTAGTTTCAGGTTACATCCCTGTTTATCCAGTCATATAAAATATTAACAATTTGTGTGAAATTTTGCCATAATGGCTGTGTGAAGTCTTGAGTAATGGCTACAAAGCCAACCTGAAAACACCTGAGCCTGGCAGTCGCCAGCAAAGAGGCAAAAAAAGACAACACACTTTTCCCTTCTCTTTCTCTCTCTTTATTCATATATCAGCATATAGTCCATTGCACAGTGAGCACTAACTGGACTGCAGGTATAACATGATTCTGACCACCAACACTTTAACCTTTTTAAACTGCTTTATACCCAGAGAAGCAAAGTTCCATTAACATACCAAACACAATGCTTTCATTCACGTACATGGAAGAGGTGGGACAATTCACAAAGAGCATGATTCCAGTATGTTGAAGAATCTCCAATCAGATACTCCACATGATTTTGGTTCTATAAATACAAGTTCCAGGTTATTTACTTTTTTTTTTCTTTTCTTTTTTTTAAATCACTACTAATCACTGAGATGAGTCCTCATCAAGATGAGTCAAGACCATGATTGATTGATTTCAGCTGCTATTATACTTACGTGACTGTGCGTCAGTGTGTGTTTGTGAACAAGAGAGAAACAGAAGTGTGTTAACGTTTATATATTATACAGACATGACTGAAATGAACACCAATTTTATTGCAAATGGTGTTTTGTTTTTTGTTTTTTGTTTTTTTTTGTTTTTTTTTAAGCTTTACAATTCTCTTTTAACACTGCAATAAGGGGACCAAGCAAATTTACATGAGGATTTGTTTTCTTTACTTTGTTGTCTTTTTTTTTTCACTGTCTTTGTTGATGCAGACTGGTGTATATTTATTGGTGTATTTTTGTTTTTGTGCTGCTTTCAGTCCATATACATAGGGGAGCTGGGGGATGCTGGCATCTGATCCAGGAGCCTGCAGACGTAACCGGCTACGTCGACCGAGCGCTCCTCGTACATCTGAATGAACGGGTCTTTCTGCAAAGGGAAAAACAAATGATTATTTATTAATACAAACTCCTACAAAATAATTCTGAGCTCTAAAGCAGAAAGGATGCTCTCGAAAAGTCAGAAAATAGAGGCTTAAGACTGATTTTGAGTCAGTTTATTACATTTTAAAGCTTTCCTTTTGTAATTTTGACTTTTTTCTCATGATTATGACTTCTTATCTCATAATTCCATCTTTTTATCTCATAATTTTGACTTTTTTTCTCATAATTTCTAGGTTTTCTCATAATTTTGATTTAACATGATCATTATCTTATTTAATTTTTTTCTTTTACTGGCAGAAATGGGCCTCCATAGGCTGCAGCCTTCATGACGACTAAACACAAACTCACCAGTAGCTCTTTGTACTTTGGCCTCTTCGACTCATCCTTTGTAAGGCTTGAGGAAAAGAAAAAAAGAGGAAAAAAAGTATTAAAACATTGCAGTATGCATTTCAGGCAAGTGTCCACCAGGGGGAGACAGAACCAAAGCAAGCAGCAGCTGGAGGTTGTACTCAATGACACCAGAGAAACCCTCCAGTAGAACCAATCTCCTGACAATAGAAATCTTCCCTTACCACACGTTGACAAAGGCGATGAACTTGGGGGAGAAGCGCCTCTCCTCCGAGTTGCTGAGCTGTGGAGGGTCTCCTCTCACCACCTGGGTCAACTGGTCAAACACACTGTTCCACTTTGGGTAGGGAAACCGTCCTGTGGCCAGCTCATACTGAAATACATTATAAAAGCACAAAATGAAGAAATTTGAACATTTAATATTTACAAATACAAATATTTAAAATCATCATCATTTCAGGGTGGGGGGCAGGGGACCATTCTAAGTGGACTTTAAAAGGTAAACTTTGTTTCATTTATATGTGCATACATGGAGAGGTTAGTGTGTTTCAGAGTTTGCACTCTTTACATGTCCCAATTTGGTCAGATGTTACTTTAGTTTAAGGCATGTTGTGTTATTTTGATTTACATCATTATTAAACAAGATTTATTCCATTTTATCTCTTATTCTTCACTCTAAATAAGCAAGCTAATGTTGCACAACAGTTACACCAAGAACTAGTTTGTGTGGTGCAACGTGTTTTAATTTAGTGTTAGGGCTAGGCTAACTTTAAACCAATTTAATTAATCTGCAAATGAGGCGTGATGTGTGATCATAGTTGTCCACACCTTCACCTTGAGGAAAAGCATTTGTGGTTGAAATGTTTTCAAGTCCACGCAGAATTAAAGAAGAACCGAGAACAAGATGTTGATGTGCAGGTATTTTCTAACTTATTCTTACCCAGCACCTGCGAAAAATTATGGATGTGCGTGTTCTTCCTGATGATTTCCCAGAGTAATGATGTAAAACTACATAATCCGGTGTAAAATTACACTAGAAAACCCAGAGGAAATTAATATACAGAGTTTTCCTGCAGTGTTTTCATAGTAGAGGCTTGTTACCTCACCTGAAATAAAGACTGCCTCGACTAACATCATAAAAAAAATCAACACAATTTTATTTAATAAACTGTAAAGCTTCTGGGAAAAAAGAGCAGATGTTCTATTCCACAAAGTAATTGTCATATATTTATTGAATGAGGCAATGGTTTACACTGTCATCTACTAACTACACTGTGGTTTACCACCTGGTACCTGAACAGTTAGGACTACAATTTATATAGAGAATGGAATAATTTCCCTACATTCACTGAAAACCTGTTTTTTGTCCTCTCGAACAGAGTCAAGACGGCATTAAGACTCACCAGTGTGATTCCCAAACTCCAAACATCTGAGCGGACATCGTAGCCTTGCCTGGATGCGCTGGGGTCTATTCTCTCTGGCTGAAAATTAGACAGGAAATCAGATTAAAATTTGGGCCCAGAAACAACAATAAACAGCCAAATTGAAAAAATATTACAAAAGCTTTTGGTATCCAAACAAACCAGGACTTTTGGTGATACGATAAGAGCAGAGACCGCCAACATGAACACCAACAAAAGATACTCAAAATCAAACAAATGTTTTGACTCAAGGCAGCATCTCAACATGTGCATTATCACTGAAGTAACTCGGTTGTCAGATGATGCTTTGATGAAACTCAGCAGAAGATACTGAAGCGCAGAGACGTGTTTCACTCCCGTTGTGTCAAATGAAAAAATACCATGTGAGGCCTGAAGTCAGCTTTGACAGTGTAGCAGCTCTAATGACAGAGAACGGTGGATTAACACATTTGCTTATTATTTTACTGTCGTACATTGAACAATCATCTGTGCGTTTTATGCAGCTCGCCTTAACAAGATTATCATATCTTTTATTGGACACATGAGATTGAAACTATCAGATCAGTTGGAGGCTGCAAGTTTTTCAGACCACCAGATGTCACTGTGCTTGTTGAGTTTAAAGCCTCTAAGCTTCAAATCTTTTGCAGCTTAGGGAACCCATACATGTGAACAACTGATCATGAATTTTAACTGGAGTTTTATGGTGTCAAAATTTCAATTTCCAAGCCTGTGAAGGAACCTAAAATATATTTTTTATTCCTTTCTTCACTCTGAGCTCCAGATTAGATCATCAGAGAGAAACAGGTGTTCAGGCCGAAACTGGGCCAAATAAAAATCCACTGCTAGACAAGTTCTCCCCCTGAGAATACCGAGCCAGCTCATCACCTCTGGGCATGTTTTCACCTGCACCACAAGATGCCATCAGCTCTGGAGCTCACATACGAAGACAGCACGTTCCCTCATTGCTGTCTGTCAGGACTGCAGAGTGGCCCTGCCTGCCTGCCTGCCTGCCTTACAAGACTCTTCTACTGCCATTTACAACCTCCTCTTCCGTTCATCACAATTCACAGTGGTAGACGTGGTAATGAGGTGTGCAGCAGAGGGCTGCAGAAATCTCCTGCCTCTCCTGCTGCTGTGCTGAGAGGAAGGGGAGCACCTCGCTGGCCCATTTACAGGCCTGAATTAGATGCTGACGTCACCCCAGCAGAGTGGGACAGTCTGTGCTGCAGCACTGTTGGGTTTTATAGAAGAGCAGCTGACTACTGCAGAGAGAGCCTGCTCACATCTGCCAACACTGGCAGTGTTTAGTCTCTGCAGTCACAGCATATAAATTATCTCAAATATAAACAGCATTAGTGGGGAAGCGATTAGACAACGATGTTACAAGGTTATAAGGTCCACCTTCTCCTCTCTTATCTCTGGTTATAAACGGAATACTTCCAGGTTTTTTTTATTGTATTGTAACTGACATTTTATAGACTAAATAATTCATCAAAAACACATACACACTCTATAGACATTATTATTTTGTATGACTGGAATTACTTTAGGAAAATAAAGCCTGGTGAAGCATGCTGCAGCATTTCTGCAATGAGAACTGTAAGGCAGCAGAGTCTAAGCAGAAAAGAACGGAGTCTTGTTTCATGCAGAATAATAAATAAAATATAAAAAATTAAAAGCTACAGTTTTCTTCTCGGGACACAAATGTTGTCAGTGTTATCGTACAGAGGTTGGGTGTGAGGTAAAGAGACCTGTGCACAGGGCGTTGAAAGAAGAAATTAAAAAGGGAAATGTGTGCAGCCTCATGTAAAAAAACTGTCTCTACTTCTTGACATAAACAGCAGCCACAGACGTGCTAGACTTATCATCATGTACAGTAGAACAAAAAAGAAAACCACATAATCATAACCGCGACCGCAAAGAGTTGTGAATAAGAGCTACTGGTTCCATAAAATCCACATACAAACACAGCAAGTCAGGCCCTCCAGCTGTACTGAGGTCAGTTTTTTTACGTCATTAAGCCTGCAGTCACCAGCAGTGCGGTGATCAAACACCTGGCGAGCGTGCCAGCTGGAAACCAGAAACTGGAGCTAAGATTCCTGAACCCTGAGTTCACAGCCGCGGGAAGATCCTGGGCGGCTTCGCTCAGACCGAGTCATGAATGAAGCGGACCGCCTCGGCCCTCCAGAGGGCGGGCACTGCGTGTGTTGTGGTGGTGGTGAGGATGTGCTGCTAGGGGTCCTGATAGTGCCTCACCAAATTTAGAATGGAAACTGCTGTGGAGTGACTGGGGCGGCTGGGGGGGGGGGCACCCACACACTTGCTGATGTAACCCCAAAGACAGAAAATAACCTCAGAGTGGCGACGACACAGTGAGATCACCTCTTTGCACCGCCAAAGATTTGGTGCATGCACAACAAAGCACGCACACACACGCACGCACGCGCGCACACACACACACATTCACACACGGGCTGTGCACTAAAAACATGGTCTCATAATTTCCTGATAACTAATTGATCATTTAAGTATTTTATTGAGAAGAAATGTTTTAACATGCAGCTTCTAAAATGTGAGGATTTGCTGCTTTTCACAATTTTCTATCATAATTATCTTTGGATTTTTAGACTGTTGGTGAGACAAAAAAACTATCTGAAGACATCAACGTGGGCTCCAGGAAATTCTGATAAATCAATTAATTTATTGATAACAGATTTTTTTTTATCAAAAAGGGAATGTAGTGGAAATTTTTAGTATAGTTGTATTTGTAACTTGTCTTAATCCATCATATGAGCACCCTCATGTAACCCCTTTGTAGTTAATACTGAACTGACTGTTCCAGTTAGAGCTGGACTGTATTTCTGCATATCTTCCCTTTTAATTGGGGTTTGACTCCTGAGAAGTTACAGCTACCTGCTTGTGAATCCTGACACCACCAGCTGCCAGCTAGGGGCCGATACTCCCATATCTATGTTTGCGTCAGTATGAGAGACTGGTTTGTTCTCATTTCAGGGGTGACCGAGTCTTGATTCTTATTTCAGATTTCCACCACAGGGAACTCTTTTATTTGTCATGCAGAGCACTATTCAGCCTGTGAAAACAGTTATTTTACATACTGGGAGCTTTGAGAATTAAATGATAATTCATCAGGTAGGTTGCGTCTTCATCGTTTTGGTGAGTGTTCTTCAAACAATGGCGACTGAAACTGAGTGATCATGTTGGAGCTGGTGCTGGAACTAATTAGTGTTGAACAGCGGTTAATTTGATTGAAATTACTGCAAAGCAAAACAGAGAGGCATTGGAGGAGATGGTGTGTATGACCATTGATCTGATTGAGGCAGAAGGAGGGGGAGTTTGTAGTGCTTGTCCGGCTGCTGAGAGACATGCTAGGAGGAAATGCGATGCTACAAAGCTGACCAATCATAGTTGCTGAGAGTATGCATCACCGCGACATGTAGTTACATTTCTAGGGAGGTGCACATCAGGGTACGGTGCAGGATGTGCGACCTACGGCGTTGATTCTGCACAGAGGTATAAACTGCAATGATACATAGTAATAAACATGACTGAAATCCAGTCTTTCACTTCTGCTCAGTGAAATTTTCATATTGTCACTGTTACTAGTAGAGTATCCTTTTCCAGTACAACGCAACACTAAAAGCACCAGAAAACACAGTCCAGTATCTGGAGGGCGTTGATGTAGTACTGAGGTGTCTGACTTTTAAGACTCATGGTCTGTCTCAGACATCAAAACCTCACCACAGCTCACATTTCAAGACTCCTGCACCCAAAAGTGATTCCTATCAGTGCGTCACAACCAGGTTTAAGGTCATACATGACTCGATGACCTTTTTTTTTTTTTTTTTTTTTTTTTAACAGGTCTCAGTCACAATGAGGTCATTTTGTTTTGTTTAGTTTCGCAGTTCTCAGCTCCACCAATACCAGCTGCACTTATTCATCATGAATCATTTCATCAGCACTAAGATGTACCTGCTGCCTTGTGTCAGCAGACGAGTCAGACACCTGCCCTGATTCATATCAGTTGTTTTACTGAATTCTGGGACACAACAGTTTGCATTTGTAATCTATGACTTAGTAGTCATGACAAGTAGTCAGGATGTCAGGATGATGAGCAGAAGGGAACATTTAATAGTCTTTTATTTCGGAGACCCATGCGTTTGCACTCTGTTGATAAGACCTCTACGATGTTCCATAAACAGCAGAACTCAATCACACCGGACTCTGTGTTACTCACTGCCATGTACGGTCTGCACCCTGCATCTCTGGTTTTGGCGATGGAGTCCACCAGCTGACCACTGATGCCAAAGTCACACAGCTTTATGTTGCCGTTCCTGTCCAGGAGGATGTTCGACGGCTTAATGTCTGACGGTGAAAGAAAAGACACAGTTAATGAAAAGGAGCCTGAAGCTGGAAAAATAATAAGACAGGAAAGGTGCCTGGTGTTGTCTTACCTCTGTGTATTATTTTCAAGTTTTCTTTTAAGTGGTTAAGTGCTTTCACAGTCTGCAAAATACCAAACAACTCTTTAGTAGCGGCAGTTGATAATAAGGCTTCTTTGTTTTTAAAAAGAGGAAAATAATCAGAGAAACTTACAGCTAATGTTATTTTTCCTAATATTTCTTCTGGAATCACATCGTCTAATGAGCAATATACAAATTTGTAAAATTTGTCTAAGGAGGTAGCCATAAGTTCCATACAAATCCAACAGTCGCCCTGAAACAAAAGAAACAAAGTCATTTCCTATAGAAGTAGTAGATTTCAAAATAAAACATTAAGGTTTTTAAACCGGAGAAACAGTAAAAAGAATTAAATATATCAAAAAAATAACAAATGTTTCAGATATGAAACAATCTCACCTCTCTGAACAGAGCACCATAAAACTGCACGATGTAAGGACAATCACTACTTCTCATGACCACGTCCAAGTCCATCAGCAGCTGCTTCTGCTCCTTCTCGTCAACCGTTGACCGGATTCTCTGTGACAGAAACGTAACAAAAAGTGTAAATGAAGACATGACCACGCTGTAAAACAGTCAGAGTGCAGATACCTGGATATGTGGGAGTTAGAGAGGTAAATGATCACCTTGACGGCCATGATCTGGTTACTCGGCTTGTGCACCATCTTGTTGACGGAGCCGTAGGCCCCTCGGCCGATCTCGCCCAGATCTTTGAGATCCTCGGCCGTGAAGTCCCAGTGCTGCTCTGGGGAAATCTTCAGCTTTCCTGACGACTCGATGCTGTGTGTCCTCAGCCTCTCTCTAAAAAAAATACATCCATAAATTTACAGTGTGTGCAAAAGAAAAGAGAAAATGCAGGATAAAAAGAAATGTACTGCTGGATTTCTTTGTGGCACGATCTCTGGGGTTCACTCACATGTGCGGGTTTTGAAAGGGTGGCCCCGCCGTGTTCAGTGTGAACCTAGTTGTGGGTTTGATTGGAGGGTTGGCAAAGTTCAGCTTCAGGGCTTTGCGTTTACCTGACCAGGGAAAGAAACAGTAACGAGATCAGATTTGAAATGAAACAGCAAATGCTGAGGATTGAGCAAAAAAAAAAAAAAAAAACAACAAAAAAAACAAACTCATCCCACATGAAAGGTCAGAATGATCAGTGAGAGTGAGTGAAAACAACACAAACCATAAACTGAGATAATGGGAAGAATGAGGAGATTCACTCAAATCTATGGATCTCATGCTTTCCACAGAACAAGAGGACAACTTCTGCATCACCATATATGGAGATTTTACAGAATATAGTCAAACTATGCTGTCATATTTCCAAAGACATACTCACCTATGAGCCTCTGATATCTCTGGTGGTATTTATTTGTTCTTACTGTCAACAAATCCCATGAAAAGACCCAAACCAACAATGATTGGCTCCTACTTACAAGTGTTGTGTGTGATCCAAAGCCTGATGAATGTTATTTCTCTGAGCCATAGAGCTTCAATGTTTCCAAAAACTATTACATTACACATCACTGTTTCACTGGGTGTCCCACACACTGTAGTTTATTTTGACTCAATCCCACACACACCATCCTGATGCACCAAATACTCACTAAAGCACCAAATGAGGATTAATCCGCCGGTGAAAGTAGTCTCTAACAAATGCAGTGGTTCCTCCTGTTTGAGTAATGTTTGATGAAAACTACAGTGCCCAGCTTTTTTAGGAAATTACTGAGCCTTCTTTTAAAAACTGAAAACTATCTATGATATATATACATATGTGTGTGAGCAGTTTTAAATGATTTCCATCTTCAGAAGCAAAAAAACTGTCTCATAGCTGAAAACCACAGACAAGGCGGGGAAGTCATAAAGTACTTTTCATGGGAGGTGTTGACAGTAAGAAAACCTCATGCTAGTCTTATCCATACATCTTCCTCATTCTTTATGTCACCTGTAATTTCAAGAATTAACAGGTGCTGTTCAGCCTTTAATTGAAGCTTTGTTTGCAAAGCAATAGCATTTGCAGTCATGTAGATGAGTATATCATATGTTATAATTCTGCGTTCATTATGACTATAATCCAATTACAAAACTTATACACTCCTTGACTACTTTATTAGGTACATCTGTACAATCTGATGCAATACAGTACAACAGCTCCAACATACATTCTGCCTTTATTACATGTAAAGTATTACTTTACCTTGTTGTGTTTATGTTTATGACTGAGGTCGTAGGTAGTTGGAGGTGGTGTTGTACTGGACTGCGTTATAATCAAAGCTGTTTCTAATATTCTCCCCGTCATGTCTGTAGAAGGGGTGGGTGGTAAAGCAGCCCAGTTCAACACCACCACAGAAAACTACAACTTCAACAACAAACATATAAAACAATTTAACACGTCTGACAGTGTCAATCAAAACTGAACATTATCGTCTTTGTAAAGGTTGAATTCATGGCTGAGCTGGTGCACTGGATTGCATTAGATCACATATACCATCACAGGTATATCTAATAAGGTGGCCACTGAGTTTCTTCTCCTACACTTAGATGACAACTGGATTGTCCCTTTAATAACAGTGGGTGATGCTCTGTCATAATATATTTTTATAGTGTAGTGTATAGCATAGTATATATATAGTATATAGTGTGTTATAGTGCAATACTGGTATACATCATGATGTAGTACATTTTTTGTACTACATCATACTTGTAAAAAGGAAGATGTGTTCAGTTTCTAGTTTGTAATGAGGTCCACTTAGCTTAAACTAATGCATCTAATACAACAGTACTGTAAGAAATCCTTCCTTCAAGTTTTCAACTATAAGATCATTTCAGTGGATGTAGCTTATTTGTTTGCTAGTTGGCTAGGGTAGGCAAAATAACAGAAACACCTGTCAACGTAACTACAATTCATATCTTATATTTTAGTGCTTTTCATGTTGTAATACTTAAATATCAGGATATATCTTGATCACATTAGACCAGAGAGGTGTTTATTAAACCGACTCGCATTAATGGTAATGCAATGGACAAAATTAAACATTATAAGCTTCATGAAGGCAGGATTTGATGCAGGTGTTGTAGTAGACTGCATTAGCTTGTGCTAGGGGAACGTAATACCCTGCAGCTGAGTGTAAATTACATGGAAAGTCTCTGTCAAATTCATTTCATCTCACTGAATATATCATCACATCGCCCAACCCTAACTTACACTGGTGTCACCTGTTCAGCGGCTGCCTCACACATTCATTTATTTATCTGAGGAGGCTATCAACACCCAGCAGCGCTACCTACATTTGAATCTTTTATTTGATGCAGAAACAGAAAGGCAAGCATGCTGCTAAAATCCCACACACCTACATTCACAATGCAGACACAAACCCAACACAGGTCAACAACAAAACAAAACAAAAAAAAAAAAAAAAAAAAAAAAAAAACAGGCTAAGAAGAAAATATATATATATATATATCTCGCACATGCTTCTCAAGGCCAACTGCTTTGATTTCACCTTGAATCATAGGACTGTGTTCCCAGCTTGCTCCACCCAAAAATACCACAAGAATGTGTGTTTGAATTCCAGTAAGCAGCATCGCTTGAAATGACATCTTTTGAGTGTGTGTACCTTGTCTCGACAAGCAAGTGCTATGCTGAGGTGCACCCATGCCAAAAAAAAAAAAAAAAAAAAAAAAAAAAAAAAAAAGACAAACCAGTCGGGGAAAAAAAACAGTGATGTGACAACACTACAGGCACTACTTTTGCTTGTTAGTGACACACTGTAAACCAGTGAAGTAGAGCTTCCATTACAGTATTTAATGAGGGAAACAGGGTCTTTCTTTATCTGGGAGAGCTCTTCCATCACACTGAGGAGTTAAAATCAGTTTGTGCCAAAATATCAATGGAAGCTCTGAATTTTAGGCTTGTGCCGATGAGAAATACATTACCTGTAAGTGTTTTTGACTAGAAATGACTGCCTTTTTATGCAGCACAGATTTGTAAAGTCTGTATCTTGTGTGAAAAAGGTTGTGACTTATCAAACTGAGTTTCTGACAAGCTGCAGCTTTCTCATTCTCTATTATCTGAGCTACCGGCACAAGCCTACTTGAACCCGTCAGAAGTCTTGACTTGGATTAGTTGAGAACAGCAGGACAGACTCCCCCATACCAGACTGTCAGGCGGAAACAAAGGAATGAGAACTGTTGGTGCTGAAGCAAAAGAGGGTTGGCTTACTTGGGGGAGCTCCAGACAGGTTTATCTGAAACCCTAGAGGTGAGAAGACAGCTTTTATTTTCTTCATAGTTCACCCTTCAAATTTGCCAGCTTGTTATGTCTTTCTCAAGAGACTGCTGTATTAGTAGACCTCCAAGATTTAATGTGGCATCCCTTGCTTAAAGGATTCTATAATAACCTCTTCCTGGAATTAAAAAAAGTGTCCATTTCATTCAGCAAACCCAGGACTAACAGGAATCCTGCAGTTTTAGGGTTGACAAATAATCACAGAAATTGGCCTTGCTGTGCTGAGTTCTATTGCAGGTTAAATGCATTATCTGGAGGGTAATGCATTAGCATGCACACGCATTTTATGAAACAGCTACAAGCACTTCAGTATGGTGAATTATGTCATGTGTCAGTCAGTGGAACAGCAAATGAAAGGGGCAAAATGACCTGTAGATACAACAAAAAAGGATCTGAAAGTGAGTATGGATTACCATCATGAAATGGTTTTGCAAAGGGAAACATATTACAGTTTCATAAACATCTTTTTTTCTTGGGACAGCTCACCATTATTCAGCACCATGTCAGGAGTTAGGAATCATTAGTTAGCAGCATTAAGGTAAAAAAGTGAAAAATGGTCAGGCAAAGGTGAATGAAAACAGGATTACATAACAGGGATAAATGCCAGATATCTGATACGTTATGATTATATAATCAATTAAGTCAAAGTGTTTATGCCTGAATCATTACTACTGTTAGACTTGATTAAGGTAGCATCTTCTTCTTTATATAGAGTGGTACTAGGAATGCAAAATTAACATGCAAATCAGATATAAATCCATAGAATCAATGAAAGATTAAAATAATAATAATAATAAAAAATCTAATCAACTGTACAATCTAGTACAAACATCATTAGATAGTGGCGGGTTAAACTTGGTCTGGTATGAAAATCTGTTTATGGCAGATATGAGGGATTGACCAAGACCACTAAAATGTGTTAACACTCATGTTTGTGCTTGGTTCTTCACCTAAAAACTTTTAATAATTGGATTTTGATTAACTTGCTTATCCTACTCTACTAAGTCAAATGAAGTGTGTAGCTACCTGTTTCACTCTGACATCTCCAGCAGGTGTTGGACTCTGAAAGTTAAAATGAGACATTGTTTGTACAAAGATACATCATTATAATGAGCATTTGGTTTAGTGGTGGTTGTATGAATAAAGAGAAGACTGGTTTAATTGTTTCTGTTGACAAGAGCCTTAAAAGGACAGAACAGCCTCAGGTTTCACTGGGCCTACTCCATACAAGCAGGACCAAGCTGCATCACTACAAACACTCACTACTTAATAACAGAGTTTTAAAGACTGTATGGAAACCCATCAAGCTTTAAAGTCAAATTCAGCAATTTAATTTGGATTTGCATATTGCCAAACATATACACCCAATGCAATATAACTTCTGATAATGTCTTAGTTGTGAAGGTGTTTGGACAAATTCGGCATATTTTACACTACCATAGTTCTCAATCCAAAGAGGTGAAATTCGTTGTATTAATGTAGAGGACGAATGAAGCCTAAGTTGGAAAATAGAGACGTCATGAATATCAAGGGAGCTGTAATTCAAATGCATGATGACACACTGATTAAATCTATGCGGAATAGTGGTTTTTTTGTTTGCACGATTTAAAAAAAACGAGAGTTTAATCATTGGTTTATATGACATATGTAGCAATAGCTGTGACTTAAAATTGCCCATTTTAGGAACAGAGTTTGGCGAGAATCTGCCCAGACAAGGGAGAACATAATGTAACGGGGCTGAAAAATATCAAAATGGTAACAAGAACATAAAATACAATTTGAAAGGTACAAGGGAATAATTATTTTTCCAATTGATGGACTCAAGCAATTAAACGTAAGCACGTTCCTCTTGGGAAAAATACTGGTCCGTTCCCTTGAGAGTATTTTTCAGTCCTGGGAGTAGCCTCAGCCTCCCACGGCTAGCCCTGCTAACATTAACCTTCACTGCAGCAGAATGTGAGCTCCCGGCTACAAGCAGATATTTCCACCTTCACCCTTCACTTACCCTGCATGCTGCTCATGGTGGTAATGTGCTGAGACTGGGACTGGTGATGGTGGTGCGCTGCAGAGCCTGCGTTGTTGCTGCTGTTGTGGCTGCTAGGTGTTGTTGAGTTGTTAGGACTGGGAGTCGCCATTGTTGTGTGTTTGAATTCCATCAGCAGCACCGGGCTGCAATGCAGAGAACGGAGAGCAACTTCACCCGTCTTCTCTCCCAGCCACGATAATTGCTGCCTCACTAACGGAAACTTCACACCGCAAAACGAGCTGCCGGCGGCTGTAGAATACTTCAAAATGCGTCAATTATCTAGAAATTTTAAAACTTCTAGGCTAGGTTAAAAGCTACCTGTGTGGTAACGTTAACAAAAACAAACATCCAGCTAGGCTAAGCTAACTAAACTGGCTAGTCAAGGGGCTTTACGACCCGCAATCAGCTGACCAAGTGACACTGACATGTCAACACCCACAGCTGCTACATGCAATGAGCCACGACCAGACCGGATGTCACATTCAAAATAAAACGAACATGTCACTTAAATTCAGTGCAAATTAATTAAAAGATTAAGATTAAATCAAAATTAAGTTGAATTGATATCTAGGCACATAGCCTATCTAAATAACACAAGATAGCTACTTACATTACCAGATTAACACCTTGAGGGGCTCCTGGACAAAAATGTGTTGTTAGACCCCTATTGCCCCACTACACATGGCAGCTTATTTCCCCAGGCACCCAGAAACTTTAGTCGAGTAAGAGAAAATTAATTGATGACTAATTGTTTTAACTTATTTTTAACAAAATTGCTTAAAACAAATTAACTCAACATAAACTAAAAAAACTAAGGTTTCAACACTAGATTTTGACACAGGGACACATAGATAGAGTCACAACATGGAGCATGGAGGACCTGGTATGGTTTCAAATCTCTAACAAATTTGCTAATAATCACATTATGTAGACCGATTTGTTATGGAGTAAACCTGGGGCATTTGGGATCCCTGGGCAGTTGTTCACTTTGCCTGGTTGGTAGTCTAGTTTTAGTACGTGAAATTTAATTATAGTGTAAATAAATAGAAACTGAAATTTTAAACGCAACAAACATGGGGGACCTCCAGAAAACATGGCATAATCTAGAGGTTGAATATTACATAAAATGGATTTATTCATATTGCTATTGTCCTTTTATGGCGCATGTACCTAATAACCAATATGCAATTAATCAAATCAATGCAAACTAATTGCCAAACAATGAGCTTCAGGCCTTCGGGACATTGGAGGTCTGGGGCCCTCTGCAAATTTGTAATCAAGCCTTGAGAAAAATGTATTTAAAAAATTTAATATATTATAAATAAATGAATAAACCCCCTGATTTTTCACATAGAGGATACAAGGGATAATTTGTACCAAGTGTAGTTTATATAACTAACAAACATCGGTAAAATATCTCAATACTTTGCTATATTGTTTAAGATTTTGGGTGTGGTGTCATGTTTATTGTCTCCTATTGTGCTTGTTCTTTTTGGTGAATCAGTTTCCTGCCATGATAAAGTTTAATGCATTTTTTTTCCTGCCAATTGAAATGTATTAAATTGACATACAATAGTGATTTTATTTTGTAAAGAAACACCAGAAGTAGTATTTCTTCATTGTTGCTGCCTTGACGTCACTGCGGTCTTGGCAAATGTGTGCTCGTTTTGTTGTACGTGGCAGCCAGGGACGAAAAAGTCCAAGATTTAATCTGATATAGTAAATGAAGATAGACTATATGAGGTATTTTTGACACCTTTTTTTTACCTCTTACAAGCTCAAGCCATAGCTCTGTCAGAGAACATTTAAAGAACTACATTGCAATTAAAGGACTGTATTCGTGGGTGTCGTGCTGACAGTTATGCAACACAAAATGTTAAAAAAAAATCTTTATAAATCTTCTGTAGTGTTGGTCTGTGGTCTTAAATCAAACCTAAAAGGGGCTTGTGGTCTGGTGTATGATTCACTTGGGAGATAATGGCATTAAATCATTTGTAAATCGTAGTGTATATCGAAACTGCACCTTCGCATTGGTGTAGTTAATATCAAACAAACCCTTTATCTTTTAGTAGACCAGCGGCACTCGGGGGGGGGTGGTCGGTGCGTCTGCTTTCTTACGTCTTTACTTCCCGCACGCCCGGGCGGGGACGTGGAAGCAACAATGGGCGAAGTTAGTAAAGCGCAGAGCACCGGGACATGGCTTTTTGTCATTTGGCAAGTCTGCAACGTTTTCATGTCTTTATTCTTCGCTCTTGCCACGTATGTTCAGGTGAGAGTCCCCCCCCTTACACACACGACATGTCCCCTCCTTTTCTCCTCTATCCTTAATTCGTGATCAATAATCAAGCATTTAACTGTGTCTTGGCCTTAGATCAATGATCCAGACGCAGGGTTGTGGATGGTAAGATTACAGCCATGCCTCATGGTTATTATCTCTTTGGGGATTTTATATGTGATTTGTTATTCACACCACGTTTCTGTTGCAGGTTGGGTATGGGGTCCCTGCAGTCCTGTGTGCTTTTATTGGCTTGAAACCACATGTGACAGGTAGAGTGACAAGTTTGGATCTGTAGTTGTGTTTATTTGTTTGTCACTTTACTAGATGCTTTTCTACTGGGGAAAAAAAACCTCACTTTAATGATCATGGACGCAGCTGCTCTCTGAGAGTTTCCTTTCCTCTGACACTGACAGTTGGCATTTTCCTGTTTTCCACATTTCACCACAAGTAGTTGAACTCTGCTTTAGTGCAGTTTTCCAGTGCTGAAAGCGCCATCAAGTGGCTGTATGGTGTATGTACAGCTCATAGAAGCTCACCTGCAGAGCAGGATTCAGTGCATGATGTCTTCATTTGGGTTTTTGCATTTTCATTGCAGAGACTTTGCCCTGGAGGCGTGTTGCTGATCTCCATGTGATGATATCTAGTGCTGTTATTGCCATGTTGGGATGGACACTTTATAAAGAGCGGATCACACAGATCTTCCAGCAGGAGGAGGGCAGGTACTACACCTCACTGTGAAACTGATGTTTTCATTTGACTGAATTCCTTTTCTGGCAGTGGTAACAAATAATAGATTATGTTGGAAACCACATATAAATTACACCAAAGCAAAAATTTCATTTGCAATACTGTAAATACAGATTCGTATGAATCACCATGTCTGAATCATCATTCTATATCTTATACTGTGCACTTATATAAAACAAACAAATACAAATCCAATTTTCATAAAGAGAGAGCACTGAGAGTATTGTAAACAAATCTACTTACCACAAACCAATAAACTAACTGTTTATTGAATTAAAAATTTACCCTGAAATTTAGAGATTCACTTGACTTTAAAATGACTCAGAAGTATAGAGTTAAAACTCAATTAATACCTGAAAGGTTGTTTATAATTTGAGAGGAATTTAAAAAATATGTATATGTAAATCTCTTCAGTCCTGGTATGTAAATGGAAATGGAAATTTCATGTAAATGCTTTCCGGGCTTCACTGTACTGAGGATACATTTTTTATCTATTTATTTATTTTGGTTAAATATTTTTTCCCCTTTAGAGAGTTTTCTGGTCTCATGCTGACAGTTGTATGGCTTCTCCTGTGTCGCCACTCTGGAAGGTAACGTTAAGATGTAACCAAGGGATTTATTTCAGATCTTGAATCTCATAAACTTTTTATTTTTATTCTTAAAAATTATTTCACATTGTGTCTGAAAGATTGATGCCATTCTTCTCTTCTGTGTCAGGGCTCCGGTCGGGATGCTCAGAGTCTCTACAGCTGTTGCCATCACAGTCTTCCCCTTCGTGGCCTGGCTTTACTACTACATCAATAAGGAGCTGAGATTGAACTGGCCTTCACATTGTAAAACTGCTATTTAGACATCGACTTCTTTCCTACTTTTTACTTGATCAAAAATTAATTTTGTGATATTGTTATGACTGAAAATCCTGGACAATATGCTGCTTAAGTAAAGTTTTTGTGGCATCATTATATGCAAACATATGGCTGCCGAGGTGAATTGAAATGGTGTTATTTTTCAAAAAAATATTTTTTTAATTTAATGTTTACCTACAAACTGTCTTTGTCTTTGACTTTCAATTTCAATGTGTAAATTTTGACTGATAGAGATTAGAGAGTTAATCAATGTTATTGATTTTTACATTTACTCTTTCAAATGAAGTGCACTGTGTAAATAATATTGAATGTAATAATAAAAAAGTAAATCAAGTTGGCCTTTAATTCAAAATTCATATTAGTGGTAAATTAGATTCAAGCATGTATTAAGACAGGGAGACAGATGACTGTGAGATGCTGGAAATCACAAGAGGGTGGCTGCACGAAAAGAAAAGATGTCTTACTGATTTGAGAGCTAGATTAGAAAATATACTTGATGACGGGCTAACAGATAGCTGCTTTTGTAATGATTAGGAGCAGATTGTGGTTAGAAATTGATGCATTTGTATATTTGTGTCTTGCCTGTGTTTTGTAATGCTGAGCATTACATTTGAATACAACCGATAGGTGACTATACATTTATTTATCATGCCAGGGTTTAAACTGGGATCAGATCCTTTACACTCTCATGAGTGCATATAATTAATGTGGGTTTGTTTTGCAGTGCTAAATTAATATCGTGCTGGTGTTAGTGTAGTCAGAGAGTGAAAAACAGAAGCCATGGAAATATAATATATATGAAAAACTACAAAATGTGAATCAAGTCAGTAATTACCTGTGGAATGAAAAATATAAACTTCATTTATATATTCATTCAGTTATTTTGCGCCTACAGAGGCTGCGCAAAGGATCAAGGATCAATACAGTATGTATGAATTTTATCTATAGTGATGTACATATGTGCATTTTGTATATTTATTCATCTATTTATTTATTTATTTATTTATTTATTTATTTATTTATTTATTTATTTATTTATTTATCAAAGCAGTTACTTAAACATATTTTATAACTGGATGTTACAGCCTTCAGGGGGCAGCAGAAAGCAGAGGGACTTCCCCAATCGTAGAAGAAGATGTAATGACGCAATTTCCTGTGTTTAATAACGTTTACCTCGATACTGATCTGAGAGCAGCCTTTTAACTTTTGAATCGACCATTTTGACTTATCATGAATCTGGAGAGCTGACCTGAGAACAGCAGTTAGTATGCCGCCTCTCCACTCACGTTTCACGTTTTGTAAACTAGTAACCGCTTCCTTGTATCAGCAGCGGTTCTGTCAAGGTCCAAACATGGCCCAGAGTGTGTTATATCACAGGTTGTTTCACAGCAATGTTAAAGTCTTACAGAAATGTTCCGTCAGATTCACACACAATGTTTTACGGAGAGAAACTGGGCTGAAAAACACACTGTCGCCGCGGAGAGTCCACTGCTGTCTGGTAGGTCAAAGCTAGCTGACTGAATCAGCCGTAACACCAAACTCCATTAAGAAATGTGATAATTTAGCGTACGCATCACTGTCAATGCTGTTGTCACGCCTCTGAGCTTAAATACGACTTTAACCTTTCATAAACACTTGTCAGTTTCGCCTACATACAACCCATCATGTACCACTGATTTCAGTTGCATGAAATATTAGAGGAAACGTTTTTATAAAGTTAACAAGTTATTAAAACATCGTTGCATGGCAGGTCTTTTCTTAATGTAGTCTGAATATAATAAACACAACAAATTCCATCCATTCCAGAAATTTTCTCTGTAGCTTATCGCTGTTTTAGTTGAACTTGATTTTCATGTTTTGCTTTTCTTTAAATAAATATAATGTATATTTATGATATAAAGCTGTCAGAATTTTATACGTAACATTTCTTACAGTTAACAACCTATTAAAATACCAGCAGACAGTGTGAAGCTGTCCACATTAAAAAAGTGCTTAATAATTCAGTAGAGATCTCCAGTTACCCCATCAGTTACCCCATCGGTCTTCACATGAAACAGCACCACTTGAAATGTTTGAATAGAATGAACGGAATTGAATAGAGACTTCATATTGCATATTAACTCTGACCACAGCTCTTTTTTCTTTGTGCACTCATTAACAGGTGAATCCCAGTCAGTGGTACACCTGCAGAAAAACACAATGGCTGAATCAGCACTGCTCAAGAACATTTTCCTCATTGCCTCCACCACCCTCACCACAGGGTGAGCCGAAGAAGTCTGGGGTAAGTGACGAAAGTTCACAAAAAGGTTAGAAATCCCCAGTTTTGAACAGGTCTTTTGTCAAATCTCATCATAATTAACAGGCAAGTAGGGAGTTTATTTTGAATGGTCAAATAGAGAGTATTCATGTGGCCATACAAAGGTTGGAAAAGTTTTAAGGCATTCTCAAATTTAAAAGCTGCAATTAGTAGAGGCATTATTTGTCATGTTGTAGTAACTTATTTTTGTTGCAGGTGCAGTAAACAGTAACTGCATTTGGTGCCAATTCACTAGTCAGATGTATTTTGATTGTGCATTTTAAGCCTCGTACAGTGATTATTGTAACTACACACTACAAACACTAAACTTCATCAGAAATTATAGAGCAACTACTTTCATTCTGTTGGCAATAATTATGTCATCAATCGATCAGTTAGAGCCACTCAGCCATTATTCATGGCATGATAGATCTGATCCTCTTCTTCCCCTCTCTGCTTGTCAAGGTGTCTTTGAGTGTGAGAAACCGAATACCAAATTTCTTGATAATCTTGAATAAACCAACATTTTTGTTTTTTGGAGTTTTGCACAGTCTGCCCTGCTGCTGAGTCTGATCCTCATTTAGCTGCTTTGTTAACTGGTATTTAGTGGCAGCATTACTTATACCTGAAACATAAAGAAACAATAATATAATTATATACAGTATATTATAAAATAGAACATAAAACAACATGATATGCAACACTATAATTATGTTTTATTAGAAAAACAACAACTGAAACAAATGCAATAATATCAAATATTACAATAACGTTGTATATTGCAATATTTGAGCTTGACTGTACCGAGATATTACACTGTGGATATCACCCAAGCCTAAAGGTGGGACCTAATAAACACTTAAGAGAATGGAGAGTATCTTTATACTCTTTATAAACACAAGTTGTTCATTGTTTTAACACGTTAATGGAAAAGTTTTGGTCAAATGATATCAGCTATAAATTTTTCTGTTATCAAGGCTTCTGAGATAACGTACAAAATACTGTGAGACCCTATAAACTAAAAAATGATTAATTAATTTAATGTTGGGTGACCCACTGGATAATTAGCTATTATAATGAATAATTAATTTGTCAGCACAAAGTCATCATTCATAAATTACTTATTACTTGAGCAGTTTCTATTTG
Organism: Seriola dumerili; assembly: GCF_002260705.1. Taxonomy (NCBI): domain Eukaryota; kingdom Metazoa; phylum Chordata; class Actinopteri; order Carangiformes; family Carangidae; genus Seriola; species Seriola dumerili. The sequence continues at coordinate 5,948,310 of NW_019174299.1, read as the reverse complement.
ACTACAGTAAGAATATTTACAGTTTATTCTAACACATTAAACTCATTACGAATCATAAATCTGTGAACTCCTGATTATATGAACATTTGCTTCAGGCTGTGTGGCAGAAAAAAAACATTTAGGTTTTAGCTCAAATAAACCCAAGAAGTAGTTGTCTTGAAATGTAATTTTTACTCTGTGAATTTGTTTTTCTCGATGTTTCCTCTGTAAAGCCTGTGACATGGAAATCTTTAGCAATAACGTTTGCTATTGGAGGAACTCTGCTGGGAGGAATGAAATATTTCAAAAAAGAAAAGGAAGAAAGTGAGTATTTTACTGGGCAATATACTGAACGCATTAAGGTAAAGTTAATATGAAATTCATTTGGTGAATTTAGGCAATAAAGCAACTGTGTCATGTCTGAACCAAGTTATTTTTTATGTTGAATTATGAGATAATGCTTGATTTAACTCTGTTTATCTGTTGAATTGTGCAGTGATTGAAAAAGAGAGGAACAAATCAATAGGTAAACCGGCGCTGGGCGGTCCGTTCTCGCTCACTGATCACAACAACAAGCCCACCAAGAGTGAGGACTTCCTGGGCCAGTGGGTCCTCATCTATTTCGGGTTCACTCACTGCCCGGACATCTGCCCGGATGAATTAGAGAAAATGATCGAAGTAGTGGATGAAATAGGTAATAAAAACAGTTTTCATCACAGGCTATGACACACAAGAGTAAATTTAATTCACCAAACATCCTGTCCTGTTCGTGTTCGGCTTCCCTCAGATAACATAAAGTCTCTTCCAAACCTGACGCCTCTCCTCATCACCATCGATCCTGACAGAGACACACCAGAGGCCATGGCTGCGTATGTGAAAGGTACAAAAACCACATAACCCGGCTGTGTTTGTAACTGGATTTCCTTTTTCACACTACAGTTGTGGAGAGACCTGTTGGTTGAATAAGGGCAACTGAGATCCTGGAATTTCCCAGAAGTCTAACAAAAACCTGTTTCTGTGCACCTGTGTGTTTGCATACTCAAGACTATTATATGTACTAAAACAAAGATGCCTCAGCTGGTACTATTACACAGCTGTTGTAGCTAAATACTCAAGTCTGTCCATTAAACGCTCCTATTACGAATTTCAAAATCACCTGACAACCTTCAACAGGATAAATAAAAATATAAACACTGTGTGTCTGATTATCCTCAACAAAACTCTACCTTTTAGCTCATTCATTCTGTTTCATTAAGTGTGTTTCTGGATATTAAGGTTTTTTTTTTTTTTTAGATCATGTCCACTTGACTTTTGAACCACACTTCACCTCTGTAATAGTTGACTTGTTTTTTTTTACCATGGTGAGTCTAATAGATAATGTGATTTACATTTCAGAGTTTTCCCCGAAGCTGATCGGCCTGACAGGGACAATAGCTGACATTGAGCAGGTTTCCAGATCGTACAGAGTCTATTACAGTCAGGGACCAAAGGACGAAGACAATGACTACATTGTGAGTAGTAACTCTGCCGTTACTAATGCTACGTATCTTAAGGATGGAAGGATAATCTAGGACAATAGATTTAAGAGGGTAGTGTCTGAATTCTCTTCTCGTTGGCTTTAGGTCGATCACACGATCATCATGTACCTCGTTGGACCAGACGGAGAGTTCATGGAGTATTTTGGACAGAACAAAAGAAGCGCAGAGATCTCCAGCTCGATAGCAGCGCATATGAGGAAGTACAAGAAGGGGAAGTGAGCTGCAGCCTGCTAAAGCCCCCAACAGTCTGACACACTGTCCTCAGGTGTTTTGCATAGCTTGGTCGACTTAAATCTTCACTGCTATGTTATTTATTTTGGATACACTATTATATAAAGTTAATGTGTCTGCAGTAACATTACTTTCAGTGGGTGGTGTGCAGAAGAAAAACAGGTCTGCAGCCTGGTGCTGTCACAATGTTCTTCATTATGATCCATAACACACTACACTGCTGCTGCGTTCACCCAATTTGGAAAAGACTGCAGGTGCTTCCTGCTTAAAAAAACTGTATACATGAGCTCCAGCTCCTCAGTATCTCTGATTTCTGATGTAAATAAGAAGAGAACACCTGAAAACAGATATAGGAAGTGAAATGAAGGTTTGATTTTGTGATAAAAACCAAAATACAACACATTTTTTTGGATTTGTTTTATTTGTGCTTGACAGGCAATATAAGTATAAACTAAAATTTGTTTTCATCAAGCCTACACACAGAAAGGAAAATGTTGATCAGGACTAACTTGTAGGATTTTAAAGTGTGTTGCAACTCCCATTGACCGTATCAAGAAAGAATCTAGTGAGACTGACTGAGTGAGACAAGTGCCAAACTAGATTTGAGCTTATTTAGAAATCGAGTCACCATTACATATTTGTACCAGAGGGCACTGAAGTTTATTTTTACACTGTAAAATGTCCCATTGAATATGTAGCTTAGTCAAAATTAGTTAGCATGGAATTCGCTGTAAAAGAAATGATGGCAAAGAGTGCACCAATTTTCACAGATTTTTTTATTTTTATTTCCACATACATTTTTTTGGCATTTTTATGTCTTTATTTTGATAAGAAAGTAGAGACAGACAGGAAGTACAGGAGAGACATGCAGCAAAGGATCCGGCTGGCTGGTACTCTAACCAGGGACATGCCCAGGGCTTAATACGCCCATATGGTATGTGCCCTAACACCTCAGCCATCAGGTCGCCCTCCATAGACACATTTTAACAGATACTGAGTTCTGAGCGTTGGAGAGATAGCAGCTTGTGACCAAAGAAAAATAACTACAGCTCCCCAACACTGGAGGGTGCTGTTCAAACTGTTGCACCACAGTCTAGACTTGATGCCAAGAAAACCGGAAAATGGAAGTTTATGGGTGTTTAATATTTCATATATGAAGCTGAAAGTGAAGAGTGACAGTAGCATCATATTTTATTTTTTGTCTCAAATGATGTTGATGACATTATCCACTCTAGGTTCCCCACTGACGATTTGTTTCAATTTTGAATTTTGTCTGTGATCCATCGTCAACAAAATACATAAGACAATTTCAACCACAGGCAGCAGGATGAGGAACTGATTGGAGATCTGATTATCTTCAAGTGGTATGACAAAATCTTCTCTAAAACCTGATACTGACTAATGATCAGAAAACACAGATCTTTTCGTGTATTAGTGTTGTCAGAAAGCTTTTAAGACTGAGATCACTGTAATGAATAATTGCTTTGAGACTGAGGTTAGCCACAGACTGATAATGTCATTAAAAGCTTCACTGTTTGCTGAAAGATACTGTTGACTTCCATTGATAGTCTCCTTTAATATCCCTGCCTCTGGACAAATGTTTCTGTATATTACTATTTCATAGACAATAAATAGGGGCTAAGTTTTTAAGTTTACAAAAACGTTAATTCAAACCTGAACTTCCCAGCAGCCAGTGCTGATTTATTAATATCTTCTGTGGCTGCACACCTGTCATGTTCCTTCTTTAGAAATTGGATTAGTAAAGCAAACACAGCAGTTGTTTGGCTCTCCGCAGCCAGACACCGCACTTATTCCTGGAGGAGAGAGGCCTTCCAGCTCAGACTGCCGTCACATGGAGCACTCAGAATGGACCACATTGATTACTGGATTGATAAGTTATTTTAAAAACCTCTTCAGTGCCTCTGCTGAGCCGTAATCCTGTTCTTTTCCAAGCATTTCACTCAAAACAACACAAACACATTTGCATTCCTAACTCTTTTTTTAGTGAATCTCACTGTGATGATTAAAATTAACACTCAACTTACAATTTGTCTGCCTGACACTCATTTTAAATTCAGATACTGCTTGACAACAAAACACCCTGTGCTGCGTCCTACATCCAGACATTAAACTAATTCTAAGCAGGTATTGAGAGTATGCAGTTTGAAAAGTGACTTAATTAAGTTCAAAGATGCAGATTAATCATTGACCTGTAATGGACAAAGTAAAAAAAAAAAAAAGAGCTGCTCACTGAAAAATTGACAAAAATTGTGGACAATTGTCTCAAACAAAGCATACGCTGACTTCAGAAAGTATTGAGACCCCTTCACTTCTTACACACTTTATTATGTTCTTTAATTGAATTGAATTAAATTCAATTAAATTGATAAAATTCCCATTCTTGTCCATCAATTAGCACTAAATAACCCATAATGACAAAGGGAAAACATGCTTTTATAACTTTTTTTTTTTTTACAAATTTTACTAAACATCAGTATTTAGACCCTTAATTCAGTACTTCAGTACTGAAGAAGCTCCTTTGGCAGCAGTTAACGCTTCCAGTCTTCCTTGGGTAAGCTTTGCACACCTGGATTTGGGCAGTTTATCCCATTCTTCCTTGCAGATCCTGTCAGACTCCCATTATATTGAATGGGAGGTGTCTATGAGCTGCCATCTTCAGGTCCCTTCACAGACGGTCTGTTGGAGTTAAGTCTGGCCACTCAAGGACTTGTCCCAAAGCCACTCCAGCATTGTCTTGGCTGTTTGCTTCAGGTCATTGTCCTGCTGGAAGATGAACCATCGCCCCAGTCTCAGTCTTGCGTGCACTGTGGAGCAGGTTTTCCTCACGGGCCTCTCTGTATTTGGCTGCACCAACTGAGGTGGTCGTCCCTCCAGCAGGTTCTCCATGTCTGCCGAGAACTTCTGAAGCTCTTTCAGAGTGACCTTCGGGTTCTTGGTCACTTCCCTGACCTGTCTGGCTGGACGCCCAACTCTAGGAAGAGTCCTGGTGGTTCCAAGCTGCTTCCGTTTCACAGTTGTTGAAGCCACTGTGCTCCTGGGAACACTCACAGCTTTAAAATGGTTTTATACCATTATCCTGATTCATGCCTCACCGCAGAACTTTATCGCAGATCTACAGAGAGATCTTTGGATTTCACGGTTTGGTTTATTGTTCCCAGTTCAAGTGCCAGGCTATTTAAATAGTGCATGATGCTTAAATCAAATCTAAGAAACTTAACAGATGAATAACATAAATGCATATTATTTATTTTAATGAATAAATAGTAGTGGTGGTACTGAATTCAAATGCAGTTTTAACTTCCTCTCTTCCTTGGCTCCCAAATGACGAGTGCTGAAAAAACTGGCCTACGGTTGAGCCTAATTGTTGATCCCAGTGTGTAGCGTAGAACTGTGATGTTTTTGTGTCAGAGCAGTAAAAACAGACAAAACAATGGAAACAGAACAAATGAACATAACACAGAGAACCTTAAAGTGATCCGCCAACCCTGCACAGTCCTCCAAATTAAACAACTAAATCTGTTGGCGTTGAACACACACAACAGATGCAGCATATGTTTAACCTCTGTGATTAAAATACCATCCAGCTCCATTTTATATTCATTTGTGAAGCTAAACTGCAGCATCAGTGAAAGCAAGAACCAAACTGGATTTGGATTGACAGTGTGATTGATGTGTGACGGCTCCGGGCTCTGCCAACACCTCCCACAATCAGCCCGCTTCTGGGCAGATCAGTCGTGCTGTCAATCCAAATGCAGTTTACTGCGTGCTTTCATGGTTGTTGCAGTGTACGCTCACAAATGACACAGATCAGTGAAGAAGCTGTTTCTGCTTTGAGTGCTGGGTTTAATCCCTGTCCGGAAAAGCAGCCTATGAGTGACAAACTGCCTCTAGTGTAACATGTAAATCTCGCTTTTGAAATGCTGCTCCTTTGTGAATCAAAGAAAACACTTGTCTTTTTTGTACATGTGGTTTGCAGTAGCTTTACTCCGAAGCAGGTCCTTGTCTCTCCCGTTGACCCCCTAATCCTGTACAGATGCACCCGTCGTCAGATCTATTTTCCACCGGGGTGAGGCACCGGGTCTCTCCCCAACACAACCAGCTGATGGGGATTTTCTCCCTGCTTCTTCTCTGTCTTGTCCTGTGACCCTTGAATCTGTGGCCTCCTCGCAGTCAAACTTTCACATGCACATTTGCTGCTGTGTTGAGATGTGACAGAGGGGTCATCGTACTGTAAGTCCCCATGCTGGTCTGCCTGCCCGGGCCTTGCTTGTCTACCAAGAGCCAATTATAATCGCAGCTGTTGCCAGACCTTCAAGTGACATTAGGAGGCTATTAAATCAGCACCAATTAGGCTGTCTGTGATGCACTGCCAGACAAAATGCCCACATCATACAGCTCTTTTCCCTCTGGAACAGCACATCATTTCCTCCGCTCTGGGGAGGAGAACGAATCGTAAAAGTGAAGATTTGAGGTTCAGTGTAGCAGACTGAAATGTCTGTATGTACTTGACAAAAGGACGGCGAAGAGGCGTTTTCTGCAACAACAAGAGATGAAGCAGTGTAACACGACAGAGTGACAAAGAAAAAAGTAGACATAGATATATATCTAATGTGGTTTGAATGTGTGTGTTTTTTTAATATCCTATTGCACCAGGACTCAAGCAATCTGAATTTCGTTACATTACATGCACATTGTTTTTGAATGACAATAAAACCTTGAATTGAATTTAATAATGGCTGCAACTAATGACTAGTTTCATTAGCAATTGATCTGATGATTATTTTCTCAATCAATTTATCGTTTCTTACATACAATGCCGGGAAACGGTGAAAATGTTTCATTATTTCCTAGAGTCCACGGTCACATTTTCAACCAACAGCCCAGAGCCCAAAGATATTCTGTTTACATCGACATAAAATACAGAAAAAAAACAGAAACTGGAAAAACTGCAATGACAGAATGTTTGCCATTTGTGCTTAAAAAAATTCAGATTCATCGACGATCAAAATAGTTGCCAATTAATTTTCTGTCGATCAATGACGCTTACAGTTCATCCTGATGGGAACATGAATGTCTGTACCAAATTTTGCAGGGGTGAGTGGGGAGTAAGCACACCATTAAAGAAACACTAAATAACACACATAAAGCAGCAGCTAAGGCTGAATACAAAACAATCAGTGTGACGCATCAAACAGCAGATTTTCAAGCAGACTTTATGGACAGTGATGGACTGAGCAAGATGAGTGTAATGCTGAATAGGAATCAAAATACCATGTGAAACATTTTTAATAAATGTGGGTTAACAGAGGCCGGGCCTTTGTCTGGAATGTGCTAAATGTTGCCCGTCAACTGGCTGCTCCAAACACTTGTGTGTGATCAGCTCTGCTCTCCAGACAGCCAATGCCAGAATTTCAGCGATGCCCTAACAGACCTAATCTTCCCTGATCCCAGAAAATGAGGCCTGCCGTGTTGGGACCGTAAGCCCTCTAAGCTGTCGTCCTTAGCATTCATTGCTTTTTAATGGACAGTCTGAAGGATTACAATTGAAACTGTTTAAAAGTGACACAATACAGCTATACATAGACAGTTTGAAATACAAAATGAACATACTTGACTTTTCCAAAGTGGCGCAGAAACCATCTCCAAATATAGGAGAAGGAGCAGCCATGAAAAAGGCCAGACCACCGCTTATAAAAAGCTGTCTTGTTAGGGTGAGGGATGTCTGTGGTGTACTGTTGGAACAATTAACAACAGCACAGAACGGGGAGTCTTATCTAAAGGCCCTGAAACACTTGTTGAACCTTGTGGGATTCAAGCATCTTCTCTTCGGTCTGCAGCTCTCAGGTAAGTGAGTTGCTACAGTACAAACCGATGTTTAAAATTCTGACCAATATCTGTTTAGTCTTGTTAAGTTTTCAGTTTGTCCCCATCATGCAGAGAGACAAAATGAGTGACGCCGAGATGGAAATATTTGGGGTGGCGGCCCCGTACCTCCGCAAATCAGAGCGGGAGAGGATCGCAGCCCAGAATATGCCGTTTGATGCCAAAACAGCCGTCTTTGTGCCCGACCCGAAGCAGGAGTATGTCAAGGGAAAAATCAAAAGCCAAGACGGCTCCAAGGTCACTGTGGAGACTGAGGATAGAAAGGTGGGTGTAGTTTGTACCATTTTCTTTTAGGCAGATAATAAAATTTGAACTGAGGCAGTAAAGCAGTTGCAGAGATTTTGGGAGAATTATAACATCCCATATCCTTTTCTTTTCTTATTTCTGTCTGCAACTGGATCTTTTGAATCCATATTTCAGGTCGTCACAGTGCACCTGGACGACGTCCGGCCCATGAACCCTCCTAAATTTGACAAGATCGAGGACATGGCCCTGCTGACGCATCTCCACGAACCAGCCGTGCTGTTTAATCTCAAGGAACGCTACGCTGCCTGGATGATCTATGTAAGAACAGCAAACATAAAATGAATATAAATTCTATTTCTAAAACAATTAAAAACCAAACCAACACTTTTCAAAATAAAACACATAAAATACTTTATGTGGTAGATATAAGATATAATATTTTGATACATGACCTATTACATTTTCACATTTTATTTTCCTGCTCATTCACAGACCTACTCTGGACTCTTCTGTGTGACTGTGAACCCCTACAAGTGGCTTCCGGTCTACAATCCAGAGGTGGTGGCCGGGTACCGGGGGAAGAAACGCCAGGAGGCCCCCCCACACATCTTCTCCATCTCTGACAACGCTTATCAATACATGCTCACAGGTATGCTCTCATCATAACATGCCTGACTAATCGCAAATTTGAATTATTGACGGTTTCTTGATATTATTGTAACAGTAGAAGTAGACCAAACTGTCAAACTTCATTTTTGTCATTAAACAAAAATAGTGAAATAACTCACATGTGATGGCAACTAATTAAAAGTTTGATTGAAAATAAATCAAGTGTCAAAATTAACAGATTAAAACCTCAAATACAGCTGGAATATAATGAAAAATTGCTATATAATACTATACATGGCAACATTTCTGTTTTAAAGATATAAGAGATTAAAATTTATTATAACTAGACCAAATTGTCTAAAAGGACTGCAATATATGTCATTTGTTCACACTAAAACTAGACCACATTTTGACTAAAATCAGCCTGAAATGACAGAACATCTGTTCTAATCAGAACAGAAAACAGGTATCAAGGCTTTGATGAAAGTTTGATTTCACACAACAGCATACCTTGATAAATTAAAAAAATAAAATAAATAATAATAACAATATTTACATGATTTTTCATGACTCAATTTAGACCAAGTTTGACTAATTAAAGTTTATTAAAATAAATCAAAATTAAATGCCAAAATTAACACACATTAAAACCTCAAATGCAGTTGAAATAAATGAGTGTCCACCTAAACTCTTTCCTTTCCACAGATCGAGAGAACCAGTCTATCCTGATCACGTAAGTACGACTTAACATGCTTGCCTACATGTACTGTCATTACTGTATTTCCCATCATTCATTTAAGCACTGTGCTCGTTAGTGGAGAATCTGGTGCCGGGAAGACGGTCAACACAAAACGCGTCATCCAGTATTTTGCAACAATTGCATCATTTGGAGACTCGAGCAAGAAAGAGCAACCTGCTGGCAAAATGCAGGTTCAGTACCTTTATGTCAATTTAACAACAGGTGATCAAAAACGATTTGAAATCATGTGCTGTAAAAACGACTTTGCAAATCACATTTTATTTAAAATTCCTTTGCAGGGGACTCTGGAGGATCAAATCATCCAGGCCAACCCTCTGCTGGAAGCTTTCGGGAATGCCAAGACTGTGAGAAACGACAACTCCTCTAGATTTGTGAGTTCAAATTTGATCTATACAGAACTCAAAAGTGCCCCTGATTGCACATATTATTATTATTATTATTATTATTATTGTTATTATTAATTTTTTAATCCTGTTAACATCTGTAATCACGAGAAAACAAACTTTTTATTTTGATCTAATGCGATAACTTACTTTTAATTTTGAAATAATATACAATAATGGCTGTTCTCAGCTTCCATGTGTCAGAGCAAGTTTCAGTTTTCATATGCTGGAACTCAAACGTCAAACTAAAATAACAATGTAATTACTGTTCTAGGGAAAATTCATCCGCATCCACTTTGGAACAAAGGGGAAATTGGCATCAGCTGATATTGAAACTTGTAAGTTTTCTTCTATCAGTGTCATTCACAGATATATCCAGGTCTACAGCAGTGATATTCCACTGCTATTCAGAGTTCTTCAATATATAGTTTACAAGTTGATGTTTATATTTATATTTATGCTTAGACCTTTTGGAAAAATCCAGGGTGACATTTCAGCTGCCGGCAGAGAGGAGCTATCACATCTTCTATCAGATCTTGTCAAACAAGAAGCCTGATTTAATTGGTAAATATACTTTTAACTTGTGAACTTGATCAGCCCTGAATGATTATGAGAATACTAAAGCTGTAATTAATGCTGCATTCATACATTTACTGCAGCTTCTGATCCTACACAGAAATATCAATGCTGTCTCTGCTTCATTTCAGAGATGATGCTGATAACCACCAATCCATATGACTATCCTTTCATCAGCCAGGGTGAAATCACTGTGCTGAGCATCAACGATACCGAGGAGCTGATGGCCACAGATGTGAGTGAATGTTATGTACAGAAATATTAAATTAGGACTGGGCATAGTGGTTTAAATCATAAAATGAATAGAAATATGTTTCTGATATGGATATATATAATGATATGGCACTGTATGCAAAATCACATAAAATAATCAGGTTGATGTTCAATGCAGTGGACTCTGATCCATGCAATACATCAGACAAAACCTACAACTGTAAAAACTAATGTTGTTAGTTTAATTACAGTTAATTCAAATTTGGTTGGAATCATTTGAAATTGAAATTGTGACATTGAAATATATTTGGTCTGTAAATAATATATTATAGATTATATAGATAGATTATATATAGATTATTAGATTATATATTATTATAGAAATATCAAAACAAGCTAACTAAATAAGTTTATTTGTATCACACAATATCATATAAAGTGATATAAAAACTTAAATTTATGTAAATTGTAAATGTAAATTTTCCATCTTAAAATGTCGAAAGGAAAGCAATGGAGCTGTGTATGTTGTGCAGTTATTTCAATCAGGAAACACTCATTTGCTTAACAACTAAACTTTTATTGCCATGTGCAAAGAGAGAAAAAGGGAGAGATATGACAGTATTTGGCGGTTAGACCCCCCCCCCCCGGACCTGGCGGTGGTCCTGGGGATAGGAAGAGGGGAAGCTGGAGATCTGGATGTGAAGAGAATGATGATGAGCTCAGCCTGACTGGATAGGAAGACTGGAGATGAAAGGGGGGGAGGAGGGTCGCAGCAACTGCACTGAAATGACAGCTGACAACAGGAGAGAGGAGAACAGATTTTAAAGTATGACGGGGACAACTTGATTGGCAGTATGAGATCGTGGCGCGATGTGATTGGTTCCTGAGCACCTGAAATCAGCTGATTACGAGGAGTGGGGTGAGAGAGGCAGAATAGAGTTAGTCTTCCTGGTAGAACTTGCGCTAAGCTTCATTCATCACGTGCAGCATCTCATGTATGGTGTTATTTTAGAATAAATTTTTATAAAAACATATTTTTATATTAGTTCTGACTCCAACAGTAATGCATTGGTAGAAACAAACTAAGACTGACTGGTACTAATCACAATAGTTCAGCTTCTGTGTCCGCTCTGCAGAGCGCCATCGACATCCTGGGGTTTAACATGGAGGAAAAGGTGGGCATCTACAAGCTGACCGGTGCTGTGATGCACAACGGGAACATGAAGTTCAAGCAGAAGCAGCGAGAGGAGCAGGCTGAGCCAGACGGCACCGAGGGTAACACTCCTGAGCTGTCACATAACTTTAAATTTAAACCAAGTCATGCTTCAGTCTAACTTTTATACTGTACACTTCTGAAGCCAAGTATGTGCTTTATGATTTGACCTGTACCTCCGTAGTGGCAGACAAAGTCGCCTACCTCATGGGTCTGAACTCTGCTGATTTGCTGAAAGCTCTGTGTTACCCTCGAGTCAAGGTTGGGAACGAGTATGTCACCAAAGGGCAAACTCCACAGCAGGTACAGTGTGTTTCTGCGTCTGAAAACGTGTTAACTATGTTCATTCTGATTTAAAAATTCAATTTAAAGGTTATGTTTGTTTACAGGTGAACAATGCCATGGGTGCTTTGTCTAAGGCCGTGTATGAGAAACTGTTCCTGTGGATGGTCACGAGGATCAACCAGCAGCTGGACACCAAACTTCCGAGGCAGCATTTTATTGGCGTCCTGGATATCGCAGGGTTTGAGATATTCGAGGTAAACTGGTTTCACCCTCATGAAAAAATCCAACAAATCTTTTCGAAATTGTCTGTATTTATTTAATCTTGTGGTTTATTTCAGATGAACAGCCTGGAGCAGCTGTGCATCAACTTTACGAATGAGAAGCTGCAGCAGTTTTTCAACCACCACATGTTTGTGCTGGAGCAAGAAGAATACAAAAAGGAGGGGATAGCGTGGGAGTTCATTGACTTTGGCATGGACTTGGCAGCCTGCATTGAGCTCATTGAAAAGGTACATTCCCCTAAATATGAATCCAGATATTCATATTAACACTAGATGGGTGTGTTCCAACACTAAACATCTGTCTGTCCTACAGCCTATGGGTATTTTCTCCATTCTGGAAGAGGAGTGCATGTTTCCAAAGGCGACAGACAGCTCCTTCAAGAACAAGCTGTACGACCAACACCTGGGGAAGAACAGCATCTTTCAGAAGCCCAAACCCTCCAAAGGAAAGGCAGAGGCTCATTTCTCTCTGATGCACTATGCCGGCACCGTGGACTACAACATCAGCGGCTGGCTGGAAAAAAACAAAGACCCGCTGAATGACACCGTGGTGCAGCTTTACCAAAAAGCTTCCCTCAAACTACTCTCTCAGCTCTTCGCCACATATGCATCTGCTGACGGTCGGTTCGCTTTTAAAGGCAGATATCATAAGATGTATATAATATTACAGTGAGAATCCATTACATCAGTTACAGTCCTTCTCTTGTGTGTCTGTAGCTGGTGGAAGTAAGAAAAGCTCCAAGAAGAAAGGATCTTCTTTCCAGACAGTTTCTGCACTTTTCAGGGTAAAAACCAATAATAAGACAGTGTTACTTTTTATAATTGTAATCATTTATGCATTTCATAATTTTCCCCTGCCTTAAATCTGTCCAAATTTCTGCATGTTAAGTCTTATAAATATTGGTATCTGCATTTTAAACACCCACCATGTGTTACTTTAAATTATTTAATGTAAACTTCATGTCTCCAAATTACCAGTAAGAAATACATTAGTAACCTGTTGATGTCCTGCAGGAGAACCTGAACAAACTGATGGCCAACCTCCGGTCCACACATCCACACTTTGTAAGATGCATCATCCCAAATGAGACCAAGATACCTGGTAAAAAAAAACAGCAACAAAGAAACAAAGAAAACCTTAATTACTTTTCAGTGTGTGGCTAACCCGTTCCCTCCATCTAGGGTCGATGGATCATCATCTGGTCCTGCACCAGCTGCGCTGTAACGGCGTGCTGGAGGGTATCAGGATCTGCAGGAAGGGCTTCCCCAGCAGGATCCTCTATGGAGACTTCAGGCAGAGGTAACACAGCTTGCTTTGTTTCTGCTGAATAAACAGCAGAATTCACTGGAGTATGAAACTGAACTTCCTGATGCCTCTGTGTGTGACAGGTACAGGATCCTGAATGCCAGCGCGATCCCTGAGGGGCAGTTTATTGACAGCAAGAAGGCTTCAGAGAAACTGCTCTCTTCCATTGATGTGGACCATGCCCAGTATAGATTCGGATACACGAAGGTATTTTTCAGAAACATCTGAGGTAACATTTTATTTTACAGCTCCTGTATTTTCCAGCTCAATTCCTAGAAACTACCCTTATAATTTCCTAAACATTAGCTGAAACATTTAGCTGTTAATTATGAGGATATTTGCAAGACAGGCCGACGCAATTTGGTATTAATTAAAAGGGAAATGAAGATAGTGATAATTGCTTCAGTTATGAAGTACCTGCTAGATATAATATTTCACAAAATGACGTCAGTATCCATCAGAGTTTCCTAGAAACTTGATTTGTATTCTTCATGACTTTGAGCTGTGACATTATTACCACTCAGTTACCGGTAAATATTAATTTAATTGATGTTTATTCTGCATACTGGTTGCATGCTGCCCCTGCAGTTTTCACCTGCACTTTGTGTTTCAAGCTGATGACAGTCAACAAATAAAACACACTGTATGCTATGAAACTTCCCCGACTCAGCAGTTACATTTGCAAACATATTTCTACCTGATGTCAAAGACCGGACTTGTAAATTAAGTAACTCAATCAAGAATGAAGAACTTTTGTTTGTTTTTAAATGAAACTCAGATAGATACTGACATCTGTCTATGAACGGTTGTTCGTTTACCTTCTACACAACGTACCTTTCTTGGAAATATCCCCATAATTAACAGGGAAAGAACAGATAATTTTTTAGGAAATTATGAGGAAAGTTTCCAGGAAATGAGCTGGAAAATACAGGATCTGTAGAATAAAGTGTTATCATGTTCTTAAATGGGGGGACACTCATTGATATGATGGGGTTTTCAGAGACATCAGCAACAGCAACAGCCTTTTCTGACATGGTCCAGATACTTAGAGTTAAACACTAAACCATACATTATGATATGAAAAACTGAATTGTTCCATAATGTGACATCCATTTATTCATTCGTTCTTTCATTTAAAGGTGAAATGGAGTCCAGAGATTATCCTCTATAAATCCGCTGCTAAACCACCTAAAAGAACTGTATCAGTCTGACCTTCAGTGGAGCATTTTAGATTCGCATCAGCCAAGTCATGCCTGCATTTTAGCACAGAGAACAGTACAGTGTCTAACTCAGTCTAAAAGAATTCAAAAATAGTGAGTAAATAGTTCAGTAAAATCTTCACAACATACAGGTGTTTTTCAAAGCCGGCCTCCTGGGTCTCCTGGAGGAGATGAGGGATGAACGTCTGACTGTGCTGATGACGCGAATCCAGGCTGTGGCCAGAGGTTACGTCACCAGGCTGAGGCTCAAGGAGATGTCGAAGAAAAGGTCTCTGGCACATTCATTTCTTTATCAAAAGAACAAATATCAGGGGAATTTATGTGAATTTGGCTGATTTTACAGCTTCTTTCTTTCTGCTATTGAATTCTGTTGATCGTTTTGTTTGTTTACTGTGTAGAGAGTCAATCTTTATCATCCAGTACAACATCCGCTCTTTCATGAATGTGAAGAACTGGCCTTGGATGAGGCTTTTCTTCAAGATAAAGCCTCTGTTACGGAGCGCGGAGGCTGAGAAGGAGATGCAGACCATGAAGGAGGAGTTTGCGCGGCTCAAAGAGGAGTTTGCAAAGTCAGAAGCCAGGAGGAAGGAGCTGGAGGAGAAGATGGTCATGCTCGTCCAGGAGAAAAATGACCTTTACCTTCAAATCCAGGCAGTATGTAAACACCCAAACCCAAGCAGAACAAAGTGGTCCGTGTGTATTGATTTAGTTCTCTCAGATAAAGACATCAGAAGGAAAAAATTCAGAAACCGGAAGATCAATAATGAGGTAAGATAAGAGGAAATGACATCGATGCCTGCAGGGAAATTGGACACTGCGGAAAGAAAATCCATCCAAATCAAAACAAAATCTAAAGACAAACAGAGCAGACAGAGTTATCCAACCCAAACGTATATTTGATTAGAACAGCAGAACATATTAAGAAAGAAATATACTGTATATATGAAACTATTGAAATAATTTGTATTTGTAAATACATCTTTATTTAGGTCCTTATTAATATTTATAAATAGTTACTACACATAGAAATAAAACATAACTATATTGGCTAAAAAGGTGTAGGCTGAAGGAATAGTTTACTGCACCTGCTCGCTGTTCCATAGACAATATAACATTAACATATACTACTAAACATTACATGACTCAGCAATACTCACTACTAGCAAACACATAGTCAGAGAAAATAACAACAAGTAGAAGCAATAATGGAAAGAAACTTTCCATCACTAGGATTAGACCATACTATCAAACAAAAACTGAGCAAGAAGCAAGATTAAGAGTTCCTGTGTGTCATACATACGGAGACCAAAAGAAAAAATACCTTTCACTACTGTTTATGCAATGATAATGATCATATCTGGGTTTTATATTCATCTAACACCATATTTTTAAACCTTTTTTGAAGTTTTCCAAGTGAACTACACATTCTTAACTCATTGTCACAACCTATCCACAGGTTTACCCCTTTGACAGATATGCATCTTCTTTTTATTCTTCTTTGTATTTGTCCTTGCTCCTGTTTTTTAAATATACCTATTGCTTTTTTCTGATTTCAAAATATATAAAAATATGTGTGTGGAAAGATATACTGTATATAAAAAAGTGTAAAGATATTTAACAATATATAAAGATTAAAATACGTATTGTGATATATTAAAGTTTGTTCAATTGTCCAAACAAAACAAACTAATAAGAAAATGTAAAAAGAAACAAACAAGGAAATATAAGAACATGAGAAAAAATATAAAGAAAAGTATATGAATAAAGTAAAGATGTCAAAATGTGTAGATGTCTTACAAAGATACATAACAATGGAACCCATAATATGGAACAATGATGTAGTAGCAAGATGAAAAAGCTGAAAACAAAATTAAAGAAGAATAATAGAATAGTCTATAGCTGAATAATCCACCTTCACTGCGCTTGAATAATGCACCACTGTGTCCCTGTCCTTCAGGAAAGGGAGAACTTGTGTGATGCTGAGGAGCGCTGTGAAGGTTTGATAAAGAGCAAGATCCACCTGGAGGCCAAAGTCAAGGAGTTCTCTGAAAGAATGGAGGAAGAGGAGGAGATCAATGCTGAAATCACTTCTAAGAAGAGGAAGCTTGAGGACGAGTGTTCGGAGCTCAAAAGAGACATAGACGACCTGGAGCTCACCATCGCCAAGGTGGAGAAGGAGAAGTACGCAACAGAGAACAAGGTGCACTACGTTGTGTCAAAACAGGTTTTGATTTGAGAAGTTGAAGCTTCACGTGATGTACTTTGGATAAAAGTCTCTGCCAAATGAGTAAATGTAAGTATATTAATGTGCTAGTGAAAAAGATGCTTCTCTCCTTAGGTTAAGAATTTGGTGGAGGAGCTAACTACTCTTGAGGAAAATCTGCTTAAGTCCTCGAAGGAGATCAAAGCTTTGCAGGAGGTGCACCAGCAGACTTTAGATGACCTCCAGGCTGAGGAGGATAAAGTCAACTCTCTAATGAAGACAAAGATCAAGCTGGAGCAACAGGTTGATGATGTAAGTGTAGAAAGACAAAGTAATTCTTAATCCAGTTAATGACTTTAAAGGTCCCATATTTTACACTTCTATGTTTTATTTGAAGTGTTGATCCATAAGAAGATATATTTGTGGTACCAAAAGTACCAAAAACCATCTCAGTGTAGTTTTACATTTCGTCTCTCAGGCTTCTCTCTGGAGCTCTAGTAACAACAGGTCAGTCAGCCAATCAGAAAAGAGGAGACTCTGAATCTCTCCCTCTGATTGGCTGACTGTTTACTGAGTGGTCTAATAAAATTTTCAGATTTCAAACACTCAGAGAAACCAAATGCTGCAAGGTTGGATGGTGGATCCATGGGTCCATGGTGGGCTTGGGGCATGGCTGAGAGTGGTGACTGCTTTTTTTGCGACATCACAAAGTTACAGAAGTCCTGACGACTGGTTTTAAGGCTCAGTTTCTGAATACAGGCTGTGTGCATTTCTCTGTGGACTGAGCGCTTTGATACTTTCACAGTATTAATATAGAACCTAGACCTGCCTTATGATCAAACAAAACATGGACATCTGCCTTTATACAATATGGGACCTTTAAAATAAGATTTGCATGGTTTCCCTGATTTGGTTTCTGATAAGAGCGTTTCTTGCAGCTGGAGGGTTCTCTGGAGCAAGAGAAGAAGGTGCGTGCAGACTTGGAGAGATCCAGAAGAAAACTAGAGGGGGATCTGAAACTGTCCCAGGAAACCATCATGGACCTGGAGAATGAAAGACAGCAGATGGAAGAAAGACTGAAAAAGTATTTTGTTGATTTGTTATTCAGGACCATAAATCCCGAAACACAAAGTGAATACACTTGGGTCTAATTACTAAAGACTAACTACTCTTAGACTCAATAGCCTACAGGTTCGCACAGGGATGAATATAAAATATATTACAGCAATAATGATGAAGATAATGAAGGAGGATGTTTGTTTCACAGTGCTTCTGTATAAAAACCTGCATTTTGATATTGATTGTTCACCTGAACAGCAATTGTCAATCATAGATTGCGTTACATCTGCCAAACACATAAGTTATTCCTCATCTTAAAAGCCTTTTATCCTGTTACGTTAAAAATGAATAGATATTGTTTGAAATAGAAACAAATGTGCAAGCTAAGCAGCTAAACAGGGTTATAAGGTTTCCTTATCATATAATAAAACTGGGACAGTTGTCATTTCATTCAGCAAAACTGATGGTCACCAGCTACTACTAACAGAGATACTACTAACAAAAAGTACTTGATGATAAATCTGCCGCCATTATCAATGTAAACGGCAAAGACTGAAAAGCATAGCAAGAATAACAAATAGGAGTGAGGGGTGTCGTCTGCATTAATACAGAAAATTCATCTCTTTTCAGAAAAGACTTTGAAATTAGCAGCCTGCAGTGCAAAATTGATGATGAGCAAGCCCTTGGCACTCAGCTACAAAAGAAGATTAAAGAGCTTCAGGTATGATTTATCACAACAGTGCTGCAGTATTTAAACACACCTCCTGTAATGTCTCAACAAACCCCTTTCTGTATAAGTGAATATAATTTCCCTGCAGGCTCGCGTTGAGGAACTGGAAGAGGAAATCGAGGCCGAGCGCTCTGCTCGAGCCAAAGTGGAGAAGCAGAGGTCTGATCTGTCCAGAGAGCTGGAGGAGATCAGTGAGAGGCTGGAGGAGGCCGGAGGAGCCACCGCCGCCCAGGCTGAGCTGAACAAGAAGCGTGAAGCCGAGTTCCAGAGGCTGCGTCGGGATCTGGAAGAGTCCACCCTGCAGCACGAGTCCATCGCTGCAACTTTACGCAAGAAGCAGGCTGACAGCGTCGCCGAGCTCAGCGACCAGATCGACAACCTCCAAAGAGTGAAGCAGAAACTGGAGAAGGAGAAGAGTGAGCTGAAGATGGAGGTCGACGACATGGCAAGCAGCGTGGAGAGTGTCTTGAAAAGCAAGGTAATAGACTTTCTGTAGGGATGTAAACACGTTTTGTTTTGTTTTGTTTTGTTTTGTTTTGCCACCTGTAAAATAGTAACCAGTGCTCTGTATCTCAGGCTAATCTGGAGAAACTGTGCAGGAGCCTTGAAGACCAAATTACTGAATACAAGACCAAAGCAGAAGAAGCCCAGAGGTCTCTGAGTGACTACACCACCATCAGTGCTCGTCTACAAACAGAGAATGGTAGATTTCAGATATTAAAAACTGAAAAAATAAAAAAAACAGATGCAAAAGAACATTTTTAGATTGACAGAAAAGTCAATTAACTTCTTCTTTTTCCTGGGTAGGTGAGCTCACACGTCTGCTGGAGGAGAAAGAGACCGCTCTGTCCCAGCTGACCAGAGGGAAATCTGTGGGGAGTCAACAAATTGAGGAACTAAAGAGGCTCTTGGATGAGGAAGTTAAGGTCTGAAACAAACAATAAAGCCTGATACACAGTCTGTTGCAGTCACAACAATGATTTATACCTGCAAAAGGGCTGCAATTAATTGTTTCTTTGGTTATGGATTGATCTTTTACCGATTACTTGTTTGGTCTATAACATGTCAGAAAAACAGTGAAAGATATGGACCACGATTTCCCAGAGATCAAGGTGAAGTCTGCACGTGTGCTCATTTGGTTTGATCAACAGAGAGCTAAAGACGTCAAGTTTACAATAACATAAAAGTCAGTTGATCGATCAACAATTTATTAAATAATTGTTTCGCCAGTAACCTTCACTACACACAGTAGCAGCACATCATTTCAGAAAAAGTTGAAACCAAGAAATCCTGCTGTGATGTTAGTAAATTGTACACTACATGCTAATCATGCTAATGCTACTTTATCAGCCAGGGTGAATGCTTGTTATTGTTTTGGGGAGGTGGAGGTGCAACAATTAGGCGATTAGTTGAGCAGTCGATGGACAGATAATTAATCTGCAAGCTAATGATCAATTATTCGATTTAGTATTTTTTTAAAGCAAAAATGTGAAACGTCCCCAGCTTCTCCAAAGAGAGAATTTGATGCTTTTCTTTGCCGTGGTCTGAGGGAAGTGATTGCTTGACAAAACAAGCAATTAGCAGAACTCACCCTGGACTTTAGATAATCATAACCCTGTTGTCTAATATCTTAAAGGCCAAATGATGAACTGATTATTCAAAAAAATCCTCAGCACATCAATCAGTAGTGAAAACAATTTAGTGTTAGTTGTAGCCATAAAGCGCATTGTGTGTATCCTTGAGGTATAATATACACTGTTAGTGGATTTCCTTCCTGAAACAGCAGATTTCTTTGAATATTTTAAATCGTGCACTTTTAACAACCATGTTAACGAGCTTGCAGTCTTCTTCCTCTGTGCTTTTCTCGGCGTAATGCTCCACTTCTCAGCACCAGTTAATAGGGAATAGACTCTCACTGATGGCAGGGTTGTGTGTCGTATCACCGGCACGCTTGCAAACAAAATGGAAATCCACTCATAATTACATTTTTACATCTTGGTTAAGGCAGCTGTTACTCTGGGAATAAACCACTTTGTTGTATATGTTTCTGCTTTTGTCAGGCTAAAAACGCCCTGGCTCACGGTTTGCAGTCGTCTCGTCATGACTGCGAGCTGCTCAGAGAGCAGTATGAAGAGGAGCAGGAGGCCAAAGCTGAGCTGCAGCGCTGCCTGTCCAAGGCCAACAGCGACGTGGCTCAGTGGAGAACAAAATACGAGACCGACGCCATCCAACGCACTGAGGAGCTGGAAGAGGCCAAGTAAGAGCTGGGCGGTGTATTTTTCAAGTCAGTGCTGATTGATTCCTTATGCTTTAACACAATTCATCTGTGGTTCAAAGGAAGAAGCTGGCCGTGCGGCTGCAGGAGTCGGAGGAGATGACAGAAGCAGCAAATGTCAAATGTGCATCACTGGAGAAAACCAAGCAGAGGCTGCAGGCTGAAGTCGAGGATCTCATGGTTGAGCTGGAAAGGTCAAACGCAGCCAATGCCACTTTGGACAAGAAACAGAGGAACTTTGACAAGGTATTCCTCTTCCTGCCTTTTGTCTCTCAGAAACAAGCTAGACTGGCTACACATGTTTTCCTTATTCCTCTGGCAGGTTCTGGCTGAATGGAAACAGAAATATGAGGAGGGTCAGTCAGATCTGGAAGTCTCCCAGAGAGAGTCCAGACTGCTGAGTACAGAACTCTTCAAGTTGAAGAATTCGTACGAAGAAGCTCTGGATCACCTGGAGAACATGAAGAGAGAGAATAAAAATCTCCAACGTGAGAGCTCTGCTGGAAACAGATCTTTCTTTTTTGGGGGTACTGAGAAGCTGTGGTGATTGTTCTGTTTATTAACATAAATGTTTTTCTGTACATTTCATAGAGGAGATCACAGATATCACAGAGCAATTTGGGCAGTCTGCTAAAACCATCCATGAGCTGGAGAAAGCTGCAAAGCAAACTGAACAGGAGAAGAGAGACACCCAGGCAGCTCTTGAGGAAGTAGAGGTTCGTATTACGTCCTGAAACGACAATAAAGTCTCCAATATCAACAAAATAACTACAACCCTAAGTGTTTATTTCTCTCCTTGTAGTCTTCCCTGGAACATGAGGAGGCCAAAATCCTGCATCTCCAACTGGAGCTGAACCAGATCAAGTCAGAAGTGGACAGAAAGGTGGCGGAGAAGGACGAAGAAATCGACCACCTCAAGAGGAATCACCAGAGGACCGTGGACACCCTGCAGAGCACGCTGGACGCCGAGACCCGCAGCAGAAATGATGCTATCCGGACGAAGAAGAAGATGGAGGGAGATCTGAATGAGATGGAAATCCAGCTGGGTCACGCCAACCGGCAGGCAGCCGAGGCCGCCAAACAGCTGAGGAACCTGCAGACTCAGCTGAAGGTTTGTGAATGCGTTGGTAAGAAAAATGTTTCCACAAAGGGGCTGCTGATGATGCTTTTAAATCCTCAAATTCTGGCTCTCTGTCTCAGGACACTCAGGTCCATTTAGATGAAGCGCTCCACAGTCAGGAGGACTTAAAGGAGCAACTCGCCATTGTGGAGCGCCGCAATAATCTGATGATGGCAGAGAACGAGGAGATCAGGGCGGCGCTGGAGCAATCTGAGAGAAGCCGCAAGCTGGCCGAGCAGGAACTGATCGACGCCAGCGAGAGGATTCAGCTGCTGCACTCTCAGGTCAGGAGACGTTATTTAGGACAGGAAAGGAAAGGACAGGACAATTTTACAACAGGAGAGTACAGAAGGTGTCAGAAACAAGGTGCCAGAAGTGCTTGTCGGAGGGTCGAACAGTGTATGAAACCCCCTCACCCCACACCTCTCTCACCTCCTTCTATCTCACTTTTCATTCTCTACTTAACTGTTTCTGTCACTTTTCATGTGAACAACTAAGTGCGACACCATCAAAGAGAGACTGTCTGAAAATGTGCATCATTATCCCCAAACCTCTACACCATTTTCATCCAACCTGCTACTGTAGTTGTTCTGAACAGCTATAAACACTTCAGACATGGTTGGACGATCCCATAAGCAAATGTTATATACTGTGTGTAGATATGGAAGCTCAATATATATTTCATATTTACATATATATTATGTAAATATAAACAGTATATCCATCCCAAAGCCTGCCAACATATGTTGATATTATATAGAGTGGGTTCCACAAGTCTGAGACCGCTCTCCCGGAATGGGAAGAAAGACATGTTTCAATGCAGGAGAAAACTTCACACATCTATTTTGTGAGGCAGGTGCGTTGGAACAGCATGAGTGGATCCAAAGTGGCAGTCAAAAAATCCCGCACACTGTCTCAGTCTGTCACAATGTGCTGGATTTTTTTAATTGCCCAGATAGAGATGTTTAAAATGAATGAGAAACTTTCAATAAAAAACATACAAGCATACTGAACTTTTATATGTTGTTTCAATAAACTTGCATGTATTAATTAAATATATTTTGTAAACATATATGGTCGCAACATGTTATACCATATAAATATTCATCATATAGATAGATACTTTATTTATGTTTATACTTTAACACCCTAACATGCCAATCGAGCACTTACTATGAACTTTTAGTGCCCTTCTTTACCTGATCTCTTTCACTTGTTAAATAGATGTATTACCCACTACTTACACCAAGGTCTCCGACTGCACTGAAGCTTTAGTGATGTACTTGTAAGTTGCTTTGGATAAAAGCATCTGCCAAATGAGTAAATGTAAGATATTTGAATAAGAGCAGTGTGTGATCCAGTGTGTGATCCAGTTAAAGCTTAGGAACTCAAAATCAGGACATCGTGGATATTGTTTTGATTATCAGTCTCTTGCAAGTCCGCCAACTTTCTGAAGGACCCAATACAGAAACTTGGATATTGATCCCATTCTGTCTAACTTAGATACACTGTGAGAATACACTCTGTCATGTTTATTCATGATGTGGGAGATCCACCAGACGAGCTAGTTCTTTTCAGACATACCCGGATATCTTACAGATCAGACAGCGGTTTATTTACACCACTGTTTTGCACTCAGAAAATGGTCAGAGGTTGTTTACTGTCATTTTTTTTTTTTTTTATGGATCCACGACTCACTTGCTCATAATGCTGTGTGGTTCTAGCCTTTGTTCAGCTTGAGTCGTCTATACTTCTTATATCTCTTAGAGTTGAGAATGGACATGTGCACATGACACATTATGATCATGAACCTAGATACGTTGTTTACACACAATAAGAAATACATCTAGTTTATTTAGGTTCATAAACACCATAGTGGGCTTTGTCAGATCTTTGAAACCAGGATAAGATGTTTACATGTGCAAAAACATAAATGGCATCCTCCACAGAGCCCCATCATAAGAAGTATGCTAGAACTAACATGTAAAACTACTTACAGATATAACTTTCATTGTAGTTAAGTATGGATTATGAAATTTGTATCATATCTGTACATATCTTTATATATCTGTAAGCAAATAATTCTTTCTCTTTTTCTTATTTGACCTTGGTACTAATCCACTTCAACTTTGAATTAACACCTTATATTTAAATGTTATGTATTAATCAGAACACCAGCCTCCTAAACACTAAGAAGAAGATGGACTCTGATTTAGCTCAGCTGCAGTCAGAGATGGAGGACACTGTCCAGGAGGCGAGGAATGCAGATGAGAAGGCCAAGAAAGCTATCATGGACGTAAGTTTAACTGAGCATCTGCTGGACTTTGAGGTTGTGTAGATTTAAATTTCACACTGAGATCCCATTTGCATTCAGGCTGCCATGATGGCTGAGGAGCTGAAGAAAGAGCAGGACACCAGCGCCCACCTGGAGAGGATGAAGAAGAACCTGGAGGCCACGGTGAAAGACCTGCAGCAGCGCCTGGATGAGGCAGAGCAGATAGCTCTGAAGGGAGGGAAGAAGGAGCTTCAGAAACTGGAAACCAGGGTATGAATCAAGACAGGACAAAAGCCATTCTGTAGAGTAGGAGTAGAATGAAAAGTGATTTAAACCTAGAATATCTTTAAGGTCCGAGACCTGGAAAATGAACTGGAGGCAGAACAGAAACGCAGTGGCGAGGCGATGAAAGGTGTGCGGAAATATGAAAGAAAAATCAAAGAGCTCACTTATCAGGTAAGCGGTATATGATCCGGTTATATAACTGTGCATTTCGTAAGTTCTGATGTGACTGCTCGAAGCTGAATACATATGCAAAGTGAGACGTGAGAGTAAAACCTCAAATGTTTCATTTTAGGGTGAGGAGGAGAAGAAGAACGTGGCCCGACTCCAGGATCTGGTCAACAAACTGCAGCTGAAAGTGAAAGCATATAAGAGGCAGTGTGAGGAGGCGGTGAGTAAAAATATATGAATATTATGTGAACTGTTGCTGGCATGATGTGTACCTTGAAGAAAAAAAAGTCTCCTTCCCTATGTTGTTTTCTGTGACGCACAGGAGGAACAAACCAGCATCCACTTGGCCAAATTTCGGAAGGTGCAGCATGAGCTGGAGGAAGCTGAGGAGCGAGCTGATATCGCAGAGTCCCAGCTGAATAAATTACGGGCCAAGAGCCGTGATGTGGTTGGTAAAGGGGAATAGAAAAACACACTGGTACCATCCACTTTAGTAAAGATACCATTGTCTTCTGAAAACCATGTACCTCCACTTTCAGCTGGTGCATTGGAATTATGTTTTCAAGTTTTCCGCCTCATTCTCGTGAAGGCGATACCTCAGTAACACCTCGAGGGAATTTGTTGGAATTTGGCACAAACGTCCACTTGGACTCAAAGATGAACTGATTCGATTTTGGTGGTGAAAGGTTCATTTGTTCAACTGCAACTGGACTGGTTGGCAGAGGCATACAACAGGCAGTAATTCTAGTTTAGTTGTGTTTTTTTCTTAAAGGGAAATGCAATTTATCTGTAAAAATCAAAGTCACCAAACTTGGAAATACATGGTTTTCTTTGGACAGCTATAGGGATTTGGTCAAAAGAGTTTCATGTTATTATATTATGTTGTTTGATCATGGGATGGTAGTGGAATAAACCATAGTGAAAGTGTAATAAACAAACCTGACACAACGCTAAAGTATCATAAATCTTTATGTATTCAGCTTAATGGAATCCCAGTTTTATATTATTACACATTGAAGGGATACAACTGAGTTGATACATGGTGGACATGTAGAGTTGTACTCAGTCTGTGAAAACAGCTGTACAATGTCTTCTGTGGCTCTGGGAAGAGCGTAGTGTTAACTGAAAGCCTGGTTACAAACTGGGAATGTGGAGTGGGTCTTTACCAGTCTGTAAAGGTCCAAGGAAAGATGTGACCAAGGTGCATTATAGTAAATGTAGGATGCAGTCTTTTTGGATCTTGACCCATATTAGAGACACAAAAACCTGCAGAACCATGGACCACTTCACAAAGGAAGGAAAGAGAGAGAGTGACTTCATTAAGCTGTTGCTGCCTCTAATACCAAATACAACAAGGAAAAATAAAAAGCTTATTACTTAGTGAGAAATTTAGGCCAGTTTCTAGTTTCATAAGTAATTTATTTTATAATTAATTTATCATTGTGTGGAAAGATTGCTGTGGGAGGGTGATTCCTACATTTATTCTAGTCCAAAATCTTGTTTTTGTGGCTGAAATAAAGAAGACACCTGCTTCAGAGAGGTGTGTGATTTGCAGTGCAGTAGAGTCTTCAGTACATGCTGACTTACAAAACACTCGGAGGCCACTGAATCTGAATCTGAATGCACTGGCACTGGTGCATTGATCTGACACCAAATCCACACACAGTCATTACGTATAGTTGCACAAAACAACACATGAAAGTAGCTTGTGAGCCATGATAAATAATAGATGCCCTGCACATGTCGCATCAATCATGTTACTGTCTTTATTTATTCAGGCAGACGACGGCAGAGCTACACATATGTGACAAGACACTAGATTTTGATGTGATGTTGTGTATTTCTTTATCATTCATTGCAGCACTAGAAATACTACTGGTTATTTACCAGTTTTTGAGACGCAACTATTTTTCTAACCTTTTTTTTTTGTTGTTGCATTTCCTGGAGACAAGATTCTATGATATAACAGACAATATTTACAGACGATCTATCGACAGATTTATTTCTCACCAGAGTTGGAAACATTTGATCAGTTTAAACTAAAGATTTTGAACTGAAATCAGAAGAATATCTCACATATAAACAGGATCTGGTCGCCGTTCTGTGTGGTTAATCCTGGGATCAGTGTAGACCGAGCTAAGTAAACAGTGGCCGCTCAACATGTTCCAGGAATAGTGTCTACGCTGCAGTTATTTATGCACTGACCTGAACTAAAATTTGATGAAAGTCTGTGTAACTGTGAAGCACTGTGAAATCAGACTGAACTTAATGATTAATGAATAATCTCTCATTGATCCTCGCTGCAGTCCAAACACATTTAATCCTAAGAAGGACCCAGACTTCAGTCAGTGGTAAAATCAGAGAAGGTTCTTATCCCATTCCCAAGAAAAAAAACAATACTCTTCAATTTCTTCCTTATTAGCTTATTACAAATTCTTCACAGGCTGAAATGGATAAGAACGAATTCACCCTGCACCAATTGTCTGGTCTTGCTACCTGTAGTAGAAGTTGACCGCCAAAAGATGGAGACACTTTATTCACATTCAACATTATTCATCAACTGTTGTTTACTCCCTGGAACCAATAAAGGCCATAACATCTGATGTTTATTTCCCATGAGATGCTGGTTTATTCATCCACATTCACAGTCTGAATCTGTCAAGTATCTTTATTTTATCTTCTCAGAACAAAAAGGAAAAAAAACATGACTGCAAAAGATATGCGATAATACTTCTCCAGCTGTGAGATATTCAGGGGTGAAAGAAGTACTCAGATCCTTTCCTTAAATAAAAGTTGAAATATCAGACGTAAAAGTATTAAGTATTGTCAGAAATGCCCTTTTCACAGTGTTTTTATCACTAACAAATACATGTAAGAGCATTTTAATGATGCAGTTCTGTCAAAATGGAGCCAATTTTGTATATGCTGCTGGTAGATTAGTAGTATAGTGCAGCATCACAACATATTAACATATCTTTTAATTAAGAAATTAACTAGTAACTAAATTTGTTAGGTTAAAGTACATATTTCCCCCTGAAACATTATAAAGTTGCACAAAAAGGAATTATTTGAGTATCTAAGTACAGTACATGAGTAAATGGAGACATGCAGTTTGATAATAATGAGACCACACTTCTCTGCGCACAGTTGCAGATAAAATGAAGAAAAAATAATGCATTAAACCAGCATGGTTACACTACTGCTGCTTTTAACTTAAATCTGAAGAACATAACTGATCATGAAAATCTGCTCATTAACACTGCAGTCACTCACCAATTCAACTGTAAAAATCACATTAGCATCGGCTCACAGCTACAGCTGAAAACCAAGACAAGAGATAATAACTTGAAAAACACAGCACTAACGTTTGGGTGTTGTAGAAGAGCCTGCAGGTTAAAATGGACGTCATGAAAATCCACTTTTTTTTCCTCCTGTCAGCGGTGCAGTAATCGGCAGCAGCTGGTATGTTCATGACATTTGTAGAAATCCCTGTGAAGAAAGGTTAGAGTTACTGCAGTGCATGTTTGACTTTCAGCAGGGGAGGGTTACGTACAAGTGCTGAAGGTAACCTCCAAGAGAGGAGACGAAGTACGAAGAGGAGGAGGAAGAGGACTTGAGGAGTTGACAGGTTGTTGTTTGCACTAACAGAAACAGGACACTAAGTGGACAGGCAGGGACCAACACTGTCCACCAGCTCGTCAGCATTTTCAGTCAGGCTATAGGGTTATTCACTCACCACCTCATTGGGAGAGGAATGCCTGTTATTCATGCTGAGCACATTACAGTTTTACACTGAGAACATAAAGTAAACACGGGACTGTTAGAAGGAATTCAGATAAACTGGGAAAAATAAAGGAAAACAAACAGTATCTAAGGTTAAAGAGTTAAGACAAGTTTCAAGAAGACAAGAAAACTTTAAATTTACTTGAACAAGAAAACAAAGGCAAAGGCCAAACTGCAGCGACTGCACTCGAACTATCAGACGGTAAAGTTCTCAACAACTCTAACAATAATATGAAATCAAGCAAAACAGCATACCACCAAAACTGACTTGATTTTCACCAGTTGCCAAAAAGATGCACATATGAAGTCCCCTCATATAAATGGGATAAGCTTTGATTTTGCGTAATATCTCCTTGTCGCAGAGCCTATAAACACACAGTCTGCCTTACTACTGGATATTAAGAGATGATGTGATGTATCTTCAAGATGACAAGCTGCTGTTCACACTTGCTTCTGCGCACTGCTCCCCTTAATATGATGAGAGGTCAGGTTACAGACAGTCAGTTGTATGCTTATTCTAAATGTAGTACAAACTGGTTGCCATGTGTTTCCACTTCCTTGAGATGTTCACACTGCCTTAAGTATAGCGCACATAGGACACCGTCATGTGTTAACTTGTAAACAAACCAGACAAACCAGAAAATTTCCCTCAAGGTGGCTATCACTAACCTTGGCATAGAAAATAGTGAGAAAATAGGCATGGAGCATGTCTCAGACAAATCAATTGTGGTTTGAATTGAGAAGCAGCAGAGATAGTTGTAGTAAATTAACGTCTATTATATAAGTCTGTCCAAAAATTATTAAAATCTTTTCTCTATAATATCAACGTAAGTGTCTCTATATATGATTATTTCTTCATCGACCTGTTTAACGTGTGGTGCGCTACAGGGCTCAATTCTTGGTCCATTTCTGTTCTCTGCATACAACTTTTAATTCACTTCTAACTCACTCTCACTCATTCTAAGTCATATGATGAATCTTTTTGATATATCTTGTTATACTGACAATACACAAATTTTGTGTTAGTGAATTATTGTACTGCAGAACCTGTTTGAGCTGTTCCTATGAGTATTGTGATATCTCTTTCATTTAAGTTGACCACAGCCACTGTGCTATATATATAGAGAAAACATCACAGATTCTACTTGTCTGAAATTGTGATTATTGGATTTTGAAAAGATTTGAAGAATGTGACTTCTGGGATAATTATGAGTCCATTTTTGTTTGTTGGTTTTGCTTTTTGTTTGTTTTTTTTAAATGTCTTGGCTTTTGTCTTTCTCTAGAAAAAATATCTGGTGAGTTTTGTGTTTTTACCCCAATTATTATATGTATGTTATAGTATGGCGTCTTGATGTTAAATGACATCAGAGCTTGTGAAGATTTGGGGAATATAAAACACTTGATACTGTAAAAGCACCACTAAAATAGCAAAAACAAACAATGACATATACCAGCAGTGTTCTTTTGCAAGCTCAGAATGGTTAAAAGATTTTAAATACTAAAATTTGATTTACAGTTTATGATATGTAATGTCCTGCCTGCAGGATGTAAAGCTTGTTTTCAGATTAAGAATGACATGCTGTGTGGGAGAGAGCTTGAACAACACTGAAAAAATCAACTTGTGCTTAATTTCAGTCAAATGTCCACTTTATAACTATATCATAGCTCTATACATGCAGAGATTGTACTTACCCATGAGGAGCTGAGAATGAAATTATTCATTATTAACCCTAATCAGACATTAACAGAACAGATTCATCTTTATGATATGTGCATGATGCAAAATAAAAACCTAAACAATTTGCAACAAGAAATGATCTGATTTGCGCAGCGAATCTCTCTCACGATATATTCTAAAAAAGTAATATTGACATTGTACTGACATTTGTCTTGAGTTTGAACCAGTTAATCCAAGCAAGGTGCCTCAGAGGTGAATGAGCAGGTGGTCCTCGAGTCCAGGGTGAACATGAAGGTCGTGACACATCATTAACACACACTGAGTTACACCCATAAACACACACACTGACACTTTCTTTCTGTAAATCGGCATTATTGCTCTAAATACACTGATTAAACAGTTCATCATGCATTAAACATGAGCTGTCATCCTGCTGAACAGCATAAACATTAAGTAGTTAGTGACAGCTCTTGACAGTACAGAAGGCATGTAAAAATAGTGCTTGAGGATCATCGCCTGTTGCTGCTGACATGTTCCTATTACCACCAGAGGATCCTGTGCCATATTTAAGTGTTGAGCAGAAATCGATAATGCGACTTGATTGACATTTGAATAGTGACATTGCCAAGTTTGGAGCATCCGGTTTGCTTCAGCAGCACATTCATCTTGATAAAAGGGGCCTCAGCCTCCCACTGGTCTTCACTTAGAGGCCTGCCATTCTCTGACAATTGGTAAGATCTATCGTCTACCCTTCTGAGACCAGCATCTGTCAGCAGTCGTGGCTGGGAACTGCCCTTCTTCATAATCTTTTTATTTGTGTGTTTGACCTGCAGCACTGACCAACTTCTGATTCAATTCAACTGGGTTGAGCAGACCTGGTAAGTAAGAAACAAAATTGTACTCAAACTTCCTAAAAAATCTTTTGAACATCTTAATTAATTTAACTTAAATGTGCCTTACTTTCATGCCTTGAGGTATCAACATGAGCAGTGATGCCGAGATGGCCCAGTACGGGCCGGCAGCCATCTTTCTCCGCAAACCTGAGAAGGAAAGAGTTGAGGCTCAGAACCGGCCTTTCGATGCCAGAACTGCCTGCTTTGTGCCCAATGCCAAGGAGCTGTACATCAAAGGTATCATACAGAACAAGGAAGGTGGCCAAGTCACCGTGAAGACTGAAGCTGATGAGGTGAATATTTCTCTGCACAGCATCAGTGATGAACAAACCACGTATACTTTAAATCACTGATTATCAGGTGTAGACTGACTAAACAATCTAAAACACTACAGCATGCCTTATAAACTAGTCAGTGTTATGTAAATGATTTGCAATAAATGGATTGAAACATGCAAAAACACTGGTGTGGAACTTCAAGCGTCACTTGGTTTGGTGTTTAAAGAAACCAACATTTTATTTATTCTGAATGCAATTTTTAATTTTATATACTAGTTTGTTCTCATGCTATTTTTCTTTTTCTGTTTCTGTTAGTTCTGCGGCAGGAATATTCTATTTTTTCCTTCAATATTATTTTCTCTTCTCTTCTCTTCTCTTCTCTTCTCTTCTCTTCTCTTCTCTTCTCTTCTCTTCTCTTCTTTTCTTCTTCTCTTCTCTTTTTTATTTTCCAGACGGTAACAGTCAAGGAGGATGACTGCCATCCTATGAATCCCCCAAAGTATGACAAGATTGAGGACATGGCCATGATGACCCACCTCAATGAGCCCTCTGTGCTGTTCAACCTCAAAGATCGTTACGCAGCATGGATGATTTATGTACGTAATGATGGGGGGGGGGGGTTTCAACTACTTTGTTTGTCTGAGTGACTCTCTCTCTCTCTCTTACCTCACATAATGTATATTTTCCTCTGCAGACCTACTCTGGGCTCTTCTGTGTCACTGTAAACCCATACAAGTGGCTGCCGGTGTACGACCCAAAGGTTGTGTCGGCCTACAGAGGCAAAAAGCGCATGGAGGCCCCACCACATATTTTCTCTGTCTCTGATAATGCATATCAAAATATGCTTACAGGTAACAAACAATGACTTCTTTGAGCATGTAACAAAATTACATTCTTGAATGATTATATTGTTTAATCCAGAACAGATGTTGATTTTCAATGTCAGATGTTGGCCAAGTTTGTCAATTATATAGATTTTTTTTTTGCATACATTATATGTATCTATATTGACTTGATTGTGCTGCAATGTTATTTTATGTGTAACGTAAAAAAGTAGTAAATAGGGTTTCAGTGGTGTTTCAGGGATCAAAATTGTGGGGTAAATACTAAATGCAAATGTCTTTGCAAAACTCAGCCCAATGTGAAGATAATTATGTTGATGATGGCA
The DNA here is from genome assembly GCF_002260705.1 of Seriola dumerili. Lineage (NCBI taxonomy): Eukaryota > Metazoa > Chordata > Actinopteri > Carangiformes > Carangidae > Seriola > Seriola dumerili. The sequence goes on along the minus strand of NW_019174299.1, from coordinate 5,915,651 downwards.
CAAAATTGTCCATATAGACTTTTGGCTGCCTCAGTCAAAGCCGGTGAATTTTTAAACCCAGTGGTGTGTAACTTTGAAAAAGAAATCCTAGAAAGTCAGAGGAGATAAAACATTCTTTAATTCAATACACTTAATTGGTCTGGAATGACCAGCAGCTTATGGTGGCTAAAGATCACTAACATTAGCAAACTATAGCTAAATATTGTTTTTGGGGTTAGTTTGGAGTCGGTTTGCGCCACTTGTTTGACTAAAATAATTATAAATGTGAGAAGGAGAAAAAGTCAGAGGTACACACATTATTCGTCACCAGGAGACATATTTGTCATTACCTGTTTGTGGCCCCATTCAGCTTATTGTTATTTCAATCAGGTCGCCTAATGATTTAAAGCAACTGACTGACTGGATATTCAATATGGCATTAGCTTGCAATTGCCACTTGAGGCCACAATGGCTGCCGTTCCACAACAGTTTCATAATCAAAATTTAGAACCTCTAAAAACATGAATATATAAAGGTTTAAGTTTTAAAGAAAAAACACATCACTGCTCATAGTGAGTTTTTCAAGGCATCACGTCACCAAAACTTGTTCATATTTCTTTGTCACTGACAGATCGGGAGAACCAGTCTGTCCTGATTACGTAAGTCTGTTACATATAAACTTAAAATGTGTCTTATAATTCAATCAATAAATGATGCAAGGGTGTACTTTTTGTTGTTGTCCTCAGCTCTCTTTTATTCTGTGTTCACAGTGGAGAATCTGGTGCAGGAAAGACTGTCAACACCAAGCGTGTCATCCAGTACTTTGCGACAATCGCAGTGGCTGGTGGCGGTGACAAGAAAGACCACTCACCTGGAAAAATTCAGGTAGTGGAAATGTGACAGAAACCCATCTCATAATCCCTCAATAAGATTACATTTTTAACAAAAAAGACATGATTCTGATGACGCTGGCTGTGTTTTTCAGGGGACACTGGAAGATCAAATCATTTCAGCGAATCCTTTGCTGGAGGCTTTTGGGAACGCCAAGACTGTGAGGAATGACAACTCCTCAAGATTTGTAAGTATGAGCTCTAATATTGATTTTATTTGAATAACCTGTCGCAAGAACGTAACATTCCTTATTCCTTGAACCACTATGCATTTTTAACATTCATGTTCTCATGTGCATTTTGCCTGATTTTATGTTTCATAGGGCAAATTCATCAGAATTCACTTTGGAACAACAGGGAAACTGGCTTCTGCTGATATTGAAACCTGTGAGTTTGTCTTGCCAAATAAATATTGTGCATTATATGTACAGTATACCTGCTATTGTTAATCATGACTTCATTCATAATTTCATGTAGACTTGCTGGAAAAGTCAAGAGTGACGTTCCAGTTGTCTGAAGAGAGGAGCTACCACATCTTCTATCAGATTCAGACTGGGCACAAACCAGAGCTTATAGGTATGGCGAGGCCATTAATATCTTGCAATTTAAGATATTTTTTAGACTTATTTTCAAGTAATTTTATTTGTTTCTCTCTACAGAAATGCTTCTCATAACAACAAACCCATACGACTTCCCCATGATAAGTCAGGGGCAGATCACTGTGGCCAGCATTGACGACAGAGAGGAGCTGGTGGCCACAGATGTGAGCTTTCTCTTGTCAGTCGCCATTTACAAGCTTTTTATTGGCTTCTACTAACACTGTTAATTTAATTTAACAGACAGCCACTGATGTCTTGGGCTTCACCAATGAAGAGAAAGTCTCCATCTACAAGCTGACTGGCGCTGTGATGCATTACGGGAACATGAAGTTCAAGCAGAAGCAGCGGGAGGAGCAGGCGGAGCCCGATGGCACTGAGGGTGAGACTTTTTCCTTTTTTTTGTCATTTTGTTTTCAGTGAAGATGCAGACTGAATTAACAAAAATGCTCATGTTTGCCTCACAGTTGCAGACAAAGTCGCTTTCCTCATGGGCCTGAACTCTGCTGACTTGTTGAAAGGCCTTTGCTACCCAAGAGTGAAAGTGGGGAATGAATATGTCACCAAAGGTCAAACGGTCCCCCAGGTACGGAAACAGCTCAAAGTTATAACCGTCTATAGTGCACAATGAGTTCTCCAAATATAGGAGATAATGCACATGATTGAAGCAGATATCACCATGATGCTAAGTGCGATGGTGTTTCCTCCCCTCACCAAGCCTATAAATAAAATGACTCAGTGTGTTGGTAACAAGTAGCCAGACCTCTGCCTCACTGCCCACATCTCCAGTTTGTTCAGGGATTCATGTAGTCATTCATGCAGCCAACCAATCAGAGCTTAACCTTGGTGGAATTAAGAATATTGACATTATCTTCCTATCAAGCTTGCTAGTTATTCAGCTACAACCATGAAAATAGCAACAGAAAAACATCCAGGTTGTTGTAAGTCGGCTTAGTGAAATAACTCTGTATGTAGAAATCTTAATTGTCCTGAAACACTTTGTTACCTGCTGCTACCACAGTTTCAGTGTCAGCATGCTACTGACAGACTTATGTGAGACTGACACTAGTGTACAGGTTGCTGTAAGTCGACTTAACAAGTCGTAAACTCGTCAGGTCTAAAATTTCTAAAATTAGCCTCCTACCAACTGCTTCCAGTAGACAGTATTGATTACATATAAGTTTTGCGGGATAGATACATCACTCAGTACTGGTTGGTTTGGGCAAAACTTAAGAAACCCCCCACTCAATGATGTCCAGTATGGACAAATATCAGCCACTGAGAAACTTCCTTTATGTCCTGTAGCCATGTTGTAAGTTTTACGATCAGTTTCATGTGCAACATCTTCTGGTCAGGTCACCAATTCAGTTGGAGCTCTGGCCAAGTCTGTCTATGAGAAGATGTTCTTATGGATGGTCATACGAATCAATGAGATGCTGGACACAAAGCAGCCCAGACAGTTCTTCATTGGAGTGTTGGACATCGCTGGATTTGAAATATTTGATGTGAGTTCGGACTCAAAGCTTATTTTGGTTGATGGTTTCCATCTATTATTATTGTTGTTTCTCAGTTTTATGTGGATTCGTCATATGTTAATGGTTAATTGTTGTCTTAGTTCAACAGCATGGAGCAACTCTGCATTAATTTCACTAATGAGAAGCTGCAACAGTTTTTCAACCACCACATGTTCGTACTGGAGCAAGAAGAATACAAAAAGGAAGGAATAGACTGGGAGTTCATTGACTTTGGTATGGACCTGGCAGCCTGCATTGAGCTCATTGAAAAGGTAGGATTGATGTACTGCCCAATTTAATATTTAACTTCATTTTAAACATAGTGTCTCATATGTGCCTATGATATATTCAACAGCCAATGGGCATCTTCTCCATCCTTGAAGAGGAGTGTATGTTCCCCAAGGCTTCAGACACCTCTTTTAAGAATAAACTCTACGACCAGCATCTTGGAAAGACAAATGCTTTCCAAAAGCCAAAGGTTGTGAAAGGCAAGCCAGAGGCTCACTTCACCCTGGTGCACTACGCCGGCACTGTGGACTACAACATCAGCGGCTGGCTGGAGAAGAACAAAGACCCGCTGAACGAGTCTGTGGTGCAGCTTTACCAGAAGTCATCAATGAAACTACTGGGCTACTTGTATGCCTCGTTTTCTGGTGCTGAAGCAGGTACAGGATTTACAAAGTGTTGGAGTTATTAGCATCAATTAAAGAGACTGAAATCCTTAGTAATGGAACAGTGGGTGTCCGGGTGGAAACTATTTAAGGAATGATTTGGATTTTGTAGAAATAATAAATACTGGTCTTCACACCTTAACAAAGGACAACTAATATTTCTGTTTGCTCTGTAGAATCAGGTGGTGATGCTGCAGGTGGAAAAGCAAAGAAAGGTGGAAAGAAGAAGGGTGGCTCCTTCCAGACAGTGTCTGCTGTTTTCAGGGTACAGAGCTGATATTAATCTATGTGGATATGACTTTTTGCCTTGAAATGATCATACAAGGTGGTGTATTCATATCATTTTGTCTCCAGTAAGTCGCACTAGTCAAATATTAATTTAGTTTGGTTGGATTGTTGGATTTTTTTTTTTTTTTTTTTTGATTGTTTTCATCTTTGATAAGCTGTGTCAACTTTTATTTTTGTTTGATATCCTCAAATTTACAGGAAAATCTGGGAAAACTAATGACAAACTTGAGGAGCACCCATCCTCACTTTGTGCGCTGCCTGATTCCAAATGAGATTAAAACACCAGGTAGGTGTGCAAACACTGTATATTGTTTGTGCAATTAAAGACAAAAACATGATGTTTAAATTTGATTTTAGAGTCAGTTTCCAAGTAATTCATGTGGACCTGTCTGCAGGTATCATGGACAATCACTTGGTCATCCACCAGCTACGCTGTAACGGTGTGCTGGAGGGTATCAGGATTTGCAGGAAGGGATTTCCCAGCAGAATTCTTTATGCTGACTTCAAGCAGAGGTCAGGATTACACAATTAGATAATTATAAGTAATGGTCTACTTGTGTTTTTGTCTACATCATTGCAGATCGCGAGTATATATATATATATATCTTAATCTCAATCTGAACAGGTACAGAATCCTGAATGCCAGTGCCATCCCTGAGGGACAGTTCATTGACGGAAAGAAGGCTTCCGAGAAGCTTCTTGGTTCAATTGATGTTGACCACACACAGTACCGATTTGGGGCTACAAAGGTATGTGTCCAAATGCCTCATAGCTTAAAGTCCTAAAAGCTTTTGGTACCACTGAGAATACCCTTTATGAGAAACAAATTGATTCAGTTTAATGGATGTTGTTGTAGGTCTTCTTCAAAGCTGGTTTACTTGGCACTCTGGAGGAGTTGCGAGATGAAAAACTAGCTTCTCTGGTGACGCAGACTCAAGCACTGTGTCGTGGTTATCTGATGAGAAGGGAATTCTCCAATCTAATTGCACAAAGGTAATATTAGCACCAAAAATGCTCTTTATTTATTAAGGACATTAACCTACCACTAATACCTTTGATGCTGCGTATCTGACAGAGATTGCGTCTGGATTCTGCAATATAACTTGCGTTCATTCATGAATGTGAAACACTGGCCATGGATGAAGCTGTTCTTTAAAATAAAGCCACTTCTAAAGAGCGCAGAGACTGAAAAGGAGATGGCAACCATGAAAGAGGACTTTGTCAAATGTAAGGAGGATCTGGCAAAGTCAGAGACCAAGAGAAAGGAGCTTGAAGAGAAAATGGTTTCTCTGCTGCAGGAGAAAAATAACCTCCTCCTGCAAGTACAATCTGTGAGTATCAGCAAATTAAAGCCACTGATCCCAGTCAAAAAATATCCAAATGATCACATTAGTGTTGTTCTCTCTGTGTTTTTCTTAGGACTCAGAAAATCTATGTGATGCAGAGGAGAGGTGTGAAGGACTGATCAAGAGCAAAATCCAGCTCGAGGCCAAACTCAAAGAGGTGACCGAGAGACTGGAGGACGAAGAGGAAATGAATGCTGAGTTGACCGCCAAGAAGAGGAAGCTGGAAGACGAATGCTCTGAGCTTAAAAAAGACATTGATGACCTGGAGATTACCCTGGCTAAAGTGGAGAAGGAGAAACATGCCACAGAAAACAAGGTTTGTGATTTCACTTGTACTACTTGGTTCATACCTCTGTGTGTTCCTTCTGCTTTCTGTGTTTGGTCTCATTTATTTGCTTTTTTTTCATGGCAGTCCATGCAAAAGTTGTCAAGACATTTTTCCTTGGAACCACAAATGCCAACTTAATGGTGGCAGTAGATCACCAAAGTCATTTGGATTCATCCTCTGAGAACCATTAATGTCTGCAGAAAATTTCATGAACTACATGAGCTACAAGTTACTTCTAGGTTTAGTTGAGTTTCAGGTTTATAATTATGTGTATGCACATTACCTATTGCAGGTCAAAAATTTAATAGAAGAGCTGGCTGGTCAGGATGAAAACATTGGCAAACTGACCAAGGAGAAGAAAGCTCTTCAAGAAGCTCATCAGCAGGGGCTGGATGATCTTCAAGCAGAGGAAGATAAAGTCAACTCTCTGACCAAAGCCAAGTCCAAGCTTGAGCAGCAAGTTGATGATGTGAGTTGCTTACAAAGACATGCTCCAACCCTGATGTTACTTAACATTTTTAATTAGCTTTGTGCAACTTGTTTTCAAGCTCGAGGGTTCATTGGAGCAAGAGAAGAAGATCCGCATGGACCTTGAAAGAGCCAAGAGGAAGCTGGAGGGAGATCTGAAGCTCACACAGGAATCCCTGATGGATCTGGAAAATGACAAGCAGCAATCTGAGGAAAGAATTAAGAAGTAAGATAATGCATTGATCATGGGAAATATGTGTGAAGGAAATACATTTTAGTGCTTAAATTGACAACTTTTTGTTTTTTTCCTCATAGAAAAGAATTTGAAAACAACCAGCTGCTCAGCAACATTGCAGACGAGCAAGCAATTAATAATCAGCTCCAAAAGAAGATGAAGGAACTCCAAGTAATAAAGCACAGATTCAAGTCATACATTCATCAGATTCATTGCAACCAAATTTCACCTCATTGTGGTATATTACATTTTCTGTTTTAAGGCCCGTATTGAAGAACTGGAGGAAGAGGTCGAGGCCGAACGAGCGGTTCGGGCCAAGATTGAGAAGCAGAGGTCTGACCTCACCAGGGAGATCGAGGAGATCAGCGAGAGGCTGGAGGAGGCCGGAGGAGCCACTGCTGTGCAGATAGAGATGAATAAGAAGCGCGAAGCTGAGTTCCTCAAACTGCGACGTGACCTGGAGGAATCCACGCTGCACCATGAGGCCACGACCGCCGCCCTGCGCAAGAAGCAGGCGGACAGCATGGCCGAGCTGGGAGAGCAGATCGACAACCTCCAGAGAATCAAACAGAAACTGGAGAAGGAGAAGAGTGAAATGAAGATGGAGATTGATGATATGGCCAGTAATATGGAAGCAGTTGCAAAAGCTAAGGTGGGACTTATAAACCTGACATACCCTACTAGAGTATTAGGGAACCCAGAACTCATTGAACTGCTTGAATGTCAAATTTGTGTTAATTTTCTCTACTCATAGGTCAACCTGGAGAAGATGTGTCGCTCACTTGAAGATCAGCTAATGGAGCTAAAGACCAAGAATGATGAAAACATGCGACATATTTCTGATCTCACCAATCAGAGGGCCCGTTTTCAAACTGAGAATGGTAGATCTGTCCCTCATCTTAGTTCAGTTCATTAAGTTGAAGACCTTTAATTAAAATGTGGTTTCTTGTTTTGCTTGTCATAGCTGAGTTTTCACGACAAATGGAAGAGAGAGAGAGTCTCATTTCCCAACTGACGCGAGGAAAACAGGGATTCACGACACAGATTGACGAGCTAAAGAGGCTGATTGAGGAAGAAACAAAGGTAATGAAAGCTCACACTTGCAAACACAATCACTTCTCTGGTTTACTTACTCTGTTTTTTTCTTGTGATCTTTCATCAATTAATGTCTTCCTGGTAGGCTAAGAATGCCCTGGCTCATAGTTTGCAGTCAGCTCGTCATGACTGCGATCTCCTTCGTGAGCAGTACGAGGAGGAGCAGGAGGCCAAAGCTGAGCTGCAGCGGAGTTTGTCAAAGGCGAACACTGAGGTGGCTCTGTGGAGGAACAAATATGAGACTGACGCCATCCAACGCACTGAGGAGCTCGAGGAGGCAAAGTAAGATTAGATAATAAATTGGGCAGTACATCAATGACTGTATAATGTGAAAGCTCTACAGAGTGTTTTAGTATCCTTTAAGCACATTGTTTTGGTTTTAGGCCCACAACTTTTATTTGTTTTGGTTCATTTCCAGCAAAGATTTCAGTTTGCTACCTGACCCACTAGCAGAGATAGTGGGGTGCTCCCATGAACTGGTTTAATTCTGACTGTGGACCTTTGTTGTATCTCTCTCTTCATTCCACTATCACTATCTAAGAATAACTACATAAAAATAATGTGCAAATATGGAACCACTAACCTTCAACACAACTGTGTGCAGTGATAATCATAGACAATGTAATAGACATGTAAATAAAGATGGTGTGGCCTCCATGATGTCACCCACAGGTTTCTGAAGCCTGGTTTTGAAGCTCAGAGTGAGCTGCTCAGATTGAGCTGCTCAGAGTGAGCTGCTCCGCTGTCGCCATCTTGGCAGTGACTGACTCCGCCTAACCCCTGGTTAATCCAAAAATGGGCAAAGAGGTGGAGCATGTGTGGAGCCGAGATTTTGGTGCAAGCCAGCTTGTGGCAATCATACACTCACCCACCTGTCACTCAAAGCAGCCACGCCCTCAATTATGCAGAACCTTAAGCCTTAATAAAACTCAAAAGATTGAGTTATATAAAAATTTACCCCTGTACAGTCGTCATGAAGGAGGAAATTAGCTGTAGAGACCAAAACTGTTTTTGTACCAGCCTGTAAACCTGTTTATTTCTACTGTAAAGTCTGGCATTTTGACATTGGGATCTATGGGGATTGACTCACTGTTGTAGTCACCCTCAAGCGGCCATTAGAGGAAGTGATACATCTGTGTTGGCTTCATTTTTCAGCCTTGGGGGTTGCCACTTGGTGATAATATGTCGATGATACATTTACAGCCTTTTCTGCTGCCACATGGTGGCCAAAAAACAAACATATACCACATATAATTCTGCTGTTTAATCAAACAACCATACAGTATGTGCACATCATTTTTTATAAATATTTTATTTTAGGACTTTAACCCCTCTTTATGATACCTGTGTTTGCCTGGTTTGCTGTGTTCTGACTACCTTCTCACACTTCAAAGGAAAAAGCTTGCCCAGCGCCTCCAAGAGGCTGAAGAACAAATCGAAGCAGTGAATTCAAAGTGCGCCTCACTGGAGAAAACTAAACAGCGACTTCAGAACGAAATGGAGGATCTCATGGTGGATGTGGAAAGGTCTAACAACTTAGCTGCTACCCTTGACAAGAAGCAGAGAAACTTTGACAAGGTATTTTCTTTGACAATCACGCATAATAAGACACCAGTTGTTTATGTTACATCATTAATTATTAGTGACTGTTTCAATGAATCCAGATTCTAGCCGAGTGGAAGCAGAAGTATGAGGAGGCTCAGGCAGAGCTTGAAGGCGCTCAGAAAGAATCTCGATCCCTGAGCACTGAACTCTTCAAACTGAAGAACTCGTATGAAGAAGCTCTTGATCATCTGGAGACAATGAAAAGGGAAAATAAAAACCTGCAACGTGAGTGAAATCTTACTGTGAGGGGAAAAAAAGTGTTTTATTTATTTTATTCATTATTTTAACACCTCTTTGACATGCCATATTTTGAAATGCAGAGGAGATCTCAGACCTGACAGAGCAACTTGGAGAGACTGGGAAGACGATTCACGAGCTGGAGAAATTCAAGAAGCAGGTGGAGACAGAGAAATATGACATGCAGACTGCGCTGGAAGAAGCTGAGGTACTGATCACTGAAAGCAGCAGAAAAGCAACACACATATTCATCAAACGTGGTATAAGGAACTACTGACATTTACACATACAAATGAAACTGTTTTTAAGGCCTCTCTGGAACAAGAGGAGTCTAAGATCCTGCGTGTACAAATGGATCTAAACCAGATGAAGGCAGAAGTTGACAGAAAAGTAGCGGAGAAAGACGAGGAGATCGACCAGATGAAGAGGAACCACCAGAGAGTGATGGAGTCCATGCAGACAATGCTGGACGCTGAGGTCCGGAGCAGGAACGACGCCCTGAGAGTGAAGAAGAAGATGGAGGGAGACCTGAATGAGATGGAGATCCAGCTGAACCATGCTAACAGGCAGGCGGCCGAGGCCCAGAAACAACTGAGGAACGTTCAGGGGCAACTCAAGGTACAACAAATACATGGTTGAAAAGGCTCTTGTGAAGATTCCCTGTGCCCCAATACAGGTGGTATTACATAAAACCACACAAGAGCCTGAAAATGGTTTTGTATTGAACAACTGTTGCACATGGATAGGGCATTTTTGTTCTACTAAATAAAAAACATCACATAGGCATCACGTAATTACTCAATTATCTGTAGGTGTTTTATTTATTATTTTCAATACAAATATTGCTGTGTGTGTGTTCTCTACATCGGGGGGGGGGGGGGGCAATCATATTTCAGGGAGGGGCAGTGCCACCCTGTGCCACCCAGACTCACTAAAAATTCATTAACACTACAGCAAAAAAATTAAAATAAAACTTTAGCACCACTCAGCAGTCTCTATATGCTGCAAAGTTAACTTAACACTAAATTGCTAATAATGTTTATCAAGGGAAGTTTGTATATTTAGCACCATTGAGACAAAAGGCAATTAAAGTGCTTTACAGAGACATTAAATATTTTCATGTCAAAATCTAATTTAGCAGTTGACAAACATTTCATATGTCAAAATTTTGCATCATTTGTTTACACATGGTACTTTTGGCCTGATGGTGGTGCTAAAGAAAAGATCAGGAGGTCACCATCAGTATTAGGAATCACCGTCTGTAGATTCCTTAAGTTTCTGAGGTACTTATCCTGGACCAGCTTGTTGATGGGGTGTAAATTTTGACCTGATGGTCACACTGGACTTCTTATAGATGTTGAGAGATCTTGCCCCTCCGTGTCGGAAGGGTAGGCTTAACCGAGACAAAATGCATTTTCAGGATGCCCAAATCCACTTGGATGACTCAGTCAGAGGGCAGGATGACATGAAGGAGCAGGTAGCCATGATGGAGCGCAGAACGGCCTTGATGCAGGCTGAGATTGAAGAGCTTCGAGCAGTCGTGGAGCAGACGGAGAGGAGCCGCAAAATGGCTGAACAGGAACTGGTTGATGCCAGTGAACGAGCTGGACTACTTCATTCTCAGGTTGGTTATTTACTTGTAGTGACATATTGAACAACGCCCCCTGATTTGCATTACTTATACACTGTATATAACAACTGCTTCATCTATGGCAGAACACCAGTCTTCTGAACACCAAAAAGAAACTTGAGGTGGATGTAACTCAGCTCCACAGTGAGACAGAGGAAGCCGTTCAAGAGGCCAGGAATGCTGAGGAAAAGGCCAAGAAAGCCATTACTGATGTAATCTGCTCTTGCAGGGTTCTTATTTTACTTAACAAAGACTTAATGAAATAAGAACTAAGAAAAATCAGTAGTTCAGTTGTGCCTATACTTCTACCTCTAGGCTGCCATGATGGCTGAAGAGCTGAGGAAGGAGCAGGACACCAGTGCTCACCTGGAGAGGATGAAGAAGAACCTGGAGGTCACAGTGAAGGACCTGCAGCACAGATTAGACGAGGCAGAAAACTTAGCCATGAAGGGAGGGAAGAAACAGCTGCAGAAACTGGAGGCGAGAGTAAGTACAGTGTTCTGTGTCCAGCTACAACTTAAAAATATTGACCATGAGAATGTTCACGTACTGAGAGGTGACCTAAAAAAGCAACAAACTGCCAGTACTAGAAATTGAGGTGTGGCTATTTATGTTTACCATCATGTAGTAGAGTCTATATATACATATCTATATGTGAAATTGTTTCAGAATGGCTCTAGGGCTGCAATTAACGATTATTTTCATTATCGGTTAATCAGCCAATTATTTTCTCTATTAATCAGAAAATAGTAAAAAAAAAAAAGAAATGCTTGTTATAATTTAAAGCTGACCGATGTAACATCCTTAGTTGTCTGAGGCCAACAGACTGACACCCAAAACTATTCAGTTTACTACCATGTAAGACAGCCCCTGCCAACCTTTTCCAACTCATGGCCCACTTGAAAATTGTTAGCAGCCAACATCCAACCAGCAGCGTTTTTAGATATTTTTTATGTTTTTACTGATCATCTCTTTTAAAACATTTAAAAACATTAATTTTATTTTTATTTCTTTATCATTAATTTTTTTTCATCAAAATTCTCCTATTTTGCAAATGATCGGCCAACTTGCAACACCTTCCACACAGGTCATGAATCACCAAGACAAAGAAAAGATGGAACCATGTTTCACAATTTTGCTTAAAAAATTATTAAAACAATCACTCGATTATCATGACTGTTGCCAATTCCTTTTCTGCTGATTGATTAACTGACTAATTGTTGCAGCTCTAGATGGCTCTGCAATTAAAGGAAATTGAGTTTTTGTCCAATAGGCCATGCTCACAAGAATTTAGCACCTTTTTTTTCAATCATTGATATTTATGTTATGTGGCAAACTTGGAATCAGTTGTCCGTAAAGGCTGCAACCAAATTAATTTAAGCAGTTCAACCAGAGACCTTCGTAAAAATTCAAGACTCATGGAACCCATAAATCATAGAACTAGAAATCATAGAAACTAGACTGAACTCTGCTCTTGTACTCAGGTCCGTGAGCTGGAAAATGAGCTAGAAGCCGAGCAAAAACGTTCCACTGAGGCCATCAAAGGAGTCCGTAAATATGAGAGGAAGGTCAAAGAGCTAACCTATCAGGTAAAAAAAAAGATTCTTCATGTTTGTAATCAATTAAACCCACTGCACTAGATTACAATACTGTCCAAATAAAAGAGTGTTTAAAGATAGAATCCTTTGGTTCTCTTCTTCGTTCAGTCTGAGGAAGACAAGAAAAACAACATTCGACTGCAGGATCTTGTGGACAAGCTCCAGATCAAAATGAAGGCCTACAAACGCCACGCTGAGGAAGTTGTGAGTCAATCACTATCAATCAGTATAAAAAAATAAATAAATAAAAAATGTGTGATTTAGCGTCTGATCACCGATACATTTAACATGACTGACTTGCAGGAGGAGCAGTCCAACGCACACATGGCCAGATTCAGGAAGGCCCAGCACGAGCTGGAGGAGGCCGAGGAGAGAGCTGATGTGGCCGAATCTCTGGCCAACAAGATGCGGGCCAAGAGCCGTGAAATTGGGACAAAGGTACGGAGCTTGTATTTGATACAAACTCTAAATACTAGTCTTTAGCTGTTCCCTCTGAAAGCTAAACAACTGTTCTTGTTGGTAGTGTGGCAGGAACTCTGTGAGAGAGAAAGATAGAAACAATACTATAAAGAATTAGGGTTTTGTCCCAGAAATACATACAAAAAATTATATATTAATATACACTATTTTCATTTGAATGTGTTTGTTTTCCAGGCACAAGAGGGACAGGGCGAGTAACTGAGTGTGGAACAGGACTCCTCTGCTGTTTGAAGAGCAGTGGATATAAATGTGCATGACAATCATGTCATAGATATGTAGTAGTTTATAGTTGACCATACCATATTGATATCACAGCATGTTAACTCATAGTAAATCTTACAAAAATAAATTAAGCAATCATCTATCAAATAACTGAATACTGTTATTCATATTTAACTGATATTTATTAATCCAGTAGTAATGTAAAGGACATTTGAAATTGGTGTTTTTGACATTTTTTTTTACATTAAATGCCCTTAAACAGCTGTGAGATGAATAATAGAGTAATCATCTGATTTCTAATTGGAGCATTTTCCCAATCCAAGGCATAATTTCCACATTTCTGTTGTAACTTTCACTGTCATAGTTTAGTTGTTGGCCTGTTCCTGTTGTCTGTTGTTTTTAGTTGCACAGTTGTGATAAGTATTTGTAAAATTAAAGTCAAATTTTGTTTGTTTGCTCATATTTCGGTCTCTACCTGGGTTAAGGTCTGCAGTGCCCTGCTGTCTGCTACAAAAACAATACAAATACAAAAAAAAAAATCAAAATAATAATAATAATTAGAATAATGGTCATATATCTTTAGAGCAATAAAAGAAATAACATAGTTGGATTTTCTTTTATATTTTATTGTAATTAAGGCAACATACATCCACTACCACAAAATGAAAGAATGCAATCAATTCCAGGTGCTAATCATCATTGTGCACAACTTCATATTTAAAACCGCTGCGTGTAGAATTTGAAAATTTCCTGCTTTGGCATCTCCAGTGTTACAAAATGACACTGTGGCAGAAACAATGAAAATAACAGACTGCTGCTGAGACGAATTAACTGAAACTGAAGTCAAAGTCCACACCGACTTTCACCTGGATAGTTTCATTTCTCTACAAACAAAACTTTGGCCATCAGAATAATTTGTAAGACGCAATGATCATATAAAATTATACACATAGTGATTTTAAATGAAGCAATAAATGCATATCTGATTAAGAGTATGTTGCGTACTAGCTTCAGAGACACAGCAGACTTCATCTTCTTCATGGCTCCAATCACAGCTACTCGCTGCTGTCTTTTGCCTGATGAATGAGAAAATGAGACAGACATTAAAAGTTAATATTTCTATCAATATTTATAAGATGCAGTCTGTTGCCAGAAGCTGACTGACTCACCTTGCCCATGTCGCGACTCTTGACTTTCATCTTATTGATCTGGGACTCAGCGATGTCGGCGCGCTCTTCAGCCTCCTCCAGCTCGTGCTGCACCTTCCTCAGCTTAGTCAGATGAGTGTTGGCCTGCTCTTCCTGCCAGATACCAAATAAGTGATTAATACAATTTTCCAAATGTCACAGTAATCAATTGTTGATGTTGAAAAGAGGTCACTCACAGCTTCTTCAGCCTGCCTCTTATACGCTTTGACCTTCAGTTGGAGTTTGTCCACCAGCTCCTGCAGTCTCACCGTGTTTTTCTTGTCTTCATCAGACTGATATTTCGAAACAGAGAACAAATACTTCACATCTGATTGACCACTAAAACTTCACACAGCCTTTGTATGAAAAGGAAGAAGGTTTTCCCACAAGTTTACCTGGTAGGTGAGCTCCTTAATCCTGCGCTCGAATTTGCGAACACCCTTCACAGCATCTGACCCGTGTCTTTGTTCTGCTTCAAGCTCATTCTCAAGTTCTCGCACCTGCAAAAGACAAAATTTGAATATGTAGCAGTTTCACAAAACCAAAAAAATGTCAATCAAGCAGGATTTTTTGGCGATAAAGTACAACACATTACCCGTGCTTCCAGTTTTTGGAGTTGCTTCTTTCCTCCCTTCATGACCAGGTTCTCGGCCTCGTTGAGACGCTGCTGCAGGTCCTTCACCGTCACCTCCAGGTTCTTCTTCATCCTCTCCAGGTGAGCGCTGGTGTCTTGCTCCTTCTTCAACTCCTCCGCCATCATGGCAGCCTGAAAAAATGGAGTCAAACGGTTAGTAGATTGCTGCTTTTCTCAAGTTGAAATTGAGTAAAATCCAGACACAAAAACACACACAGAGCTCTTACATCAGTGATTGCCTTCTTGGCTTTCTCTTCAGCGTTCCTGGCTGCTTGGACACTATCATCCATCTCAGCCTGAACCTGAGACAGATCAGCCTCCAACTTCTTCCGACTGTTGAGCAGGCTGGTGTTCTGTCAGAGATCATTTCATTTCACATTAGATTAATAATATATGATGATTCAAGGTTTGCTGTATGATGATTTATACAATATAATGGTGCTATATAAATGCCAAATGAATCATGACACAGTGATACCTTGATTCTGTAATATAGACTGTGAAATCAGTTTGAGGAAGGAAAAACAGCTGATTTGTAGTTCTCTTCTTCAGTCCGACAAATTAGACACTAATTGTGTGAATGCACATCTTACTGAGCTATGATCAGTCTTTTTCTTTTTATCTTATCTTAAACTGGAATAAATGTATCTATTTTTAGACTTAAACCTGCAATAATTGTGTTATAATAATTAATAACTTTGATTTCCCAAGAACTAATGTCAAGGAACTTTCCCAGGGGTCAAAGTTCCTCCAGAACGTTGTGGATTTGTGTTTTCACAGCAGGGCCAAAGCCCCAGAAGATTTTGCAAATAAGTCAGCTGACGTATCAAAACATTTCAAGTCATTGTACAAAAATGAACCACAAAGCCTGGACTTCGTTGCCAGTCCATCAGCTGTAAAAGCTCTTCGGGCTGCTCCATCTTTACTATTGTTGGCCACAAACTTTAAGCCAAACAATGTGTTTGTAGCTGCAGGTTTAAAAAAAAAAAAAAATGCTAGTATACTTGAACAATGGCCAACGTTCAGCACTGCGAGGCCCACGCCGAAAGTTCTTGAACCCTCAGAAAGTACTACCCCCCGAGCAGGGGGTCGTTTTTTTCAGGGTGAAACTGTCTCCCCAGAACTTAATTTAGACCCTGGTTCCCCTGGTGGAAAGGCAGGTAGAGGACCTGATTTCCTCAAAAGGTTCCTGTTCCCTCAAAGAGGCTTTCTATGAGGCTACCTTGAAAGTGAAAACGAATGAAAACATGATAAAAGAAGAACCTGTGAGTGAAGCAGCTGGACTCTCTCGCTGGCATCCAGCAGCTCCTGCTCTGCTAACTTGCGGCTCCTCTCGGTTTGCTCCAGAGTCGCTCTGATTTCCTCCATCTCAGCCTGCACCAGGTTACTCCTGCGCTCAGACATGGCGACCTGCTCTTTTATGTCATCGTTGTTTCTAAGGACATCGTCCAGTTGAATCTGAACTTCCTACACAATCAAATAAAACAGTGTCCTTCTACTGTATGTCTTCATAAAGGAAACATTGCTCAGTCTGTACAGGGTCTAATATGTGGTAGTACCTTGAGCTGAACTTGTATGTTCCTCAGTTGTTTCTGGGCCTCGGCCGCCTGCCTGTTAGCATGGCTCAGCTGGATCTCCATCTCGTTCAGGTCTCCCTCCATCTTCTTCTTCACTCTCAGGGCGTCGTTCCTGCTCCGGACCTCAGCGTCCAGGTTACTTTGCATGTTGTCAATGATTCGTTGGCTGTTTCTCTTCAGCTGCTCGATCTCCTCGTCCTTCTCTGTTACCTTCTTGTCCACCTCAGACTTCACCTGGTTCAGCTCCAGCTGGACTCGCAGGATCTTGGATTCCTCGTGCTCCACAGAGGCCTGATTAAAAAAGGGACATGCAGCCATGTTGACCAGATATTGTAGAGTATGTTTAAATATATTTAATTTAGATATTTTCTTCCACCTACCTCTGCCTCCTCCAGAGCGGTCTGAGCCTCCAACTTCTCCTGCTCAGCCTGTTTCTTTAATTTCTCGAGCTCATGGATGGTTTTTCCTGTTTCTCCCAGCTGTTCTGTGAGATCCATGATTTCCTCTGCAACAAAAGGAAATATGATGTTCTACCATTTGCCACTAAAAAACATTGGCTACAGCATTATTGTAAATTAAAAAAAAAAAAAAGAGTGTATATATACGTTGCAGATTTTTATTTTCGCGTTTAAGTGTCTCCGCTTGTTCCAGGCATTCTTCAAAGGCATTCTTCATCTTGAAGTTCTCAGTGCCCAAAGTGCGCACCTCTTTCAGAGCTGACTCCAGCTCTGACTGACCTTCCTCGTATTTCTGTTTCCACTCAGCCACAACCTACAGGAAGTTCATTTGAAAGTTGAATATTTAACACAAATTTTTCTTTCTAAGTTTGATATCTAAAAGTCTGGTTAAATGTGAACTTGTGCAAGAGAGAAGACTATTAAGGTGATCCATGGTGTTCAAGTTAATGTTTCCTTGAACATTATTATAGATAACTTCAAGGTTGTCCTAAAGTACCTACTAATTCAAACCAGGTAAGTCCCATTGAGGGTGGAAACCTAGTTTCCTAGAGACACCTGAACAGGACGGTAACATAAACAGCGGACGAATCAAAATCAGGCAATGGAGGAACAATATCCTGTTCTGTAAAAGTTTTGCTAGAGATGTGACACCAGATTCCTCAGCAGCAGTGATACTTCTCGTCCCTGTGATGATATAGATGTTCCTGGTTTTGGCAGCTTTGTGTTAACTTGCTATTTCAGTAAAATGGTTTTAGCTTCAACTTGCGTGTACTTTTCATTTGCAGTAAAATATCCACCTTGCACGTTGCTGCATTTCCCAAACGGGCCAATTAAGTTGTCCAAGTTCTAATAAAGCAGAAATCTCACCTTTGTCATATTCGCCTCATTATGACTAGAATATATATGATGCCTGATTTGGATGAGTTGCACAAAGTTGAAATTTATACTTAATCAGAAGTGTTTTCAGAGTTTGTTTAGGTTTTACAACAGAGAGGACAACAAAGATGCACATCTGGTTAACTTCCCCACCTCTGACTAAATGCTTCCCTAGACTTTTTAATGAAACATTCCGGCCCAAAGTAGGTCACTTTTTAATCACATTAAAATATATTAGTAGTATATTAAATAGTATATTTAACACCTTTGTACTTTGGTAAAAAGCCAGCTACCAGACGAGACCTTAAACTAAAAATACTCTATATATCTATATATCTGCCCAGGTTCAAGGTTTACTGCAGCACGCAGTTTTAGCACCTATCACTTAAAATGATTCCTTCCCCGACATGAAACTGTCTGTGTTTCTCAGTCAGTGTATCACTTACATTAGTATTTACATGATATCTTATAAAATCTGAAGGTTAAAACCTTGTCAAAATTTCTCTGCTTCTTGTCCAAGGCAGCAGCAGCAGCGTTGGACCTCTCGACATCCATCATCAAGTCCTCCACCTCTCCCTGCAGCCGCTGCTTTGTCTTTTCAAGAGAGGAACACTTGGAGTTAACGGCCTCCACAGCTTCTTCTGCGTCCTGCAGACGCAGAGCGAGCTTCTTCCTGTGGGAAAGACTCATGGTTTATCATAAGGTCCCGTGGGATAATATCCTGTTTGAAACTGATGTGGAGTTCCTACTTCCTACTTTGCCTCCTCGAGCTCTTCGGTGCGTTGGATGGCGTCGGTCTCGTATTTGGTTCTCCACTGAGCCACCTCGCTGTTGGCCTTGGACAGGCAGCGGTGCAGCTCACCTTTGGCCTCCTGCTCTTCCTCGTACTGCTCTCTGAGCAGCTCGCAGTCATGTCGAGCTGATTGCAAACTGTGAGCCAAGGCGTTTTTAGCCTGAAAAGAAATTACAGAACCAGCATAAACACTTTGAGCTCCATCTTTGAACCATGACCATGCTCATCTCTTTGGCCGGACCTTACCTTCGCCCCCTCCTCGTGGAGTCTTTTCAGCTCCTCGATCTGCTGCATAAAGGCTTGCTTCCCCCGAGTTAGCTGTGACATTAACGATTCTTTTTCTTCAAGCTGGCGAGACATTTCAGCTGGATGATAATTGTAGGAAAATTAGAAATAGCTTGTCAGTGAGTGAATGTGACTATGACTTTATTGCTCAGATCTGACAAAGTATTCCTCACCATTTTCTGTCTGCAGCCGAGCTTTCTGACTTGAAAGGTCATTTATGAGTCTCTGATGTTCCTCCTCTTTGGTTTTTAACTCATTCAGTTGATCTTCAAGTGAGCGGCACATTTTCTCTAAATGAATCTTTGAATTGGAAAGAGAAAAGTTTCACTTGTCATCTCTTTAAATGGAAGTGAACAAAAAAAAAAAATCATGATGAGTACAATAACCAACCTTTGCTTTAGCCATGGTTTCCATATTGCTTGATAAGTCATCCATCTCCAGCTTTAACTCGCTCTTCTCCTTCTCCAGTTTCTGCCTGACCCTCTGGATGTTATCAAGCTGTTCTCCAAGCTCAGCCACGCTGTCTGCATGTTTCTTGCGCAGGGCAGCCGAGGTGGCGTCGTGCTGCAGGGAACACTCCTCCAGCTCTCTGCGCAGTTTGAGGAACTCGGCTTCCCGCTTCTTGTTCATCTCAACCTGAGCGGCGGTGGCTCCTCCGGCCTCCTCCAGCCTCTCACTGATCTCCTCCAGCTCCCTGGACAGATCAGACCTCTGTTTCTCCACTTTGGCCCGAGCCGAACGCTCTGACTCCATTTCTTCCTCCAGCTCCTCAATTCGAGCCTGAAGATACGAGATTACAACGATGTGATCCTGGAAGTAATTTAGCTTTGCGGTGTCACCTAAAACCCAAGTCAGTGACTGATTCCTCACCTGGAGCTCTTTGATTTTCTTCTGCAGCTGTGTACCAAGAGCTTGTTCGTCTTCTATCTTCGTCTGCAGCTGTGACAACTCAAAGTCTTTCCTGTCAAGTGAAGTAAAGCCTGCTGTTCATTTGTGCTGTTCATGTTAGTACTTGGAATTGGAGCAGGACTTAAGCTCTTTACACAAGGAGTCAAGGAGTCAAGTAATATTTCATTTTGTTTCAATTCAAACACATTCCTGGTGACATTAGCTCAAAGCAGTCATAACGGACGTGTGTGGGGTTGTTGATGAGTTTATTTATTGCCTTTCTGAGGACTTGTAGTTGACACCTGGGGGACAGTAATGAGTCTTAAGTCCAACATTTGCGCTTTTCTTTGAGCTACAGGGAAATATTCGTCTCCTTATGTGCGGTATGTTCACCAGCTAGTTGATAACTTTGTCTGTTAGCCGTTCTGTGTCACTGGAGACTGCTGCCAAATGCTGTTGGAAACACCACTAATAAGAGCTGTGGGGCTGAGCCAAACAGCTGCAGGTTGTAAGACACTAGTATGCACACTAGTATACCGGTTATGTTTTTTGCATGTAAACAGCTTATCCCAGTTTTGAGAAACCTGGATAAGACCTTATCCAGGTTTTGAGAATCCTATATAAACTACCAGGAGTACTCTAATAGGAACCAGGATACTGTTGCATGTAAACACCTTACCCAGGTTTCTGAACCATCTCATAGTCGCTGAGATGGTGAGACATCGAGACAGATCTGCAGACGATCAGAAACCTAGCATCTAGAAACCACGGTAACTTTGCCCATTATGTTTTATAACACACCACCATACAGATGAATATAGCTATAATTCATTTAGTAAAACCGTATCTATAATTGTAACATTATGGGTACCAGGGAAAACCTACTTCTTCAGCTTCTCATCCAGCTGCTGCTTCTCATTTTCCAGATCCATGATGGACTCGTGAGCAAGTTTCACATCGCCCTCCAGCTTCCTCTTGGCCCTCTCCAGATCCATCCGGACCTTCTTCTCTTGTTCCAGTGACCCCTCAAGCTGAAAACACAAATCTGGTCATCATGTGCATCTTAACTGAAGCTAATAAAATATCAGTCTTTCCAGCCTTGACTCTATAACTCACCTCATCTACCTGCTGTTCTAGTTTGGTCTTAGCTTTGGTCAGAGTGTTGATTTTGTCCTCCTCTGACTGCAGGTCGTCCAGTGTTTGCTGATGAGCCTCCTGCAGCGCTCTCTTCTCCTTGGACAGTTTGGCGATGTTCTCGTCTTGGCTCATGATTTCTTCAGTCAAGTTTTTCACCTAGAGCCATTATTAAGGAACTGATGTGACAGTTCTCCTCCAACATGCTGATACAGTAACATTAGACAACACAAGGTACTGTATGTAACATTACCTTGTTTTCAACAGCGTGTTTCTCCTTCTCCACTTTGGCCAAGGTGAGCTCTAAGTCGTCGATGTCTCTCTTCAGCTCTGAGCACTCGTCCTCCAGTTTTCTCTTCTTGGCGGTCAGCTCAGCATTCACCTCCTCCTCGTCCTCCAGTCTCTCCGTCACCTCCTTCAGCTTGGCTTCCAGCTGCACCTTGCTTTTGATGAGTCCTTCACATCTCTCCTCTGCATCCAGCAGGTTGTCTGCCTCCTGATGTCAAGTTTAGGTACCAAAATTATTCATGTACAACTATGTAAACTTGCACTAATTCTCTCTGTGGTATAACTTACTGCTTGGACTTGAAGTAGTAGATCATTCTTCTCTTGTACGACGGAGACCAATTTCTCTTCAAGCTCCCTCCTCCGGTTTTCTGACTTGGCCAGATCTTCTTTGAGCTTCGTGAAATCCACCTTCATTTGGGCCATTTCTTTCTCGGCCTCTGCGCTCTTCAGAAGAGGTTTGAGCTTAAAATACAGCTTCATCCACGGCCAGTGTTTCACGTTCATGAAAGAACGGAAGTTATACTGAATCGTGTAGATCGCCTCCCTGTCAAAATAAGACTTGGATAAGTTTACTCTGCAGGTTTCAGCTTGTCTGGTGCCATTTTTCTTATTGCACTGGGTGTGATTTTTACACATATATTTTCATTCTAAACCACTGAATTTGGATACATCCTGACTGAAATTATTTTAACTTCTCATCCAAATTCTCATTTCCATCCAATTGGCACAACTAGGCCGATTTTTTAAAGTATGACAATGATTTTACATGACATTTTTAAAGTTTGTCATTTTTCTGAGGGTGTTTTCCCACCAGGCAGCCATCACAACATGTGAATAATGTGTATGTCGCTGTCAAAGCTACGTTACAGTGATGCATCAAGACCATAGCTACTATTGAGAAACTGAGATTGTGTCTTCTGTGATATTATTATCTCTTATTTCTGGAAGTTTCATTAGATTTTAGGTTGCACATTCATTACAATTAATTAATTTATTAATTAATTAATTTTTCAAATTTCAAAATTTTTAAAAATGACTAGACCACTGTTAAATATTTTGTTGAGTTGTGAACTTACATTATCCCAAATGTTTCCAGCAAATTAAAAAAACCTAGAGAAATCCATAATTTGAATCAAGTTAATAGTCTGTTTCATATCCCCTTTGTGTATGTGTTGGTGTTGTGGTTGTCTAACAGAGGCATCAAAATTCACTTCAAGCTGATGGCAATGATGGTGAAGCCAACAACTCCCATAATCCCACACTATTTCATGACGTCAGCAAACGCCGTCTTTTGTTATTGTTTTGATTAAGAGACCAATAGCAGCAGCAAATTACGTGTTGTGTGTTTAATTTTATTAGTGTTCCCACTAAAAAGATAAACCCAGTAGCAGAACCTAATGTAATGAGATAAAACTGAGCATCAAAGTTAAAAACCTGTGTTTGGCAAATTCAAATTTTGACCTAATTAAGATACAATAAGATGGTGAACATGGCAAGTTCAACATCAACACATTAGCATTGCTATTGTGAGCGTGTTAGCATGCTGACATTAGCATTTAGCTCAAAGCAGAGTTTGGTTGATGGGAGCTTTAAAGCAGTAAATATCTTTACTTTCTGGCCATCATCTTCTGATACTCCAGCCGGACGAGGTATCCACGACACAGAGCCTGAGTGGACATCACAACCTGGGCTAACCGCTCGTCTCTCATCTCCTCCAAAGCTCCCAGCAGACCAGCTTTAAAAAACACCTGAAATTAAAGGTTGTTATTTTTTATGTAGTTTATTCAGTCTTGACATTTCTGCCTTTAAACTAGGTAGCTCTGAACAAAAGAAAACCTTAGTGTGTCCGAGCTTGTACTGAGTGTGATCCACGTCGATTGAGCCCAGCAGTTTCTCTGCAGCTTTTTTGTTGTCCATAAACTGTCCTTCAGGAACAGCACTGGCATTAAGAATCCTGTATCTATAGGAGGAATAACAGGCATGACTGAGTGTGAGACCAAATCATTATGAATTATTTAAAGGTGAGGCTTTATTTACCTCTGCTTGAAGTCCCCATAGACAATTCTGCTTGGAAAGCCTTTCCTACAGATCCGGATGCCCTCCAGCACGCCGTTACAGCGAAGCTGGTGGATAACCAGGTGGTTTTCCATAACACCTACGATGAAGGAGATGGTTATTTTTATTCATATTGTTCTTTAGGATATTCTGTGTATCTAGAAATGAAGGGGTTATCAAAACTACCTGGAGTTTTTGTCTCATTTGGTATCAAGCATCGCACAAAGTGAGGATGAGTTGTTCTCAGATTGGTCATGAGCTTCCCAAGGTTCTCCTGGAAGAACATTTACAGGTGAACTGTAGAACCTGTTTATAGTATTCAGACCTTTTTTTTTTTACTAAAGGAACATTCCCCAACATTTTAGGGAATACATATATTCGTGTTGTGGTACAGAGTAAGATGAGAAGATTGACACCACTCTATTGTCAGTCTGTTAAATATGAACCTACAGCCAGCAGCTGCTTAGCTTAGCTCAGTATAGCACAAACACTGAAAACTGGGCAAACAACTGTCACTGGTGGCTGTAGTTTCATACAGTATTTAGCGTACAGATGTCATATCGATCTTCTTATCTAAGAAACTGAATAAGCATATTTCCCAAACTGTTAAACTTCTTTTTCAAGTCGTAGTCGTTAGTTTATTAAAAACAATAAAAAAAAAATACCACAGAGCTTTTAAGATTTTAGAAGACTCTCATCTCACCCTGAACAGAGCTGACACAGTTTGGAAAGATGCTCCTTTCTTCTTGGATCCTTTCTTCGCTCCTCCTGCAGCTGCATCTGCATTATGGTGCATTCATTTATGGGTTGATTTGTGTTTCACTTTGATTGATCATTTTGATTTTGCATGTACAATAATTCTCCATAATGCATCCATAATCAGAAATCACACACACTTTTTCCCTGTATGTATTTCTGCATTTCCACAATGATGCTGAAAACAAATTACAATAAACATTCATGATAACATGGTAATAAGTACAGATGCCTGCAGAATAAATGAGGATGGCTGTTCATGAACTCCAGCAATAATATATGGGTTCACAAGTTCTCAGTACTTGGCTCTGAAACCAGCCAGTGATATCATCTTCAATAATACAGTATGGGGGAGAATCAGACACAGCCAATAGTTTATAAATATTCAGAAAAGCCAACTATGGTTAAAAAGCTTAGTTACCATCCGACCCAGAGAAGCTTGCGTAGAACATGGACAGTGTTTTGACCGATGACTTCTGGTAAAGCTGAACAACGGACTCGTTAAGCGGGTCTTTGTTCTTCTCCAGCCAGCCGGTGATGTTGTAGTCCACGGTGCCGGCATAGTGCACCAGGGTGAAGTGAGCCTCAGGCTTCCCTTTCACTGGTTTGGGCTTCAAGAAGCAGCTGTTCTTGCCAAGGTGCTGGTCGTACAGTTTGTTCTTGAACGAGGTGTCTGTTGATTTTGGGAACATGCACTCCTCCTCGAGGATGGAGAAGATTCCCATTGGCTTGGAAACAAAGCATTTTGATTAATAATTATTATGACAGTTGCAACATTTAATTCCATTTGGGTTCTTATTTTAAATTCCACAGTATTCAATACCTTTTCAATGAGCTCAATGCAGGCTGCCAGGTCCATACCAAAGTCAATGAACTCCCAGTCTATTCCTTCCTTTTTGTATTCTTCTTGCTCCAGTACGAACATGTGGTGGTTGAAAAACTGTTGCAGCTTCTCATTAGTGAAATTAATGCAGAGTTGCTCCATGCTGTTGTACTAAAAGAAAGCAGTAGAGATCATATTCAAATAAACAGACGTTATTCAGGAAGCCTACAGACGTTAAACACCTACGTCAAAGATCTCAAAGCCGGCGATGTCAAGAACACCAATGAAATGCTGTCTGGGTTGTTTTGTATCGAGCTGCTGGTTGATTCGTATGACCATCCACAAAAACATCTTCTCATAGACGGACTTTGCGAGGGCACCGATGGAGTTGTACACCTGAAAAGAGGGAAAGTTAAAAAGGAACAAGTATCTGGAAGGTCACGTAATTTTAGTGTGTTGGCTCTTGAAACTAGCACGATGGATTTGAAATGAAACAGACATTCAAGAGCTGCTGACTCACATCAGATTAAGACTCTAGTTTATACATATACGCATGAGTGTTTTGATGGCTCGTTACATTCTGTCTGTCATTACTGAAATAACAATAACAATATTTTCTATTGATGTCTCGCCACAGGTTTCATTGCAGTTATCTGCGACTCCTGTGACGATGATTCCTGAAGCTGAGGGGAATCAGAGGCCAGGGTTTTTATTTTAAACTAAAAGGGATTTGTACACTGTGAGTTAAACTTACATACAAGTAAGTATATATATATTATAGTTTTGGATGAATAACAAGTTTCTTATGCAGATAAAACATTTTACTGGATGATAATTGGTGTTAATGAATTCAAACACAGGTCAAATTTAACCCAAAACAGTAAAGTTGTAAACCCTTTTCTAACACATGAGGAGGGTTATTAGACTGCATCATTTTTCATCTTCAATATCTTCACTTTCATTTTTAAACATTTTTGTTAATGTAATCCTGTGTCGCCCATTTCGTATTCACTGTTGTTATTACTCTTATCTCTCCCTATTATAATCTGTTATTATTACTGTTGTTACCTTTAGTATGATTATTGTTATTGTCAAATTTCTTCCCTTGTTTTTCTAATTGTTTTTCATCCACTGTCTTTTCTTTATCTACTTTGAGCTGCATGTATTGCATGAAAATGATCAAATCATTAATTAGGAGCCAGAGAGTAGGTGGAGAAGTTTAACTATTAATCTTTAATAAAGTATTTAATATCTGGCTTGCAGTCAGTCTGATGTCTGGGACCCACAGGCCTCAGCAGACGTTGATGCTTCGCCAGGCTTGGAAGGCAGCCATCTTCACTTCTTGCTTTTTCCTTCAGTGTAGTATGTGAAGTATTATAAGTATATGTGAACTTTAGTATGTGTAACACAAGTTCAGTGTTTTCAGTTAGTCTGTATTCTTTCATTTAGCAAGTGTCTACACACAAGGTCAGTCACAGGTCACCATTAAAGCCCATAGTTTATCTGCAGCCTTGTGAGTGTGCAGCTGCTTTACTCACTTCAGCAGTAGCCAAGGTTGTAGCAGGCCTCTTAGTGATAGCAAGTGTAGGAAGATGCAAACATTTAAGGGAGAGTTTGATGTGCCTTAGTGTTCCAGGGACAGATAGCATGCATCATATTTATTTTAGTTTATTAGGATAGACGATTAGGAAGATCCTCAATGTGAGTTAGGTCAGACATGAGATCATGTTCAGGTTTAGGTATCCAAATACCTCTGCTTAAGACTTCAAGTGTCTCCTGAAAAAAGCTTGCAAGATTTCCATCACAGTCAGTTGGATTGATGTTTTGTGGATGACTTCACCAGTCCAGAACGTTAAAATAGAGAAAATCCTTGATAAATAAACATTCAACAGCTTACATATGAAAGTGAGCCTTTAAAACTCATGGTCGCTGTGTCATCGTAATGAAGAGCCTAAATAATCACTGTCCTTTTACTTTCAGACTGCACTGTATATAGTTACAACTCGGCTTTGTTGTATATTAGAGTGAAATTAGCTGGAAGCTGAACATTATTTTTTGAGAGTCATGTGGTGTGATGTAGCAGCACCATCTCAGCTAGTGGCTAGTGAACCTCAAATTGCCCCTGGTGGCTGTTCCATCAGTGTACGGGTGTGATGTATGTATGTGTGTTTGAGTTGTCTCTAAGACTAGAAAAGTGTTATATAAGTGCAGTCCATATACCACTGTTCAACATTCAGATTTAAGGGTATAAATTTAAAGAATATTAGTAAACAATTCTGTGTTCATTGAATAATAGTGATAATACACTCAACATACAGTTATAGGAAAATCACAATCAACCAAATGGTTATTGAGAGGTAACAGGATGGCTGATAACCAGTGGCTCATCTCGGATGATCTTGTGCATGAGATTATGATAGATAAGAATGAGATACATGTGAAGCATTGGGCTATTTAAAAGATGTTTGGTTGCAGTCTTACCTGCTGCACATTTTGTCCTTTGGTGACATACTCATTTCCAACCTTTACTCTGGGATAACAGAGGTTCTTCAGCAGATCAGCAGAGTTCAGGCCCATCAGATATGCTGCTTTATCAGCTTCTGCAGTGAAAGAAAAACATCTCAAACAAAAAGCCGCCTTCTGGATTTATCTTCTCATGTATGCCTGATTCCTTTATTTGTATTTAAGCTTTTATGGGTGGTCCACACCCTCTGTGCCATCGGGCTCCGCCTGCTCCTCTCGCTGTTTCTGCTTGAACTTCATGTTCCCATAATGCATCACGGCGCCAGTCAGTTTATAGATGGACGCTTTCTCTTCAGCAGTGAAACCCAGAATATCAATGGCTTCCTGCGTTAAAAAAAAATAGGAAAAGTCAGATGTAAAGCAACTGAAACGACGGAGCAAGCTGCGTGTGGTTTCACTCAGTCAACTCACATCTGTAGCCATTAACTCCTCTGCATCGTTTATGCTTTTGACATTGATTTCCCCTTGACTGATGAAGGCAAAGTCGTAGGGGTTGGTGGTGATGAGGAGCAGATCTTAAGTTAAAGAAATTAGGTTAAGATCTTTGTGTATGAACGTCGACTACATGTGAGAAAAAGAAAAATTAAACAACTGAAAATGGATTCATCAGAATACCAATAAGTTCAGGCTTCTTGTTGCAAGTAAGCTGATAAAAGATGTGATAACTCCTCTCAGCCGACAGCTGAAATGTCACTCTTGATTTCTCTAGCAGATCTTCAAGGAATAAAAAGGCAAAATTAACTTCATCTTGCAGCAACATCATCAGTCTCAGACAATATTCTGTAAAACATTTGTATGTAACTTACATGTTTCAATATCTGCAGATGCCAGTTTACCAGTCGTGCCAAAGTGTATTCGAATGAATTTACCCTGCCCAAAAAAAAAAAAAAAATTTACATCTTACTCTGTGTTGAATATATTCCTGGAAAATCAAATTTAAATGAAGTCCCTCAGGCTCACTCACAAAGCGAGAGGAGTTGTCATTCCTTACAGTCTTGGCATTCCCAAATGCCTCCAGCAGTGGGTTGGCTTGGATGATTTGATCCTCCAGAGTCCCCTATAGGAGAGTAGACCTGTACATCTGACAACCACTCTGCTCTGAAAAACAAATGACTGACTCTACCAGCTGCACAGCCGGTCAAAAACCTGCATGAGCTCACCTTCATTTTAGTACTGGTCTCCTTCTTCTTGTCTGCAGACACTGCGATTGTCGCAAAGTACTGAATGACACGTTTGGTGTTGACAGTCTTGCCTGCACCTGATTCTCCACTAAGCAAAATAAAAAAAAAAAACATCTCAATTTCTGATTGTTTGTTCTGACGTTAGATATTCAAAATCGCTGCTGTACTTACGTGATAAGTATAGACTGATTTTCACGATCTGGGAGACAACAAAGATGACAATTAGATGGTGGCAAAAATAATAATTACTCAGTTGTAATTGATTTTGGGCTGCAAACGCACCAGTCAGCATGAACTGGTAGGCGTTATCAGACAGGGCAAAGATGTGAGGGGGAACCTCCATCCTCTTCTTCCCTCTGTAGGCCTGGACCACCTCTGGGTTATAGACCGGCAGCCATTTGTAAGGGTTTACAGTCACACAGAAGAGTCCAGAGTAGGTCTGCATGGAACACACAGCAAACACAGATGCATTTTTAAATTTACGGAACCTGGAAAATCCATGGATCAAGCAAGGACTCTTGTATAATCTAACATAATGGGCTCCTGTTGTGCTGACAGAGGTATAATGCACTTTCAATGTAAGGTAAGGTAGATTAAAAAACAGGATTTAGCATTGTGTTCCATTTGCCTTGGATTTCAAGCTGAAAGTTTATGATAGTGACCTCTCTGAAATCCGAGTGGGTTTTTTTTTTTTTTCGTTTTTTTGTATTTCGTATTCCCATCTACTATAAACAGACGTGTCAACATATCCGTCTTTATCATATAGATATAAGGTAAAAAAAGTTAGTACCCACGTACTCCTAATTATTTTATACACTGTAAATGATGGTTGTGTAGTCATTTTTACTGTATTCTCAACAGTTTCTTACTGTTAGGTACGTTAGGTTTGGGTTTAATAACTAAGGCTAGCGAAGTAACTTAGCGTTAGCCCAGTATGATGCTTCATCAAATCGATAGCGAATGTTAGTGAGATTGAATTTAATAGTTTAGTAACTTAATGAGACAGAAAACAGATTTTTCTTTCACTGTAATAATAAATGACATTGATTCATGTTAGGGCTTATTGTTTATTATAGTATGCGACCTTTAGCATGCACTCTTTAGTGCTAGCTCTCAGCAGGGTGATATACACCTGTATGTATAAACGCATAATCCGAGCCCGTTCTGTCCTGTCGTCATGTCTGTCTGCTTACCTGGCTCCTGCGTCATCATTAATATCTGGTGAATGGTGACTCTTTTTATGCAAACAAAAAAGCACTAACATAATCTTAATGTTAGCTCAGAAGAACTGCACGTGACTTTGTTCTGTAATTATTTGTTTATATACAGTCTTTGTCTGTAACCGTCGTTACACCGCTAGTTAAATTAGCTAGCCAACGTTAGCGTAGCATAGTTGGCCTGTTAGCTTAACAGTAAGATAGAAGCTAATAAATAACCATTTATAGCTTTACAGCTTAAATTTGCACATTTTATTTCATAGCGTTATTATATTTGTGCTGAAGACCAAAGTTAACTACACTTTCTATTATTTAATGGAGCTTTGACCTTGGCTTTGGATGTTTGCATGTAACATTAATGTTAACATGCAATCTTTTAAATTTTATTTTAGCTGGCTTATCGCTTTCATTCGTCCTCAGAGCAGGAGCTGCGCCATTTTGTACAAACCTGACCGTCTTCATGATTCCAACTGTTGACACAGTATGTCCATTACTGCTAGCTACCACACCTTGGCCCATTATTATAGAATGGCCCACTGTAGTTACATTTAGTTTAGAGAGTTATTGGATTCAACATACTTTTAACTCTGAACTTTATAGTTTTAGCCTTTGCTCTAACAGACATCATGTTATGTGACAGTTAGAGATGAGTTTAAAGTAGACATAAAAAGTGATTGCTTGTGACAGCTTTGTGCCTTGGGGGCTGTAAAAAGGTTAAAGTTGCAATTGCTTGAATAAAACGGACCTGTATTATGAGTTAAAGTTATAATTGTTCAAACTGCACAATTCATTTTCAGGTTTTTGTGCAGTTAAGTCTTCAATCGTCAATCTTCGTATTTTCATCAGCTAAATGACAGTATTTTATTGTTATAAACACAATAGTATACACCAGGCTATACAGTAGCACTGTAAAATAAATTACAGTAACATTTCCATCCATAACAGTTTAATACTGTCTTTCGCCATTGTAAAAAATAACAGTAGCTATAATACTGTACTTAATTTCACAGTATGCTAAAAACTACTGTAGTTAGTTTTATGGTAATTTTATCATGATATGAAATACAGCAACTACTGGATTATTATTGCCATTAAGTTACTGCTAAATTGACAATAAACATTTATGGCTAAAGAAAGGAGAGCTATTGTCCTTGACCTTACAGTGTATGCCCTTGACATTGCCATATTTACCAAGCATACAGTATCATGCCTACATACACATATTCAGCATATACACTGTATAAAACATCTATTTTGTGTTTTGGTTTGTTGTAGATTAATGATAACTAAGCCATGGCTCTTCTGACTGAGATGTCTAAAAATGGAAGAAGGATTCAGTCATGGCATCAGTCTTTTTACAAGCCAAGTGAGTCACCATTTCTTTTTTTCCAATGTGATAATTGTTCTATAATTTAAAACCTGCTTGGACGATATCAACAAAAACCAGTGTTATTATAGTTTGACGAAAAATCGCACCTGTTACAAGCTTTTTGAACCTCACTGACTTAGTGGTTGAAGTTTGTTTGGTAATCATGTCATTTGAGTGTTTCTAGGAACAAAAATGAACTTTCCCATTAAATGTCACAGTTAATTTACTTATTCACCTTGACAGCCATACACTGACAATAGACAAATACATTTACTGTAGCTCCAAAAATACTTGCAAGTCACATTATCTAGCTGCTAGATACGTCAACCAAACAACTACAGTCACTATGAATGTTGTCTGTAGTCGAGCAGTGAATTAAAAAGACTGTAGAGGCTGCTGTTTTCCAGAGTTATGGACTGATCAGTTTTGGAATTTTGATGATCAGATGTCAAACATTCAGTCAGTAATAGTTTGGTCACTGTCAAAGTGAAACAATATGCTTAGTCCAAGATATCAACACATGCGTGTCTAGCTGTGTTGATGATGTCTGGAGGATTAACTTCAGAGCAGATGGCAGTTAAAAATAATACCCAGTGTGAGCAGAGTGGATTCATGCATATTACAATGATTTTAATCTTCCTTTTAATATTTTGTCATTCAAAGATTTACATTTTAAAAGATTAAATTTAAATGTCTACTGATCAGCATTTGATTGGGTTTACTTATTCTACCTTTGATGAAATGGTAAAAGCATAATGTCTGGTCTAACGTCTGAGACCAGTTTCTATCGTGCTCCAAATTTTTACTAATTTAGATATCTCTTTAAAAAGACAGATTTCTTAAAGTGCAAAATTAAGGGGCCTGTCTTACTTAACCCATTTTATTATTGGACTGCGTTAGAAATAAGTGGTTTAAGAATAAACAAATTTTAAGTTCTGGCTTTGATTTTTAAGCATCACAATCTGATTGGCATCATATTTCTTGACTTACATAGATCATCCATGCTGCGTAGCGTTCCTTGAGGTTAAACAGCACTGCAGGCTCATGGAGGTGCGTCATCATCACCATGTCCTCAATCTTATCAAACTTTGGGGGGTTCATGGGAAACACTTGGTCCTCCCTGATGGTTAAAATCTGGAAACAGAGACAGTTGTAAAGTAAAACAGAGTGTGACGCTGCAATTTTAATGCACCTGCAGACAACCAACTAATTATTTGACAAGATAGAGTTTTCAAAGGCCACAACATATTCACCGACTTCACAAACTTTAAAAACATTACAAAATATTACTGGAAAGTGAAGCAGCATTTAGAGCTTCAAGGGAAACTAAATGTCTGTGTTGAAAGCCAGACTAATAAAATTCAGCAGGTTTTTTTTTTCAGACAGACAACCTGTGTACCATCTTTTCCATCACACTGGGATGAAGTCCTTGTCAGAAAAGTCATATTCACTAGCTATGTTCAGTGTCCACTAAAAGGTTAAAATCAGTGTAACCATTCAGTCCACCCACTCTGTCGTCCACGGACTTGACTGTGACTTTGCCGTCCACACTGTCCTGGATCTCAGCCTTGACATAGAGCTCTTTCTCATCACTGACGAAGCATGCCGTCTTGCTGTCAAACGGACGAGCCTGAGCCTCTGTCCTCTCCTTCTCAGACTTACGGAGGAATTGGGCAGCAGGCCCAAAGATTGCCATTTCCCCATCTGTGCTCATTTTCTCCTACTGAATCAAAGACAAAACACCTTCAGCATCTTCAGCAGCAGTGTGGATAATGTTTGAAATTGAATCCAGAATCACATTATACTCACCCACTTACTGCAGTGCTGTGTTTACCACAAAGTTCAGGACTAAAGTTTGAAACAGAAGTTTTGTAAAGATGTAAACACAGAAAATAATCCTGCACAGTAGCAGCAGTAGCTGGCACAGTATGTACTGAAGGATCGTGGATTTATCTTCTTGATTATGTGGCAAAAATAACCATAACCAGTTGCGTTGTCCCTTTTTATATCTCACCATTGTCCTTGGTGTGAAGCCTCCTTCCTTTACATGGGCATGCACCGGTAGAGTTACACAAACCTGTTGCTCATCATGGATAAGGATGGATCCTGGATTAAGCACAAGATGCAGCACAGTTATATATAGCGCTTTCAGGAGCACTGATTTTAACATTTAATTTGGGCTCATATTCAACCGTTATGACATTTTTTACATTTTTACAAAATGGTGTGCTCCAACTGTTTTCTCTTGTTCTGGATTTCCAAGTAATAAGAGTCGACAAAACATATTATAACACATGATTCTCAAAAACTATCTTGAAACAAGCTTATATGTCTTGAAAAAAAGTGAAATGATCTCACGCCATTGGTCAATATGTTAGGAATGTTATAAGTACATGAAGTTTTGATTTGATAAGTTAAAGATTTATTTGCAGAATACTGAAATTTCCAGTTATATAAAATAATTTTCCCTTCTATATTTTCCAAAATCATCATATTCTTTAGAGTTAATCACATTGCACTCTGTATTGCAACTCTGCAATGTATAATTTGTTCATATGATATTATTATAACTCAACAAATTAACAAACAATTCTTAAAGATTCTTTCCACCTAAATCCTATAGATTAAAAAAAGATGAACCTGCCTATTGACAAAGCTGACATGATGCTGCAGGTTATTAATACTATTTGTTAGATCTCATCCACATTCATACAGAAATAAGCTGAATATTCCCTGTGGTTACCCAACATATTTTGAGGATCTTACAATTGCTATTTTGGTGGAGAAAGCAGACTGAGGTGATTAGTGTCTGGACACAAACAGGCAGACAACCTTTAAAAGTGGATTTGAAGAGGATTGATTATATTCCTTTTAGAGGATTATTGCAGGCAGCTGGTACGGAAATAAAGGCCATCAAAGCCTGAGTGAGATACAGTTGTTTTAACAATGAGACACTGGCAGCGGCCCAAAGTTAACACTCCAGTGTCAGAAGCCCATTGTTGATCATGTGCAAGGACGCTCAGTGATCTTCAGTGTTAACCAATCATAGCTCAGTGTGAACACTTCTGTCAGTTGTTTCTGGCTTGTTGGAGGTTATTAAGGCTTGTAGCTATAATGTCACAGCAAGGTGAGGTTAGGGACAGGGTTTTAGTACAAAGTCTGAGTGACTTTGCCAGCAGGTTTAGGTTTCACTCTGATTGCACAGTTGATATCAGCTGGGCAGTAAACCTTCCTTCCATCAGAGCGAGTCTCTTTGAACTCACTTGTCTCACCTCGTTTTTCTTTCCAAAGTACTTATAAATCAAGTAACACTGAGGTAGATACAAACCTTTTAAACTATAACAGGTTTCTTAAGCATCACATAAAAATCTGATCATGTGCGGATGAGGATTTTTATTCAGGGTTGAAGCTTGAAGGTTACAGGACATGTGAGTTCTGAGTCAGTAGTACAGTAGTACATTTTAGTTACACAACATCTTTTTCCAGAGGAAAAAAACACATTTGCGATTATAATTTTTTCAGATAAACCAAATTATTGTTTATGGGTTGAGAAAACTGGCCTACCGTAAGCTAAGTGAACCATTTAAAACCCATCGGATTATCTACAAATACATAGTCACAAAGCTGAAACAGGGATGTTTCTCTTAGCTCATGAAAAGTTTGAGTTTTTGAGGTAGATGATTCTGGAAGAATGGACCAAAGATTCGTTTCAATTGCATGTGACTTAGTATTTCCAGATGTCAACATGTGAAGTTGCAGCTAAGCAGTAAATATCTTTACTTTCTGGCCATCAGGTTCGGGTACTCCAGTCGGACGAGGTATAAGCGACACAGAGTCTGAGTAGATGTTTTACAGCCCCAGCTAACCACTCACCTCCCATCTCCTCCAAAGCTCCCAGCAGAGCAACTATAAAAGACATCTGGAGTCACAGGTATTTATTTATCTATACAGCTCATTCACTCTTAATATTTATTTTATAAGTAGGAGAGACTACATCACTGGTGTGCTCAAACAAATGAAAACCTTAGCATGTTCAAACTTACATTTCTGGGAACCATGAATATCTGTAGTTTTTTATGCCAGTCCTTTAAGTTTGACCTGCTGGTGGCTGTAGATGAAAAGGCAAGGGGATTGCCAAAATAACAATTCATCCTATGGTGAACATGAATGTCTGTACCACATTTCACAGCAATCCATTCAGTAGTTGACATTTCACTTAAACCACAAATGTCAACCTCATGGTAGCTTTAGAGGAAAAGTCAGAGGATCACTAAAGAATTGATGATGACATTATGATTCATCTTCTTGGGACCATTAAATTCTGTACAGATTTTGCAGCAATTCACCTTCTGAAAACTGACCTGCTGTTGAAAAAACGCAGGAAAACTCTTGACATATTTTAGTCTGGATGAACACTGCCACAGACAGAGCCATGGCACTAACATGGAAGAAACGGATAAGCTACTTAATTCAATTGTTATTAAATCTAAATGTATAGCAAAGCTATGTACTGCAATTTCCTTTTTTATTATTGTTGCATGGCAGGCAATTTGATACAACACAACACCCATACATCCCAAATTGTTCAACACTGTATTTGTCATCTGTTCCAGCAGGCATTTGGTTTGCACATTTTCTTGACCACAGAGGAATGACCTTTGACCCTCATCAATCACAGCAAATGCTATTGACAATTCATAGAAAGCAAAATGTCTAGAATATGCGTGGGTGTGATATATTACTAATTATAATACACTACTACTCTTTTGACACCTTCAATCTCCAAAGCAGAGCTGGTAAAACTGAGGCATGTGAGATAAACATCCAAATCCTGGCAGTCGTAGAGTTTTCTTTTAGATCTAAGAACAAAGAGAGATCAGTCAGAGTGAGATAAACTCAGCCTTGTATCTGTTGTTTTCTCATCAGTGTCTTAAAGCAGTCAAGAAGATGAAAAACTCTTTAATATTAGCTCTCTTCTAGGATTTTGCTTTGCAGTGAGACATCTGAGTGATTTGATCAGCAATAAAAAAAAAATAGACAATGTAACAAGAATAACCTACTTTTCCCCTTTTTGGCTCTTTTATTTTAGATAAAGCTACTTTGTGCTGTGATGACAGAATGAGGAGGAGACAATGTCTACATGTAAGAGAAACATACATAACATCTTTTAGCATTGGGGTCATATTGATGGTGTAGTACTGGATTGCATTATGTTCGGAGGTGTTTCTAATATTCTTGCCCCCCCTCATGTTTGTAAATAGGGAGGACAAAAAAATGACAAACTCCTCCTAATATAATATTGTCCACTACAACACCACCTTAAACTATGGCCTTAGTAATAAAATTATGCTTGAATTTGCACATTTCCAACAATGTCAAAAAAAACCTGGACATTATAAACTTCGTAATGATAGACATCATGGCAGTAATTTTGTATTGACTGTATCAGATCGTAGAGGTATACCTAATTAAGTGGACACTATGTGTATTTTGACTTTTATGATAATTCTGGTTTTTGACAAACAGTTTGCAGGTATAGTCTGTACTAACTCAAATAAATAAAACAAATAAATCCCTGGACTGGCAGGAAATTGAAAACAGTACTTGCTTCTCATTACCACCACTGGGTGCTCTTAAGTAAGGCACTTGACCCCCCAACTACTCTGAGTGGAGCTGCTCAGGGGCCAACAGATCATACTAGGGTTATAAAAACTGATTTTGGGATTATAGCTAATCCATTTCCAGATGCGATACCATGATTCGCCACTTGTCAACCCCAGAGCAAAATTTATAACAAATACATTTTCAGAATGTTATATCAAACTTTGAGACTTGGGGGGAACTGAAATAATAGAATCAGGGAGTGTATCTTATTCAAAGAGCATTCTTAAAACTTTCTAACCTGCGGTTTTTTTTTTTTTTAAGTATATTTTTTGGGCCACTCGACGCCCCCTAACCTGCGTTCTTTCATGCTCTATTTTTGCACTTTCCATTAGATTGACAGAGTTTTTGTTCTTTTTAACCAACCTTTTAATAACTTAAATTGCACATAGCAAAAATAAAGTGTAACCCTCTGAAGTCTTGCTCAGGGTCCCACAAGGCTTTTCAAAATGCTGCAGTGGCCACAAGTGTCTTCATTCTCCTGAGAGAGACAGACCCCATCTGTTTGGATTGAGTATGACCAGACTGACTCAATATATGCAGAGTCAATCTGATTTAACAGAAGTGTACAAGCTGGTAAGACAGGAACATCCTTGTTGTGTCCCAGTCCATCACAGCTCTATCTCACAGTGTGCTCTTTTGTGTTTTCAGACACAGAGTTACAGCCACTGGATGTTTCCTCTCAACAAAGACTCATAGAAAATGTCTTTCACTGATCAAAACCAAAGCATGTCTCTCTGCCAGGCCTTGTATTTGCTACAAGTGGAAAAAAGGGACTTAACTTGAAAGAAATTCAGTGTCTTTCCATTCCCTCTGTGCTGTTAGCTGTGACCCTGCAAGCTTTGGATCATTTTGGACACTAATGAGATCCAGTAATCCCCTCTGTCTCCTCATTCATGTTTCTAGTAGCTGGTTGACTGACACTATTCCACAGCGTAGCAGCATGGTAAGACCTTCATTTTAATTGCCTTATGTGTTATTTAAAGACGTGAACTACTTGTATCTATGTATATCACATAGAGCAATTATAGCAAAAAGACAAGAAGAAGTGATGATACTGTGATTAATGTGAGACTTTGTATTTAGTTTGCAGACATATGTAGGATGTTTAGGATCCACATCTTTTATAAAACTCTCTGCTTTATGTTGTAACTTATTTATAGTAGAGAACTTCAAATCTCACCTCACACCACTCCAGCAGTTACAGCTGAACAACCCATTTTGTTTCCCACTTCCTCATTCATGATTAAGCTTTGTGATGAGTGAACATGAAGTTGCTGGGTGTAAATTTTGTATGTTTGCTCACAAAAAACTCTAATCTGAGGCAGAAATAAATAATAACTTTTAGAGATTTGGTGCACTGTGAGATATTAACCTTTAAAACAGTGATGTGTGTAGCAATCCAACAGCACTCTATATTTTAACTTGTGGGGTAGTAAACAATGTTTCAACTATTAAGATAGGAAAGACAGTCTATGTCAGTCTGTCAGTCAACACACTGGTCCAGACTGAAGTATCTCAACAACCATCAGATGGATGGATGAAATTTTGTTGATCCCCAGAGGATGAATCCCACTGACTTTTGTTGGATTGACTTCTTCTTTCCCATTTTTGCTACCACACACATAACATCAAGAACTGATCAAAATGAAACAAAAAACTGAACTAAAACCTTTATTCCGTGCAGAAATATAGAATAACTAAAAAGTTTTTTTAAAAAAACAACAAAACTCATTCAGTCTCTTCGTCTCAGTCCATGTCTAGTTTTCTCCTCAAATGTAGCATCTTTACTCACATATATACTATGACTGCCAAAGTGTTTCAAACACTTAGTTTTAAGATGCTGAATATTTTTCTGCTGACAAACTCAGGCTTAGTGACATCTCTTCTCATTTACATCATGACCAAAGCTTTGCCTCCCTTGCAGGAACCCAACCTGCCAGCAGGCTGACTAATGCATTGCTATATGCTCATTTAGCCTCTGAGAGAATAAAGGGCTCATTGCTTTTTCCATGCCCTGTGCTTCTTTCTTTTTTTGTATTAGCATCCTGTGTGGAGTGACTGTACTTTCCTCTCTAAGGCTTCCTCTTGTATTTTATAATTGCTGCTGTTTGAAACTCTCAGTAGCTGCCTCGGGGCACAGAAACAAACCATGTGAAAAATTGTGCTTTTAGCTTTTGTCGGAGCCATCTAAAATTACACACAGAAGCTTTTTCCTTTTGATAATGTGAGTTTTCTTATGCAGTGCATTCAGATTAGCACATCCAAAATAGATTTATCATAATGAAATACTAAAAACATTTTTTGTGATGCCCCATTTTTATGTTATATTTCCCATTATTTTCTGCCTGAAGTTTCATGGCACCATCTACTGCTGCCTGCATCTGTCTTTTTCATCTATAAAATGGGCCTGTGTGAGGTGCTAGAAATGATATAACTCCCTGAATAAACTGCTAAAATAGTAGACAAAAGCACAGAAATGTAAACATTTCTAGAGTTCCTCTCCTTCACCTCCATAAGTAGGTTGAGAAATATTAAATTTGTTTTCCAGGTAGAAAGAGGATCTGAATGCTTTCTTTCTTCCCCTGTCAGTCCTCATGAACCAACAGAAGCTCAGTAAAGCAGCGAGAGGCATCCTCCCTTCTGCATGAGTCTGACACATCCTGTCTTGTTAGTTTCTTCCTATTCAGAGAAAAGTGAGCTAACACGAATGGAGTGGAGATCCTGGTTTCAGGGTTACATTAAGAGCAGAACCCCAGAGGATTGTGGGATTTGGCAGGGATATCTTACAGATCTCTATTTGTTTTTTCTTTTTTTTTTTTTAAAGATTTATATAAAGGCTCAGATACCACTGGGCTGCACTTCTCCTTGCCAGCCAGAGGATGTGTGAAATCATTATGAGAAGGAGATCAGTGGGTGATGATAAAAATCTCATGATAAGGGTTTATCTCTGAACCTTTGGATCACAATGCAGGGATTCTTTGATTTTGCTCGCCTGTATGATCATGAAAAGATGTTCAGTGTGCATGGTTTTTAGTGAATTTAAATTTTAACCTTTTCTCCTACAAATTGTATTCAGATACTTTAAACGTTTTTCATACCATGTCCAATGGGAACTTTGTCACCAATACAGGAATGGTTTGTCATTCATATAGTCCTAAGCAAAATAAGATTGTTGGAAGGACTTAGTTGTTGGCACTAACTATGACCACATCTTTCTTTGACCTACAGGGTTAGGCAAGTTACCTAAACTGAACAATCTTTGAATTGCATCTGCAACTAATGATTACCTTCACTATCCATTAATCAGTTCATGTTTTTTTTTCCTATACTATGATTAATTGGTAAAACAAACAAAAAAATCCCCGAAAATGTCCATTACAAGAGCCCAGAGCTCCAAATTTTGTCCTCAATTCTTTGTTTTGTCTGACCAACAGTGCACTAATCAATAACATTTAATTTAAAATAGTATAAAATCCCAAATGACTGATTTATCATTTAAATGACTGATAAATTGATAATGAGGGGGGGGGGTGGCCACTTGGGGGCAGCACAAGAAGCTGTAAACACGACACACTCAACACATTGACATCATCATCATCATCACCTTTTAAGTTTGCTATGGTAAACTACACTTAGCATGAAATTACTAGCATTGATTTGGAGTCATGTTTTTGTTCACCTGATGAATGTGAGTCCAGTATTCCCTCTCTTTTAGCACTGTTTTTGGTCTCCATCGGCTCCTGAGGGAACTATCTAGCTGTTAATGCTCCATTATGTCCACCAGCTGGTCTCTAACTGTGTCTGTCTGCTGTTTGCTGCTGAGCAGGTAGTGGACAGTGGCTTTTTAGAGCTTTTTCTCTGAAAACTGCTGCAGCTGGAATCAGCGTTGATGAAGTTTGTGAACCAAAACAGTAAAGTTATGGGTTGTGAAATCAATCCAGTGAGCTGTGAGATGCACCAAAGCCCCATAAAGCTGAGGGGGAACTGCAGAGTTGGATGGTTTTTCTCTGTGGATTTCTCACTAGGGGAGAAAATTCACCTTTCACATAATCCTTTCATCCATTGTTGATATAAAATATGGATTAGAGAAGCTTTAAAAACCATCCAGTGAACATTTTGTAGAAACAGTCAATATGGAGAGGTTGCAGAAATTGCTCTTCCATGGCTCTATGGCAATGTTGGTTGGTTGATTCACCACTTAGGTCCAGGCTGAAACGTCTCAACAGATGTTGGATGAATTGCTATAAAATTTGGTTCAGACATTCATGGTGTCGAGAGGATGAATCCTACTGAATTTGGCGAGACCCTTACTTTTCATCTAATGAAAACTCTGTGTTTAGTGCCACTGTTAACATGCTAACAGACTAGATTAAGATGGTGAACATGGTAAAGATGTCCTCTAAACATCAACACGTTTGCATATGAATTTTTTGTTGCAACAGTT
Organism: Seriola dumerili; assembly: GCF_002260705.1. Classification (NCBI taxonomy): domain Eukaryota; kingdom Metazoa; phylum Chordata; class Actinopteri; order Carangiformes; family Carangidae; genus Seriola; species Seriola dumerili. The sequence goes on along the minus strand of NW_019174299.1, from coordinate 5,874,317 downwards.
ATATTTTGGAAGCAATGACAAACAACCTATTTTGTCATTTAGTTATGAGATCTGTCAGTTGTCAATATGAATCTTCTATCTTCTTATAATCTGGGGTTTTTTTTACCACTATAATGTGGGGCATAAAATAAGATGGGACAACCTTACAGTAGATGGTTCACTGTTAACTGTTAAGAGAGGAGGTCACTTATCTTCTCTGTGCAGTAAACGTCCTCTCAGTGTGAACTCAGCAGCTAAAATACCACTGCAAACCACAGCCACAGCTATCTACTGCTCTCACAGCAAATTTAAAATGAGGAGCAGAGATAGAAAAGATCCAATGAGCCCCTTTAATGTTGCACATCAGTCAGCTTCATCCACCCACTCTGCCCTGCTGCCCGGGCAAGCAGAAGAACACGATATGACTTCTTTATCATTCCGCTAATAATCTCCCCATTTATACATCTGTCCGATCACATCCGCCCACCTCCCCTCAGATGTCTGATTGGAGTGCACCGTCCTGAAGTTCAGCAGTCCCTCTGTCAGATGCAGCAGACAGATCTGAGCGAGCCATGCACCGCTGCATCTAAAAATGAACAGCGAGCCGGTGATCGCTGCAGATTAAAAACGACTTCTCCCTTGTAAAGCAGACTGCAGTCAAATACTCAGAGTGCAGCCTGAACACAATGGCTTCATGGTGGTGGAGGCTTCTGGGGACTACTGATAAGGTGGAGCGAGCATTTGTCATTATTTATCCATTTAGCAGATCATATTTCACCATATGAATAACAGCGTTATTTAGCAAGTGAGAAGTGCTGAAACCCAATATGGGAATTTGATGGTAATAACACCGCTTATTGCAGAGGTTTTCATGACTCCTACATTTACATTTTCTGTATATGCAAGCTCGTAGCGATGATGTAGCTCTACATAAACTTTATTGAAGCAGCAGCAGCTTCACATTACAGATTTTTTTTGCTCATTGTTCCTTTACTCAGGATAAATTGAACTATCCATTTTCACAGCCCACAGGATCCTCTATAGTTAATGGCCACATTATGTAGTGAACATTAAAATCCAGGGGTTACTTCTTCTTCATTTATGGATGCAGCTGCATATGTCCTGGATTCATCAACTAAATGAAGTTCTTACTGATTAAAAGAGATTGCTCTTGTACAGCAAACCTTCTTGTAGCCTCCAGGAAATCAGTAGCATTTTGTAACTTGATAGAAGATTATGATACAGACCTGTTAAGTGATATAGCATCGATTTGAGGGCTTTTGTGTTGGATTGTGTGGTATTGTCAGCTGTTATTTTGTACATCCCTTGTAGGTTTTAAGCCCCAGATTGAATGAGTTGTGATACTACTGTAACACCAGGAACCATCCCTAGCTTATGTGGAGGTGAAATTATTGTTTGTCTGTGACAGAGCTCTATTACAGCCAGAGAGGAGACTGACAGTCACCCGCTTCCCCCAGGATGGAGGAGCTACACATCGCCTGAGGGACTGAGGTATTACGTCAACAGCTGCAGTAAAGGTGAGAGCCACACCTGAAAATAAAGAGCATAACCAGTAAATCAGCTGGGTTCATACAAGCAAAGATGCCGTTTTGTTTGGAGAAATTGTTTAGGGGCGGCTGGATCTGGTTCTTTAAATCGCTGAAATGTGCTCCCTTAACAAAGAGTTTGTGCTGCATTGGCTGTTTTTTTTCATATTAAAAATAAGATCAGATGAATGTCTGGTCCTTCCTTGTTGGCCTTTTGCATTTCCTAAAATGTAATAACTTTCAGAGCTGAGAAAGGTTTATCTTTATGAAAATGTCATCTGTACAGGAGTAGTAATCAATAACCAATAACCAATGGTTCTCTTTAATGAGACACATCAAAGACAGACAACCCCAGGTCAGAGACTGGCTCAGTTTCCTACGCAATAACACAAAGCCAGTCATGTTATATAACGTTGTAATAATGTTAGAGATCACAAATCAAGAACTATCTTGCTGAGAATCAATGGATCATATAATTTCTTCTGCTCTTCTTTTGTATGTAACTAAACCTCCCATCTGCTGACTTCAGTCAGATATTACTGTTTGTACTGAATATCACCTCCTCGTGTGGCATTCAGCTCTCACCACCTTAACAGTGGGAACTACGAGGGCTCATTATCATTCCTCCCCATCATCGTGTCTCAGCAGTCCATTCATGTGGAGACAGGCCTGCAGATTCGATCCACTTTAATCTGATTATCTTAAATGTGTGGCACTTGAGGCCGAGCAGCACAGCCGGTATCTCAGCTGTGAGATCTGTGGACTCAGAGGTGCAGGGATGTTTCTGTTGTTTGTCTCCTGCTCTGATGCGCTGCTGCGTAACAAGAGGCTGACGACTTATATTAATACAGAGGCTCGGAGGCAGGCGACCTTTCACAAACATCTGCTTTAGTGTGTGTGTGTGTGTGTGTGTGTGTGTGTGTGTGTGTGTGTGTGTGTGTGTGTGTGTGTGTGTGTTTTACACCTCATTTGGGAAGGAATCCAGAGGGATAGGACAGGCTCCCATGGGACAGACCAAGGCTGCATCAACAAAACAACCCTGGCAGTGATTGCACTTTGGCTTACAGCACACACACACACACACACACACACACACACACACACACACACACACACACACACACACACACCGCCCAGAAGCTATTTTTACATTCAGAAGCCATATGCTGCAGCAGTCACTTTTTATTTTGTTACAGTTTGTTGTTGTCTCATGTCTCGAGTGTGGAGCTTCAAAAAGATGCCACTGAAACTGTGCGTGTGTGTTTGTCAGAGAGATGCCAGAGTCTATTACTGTGTTTATTAGAAAGCTGCTTCTTGTTGTACAGTCTGTTTCATTTAATGGAGGAGGTGCACAAATGAGGATCAGTTAAAATCTTTCCAATTAATCCCTTTGGAGTTGCAAATACGACAGTGGGATTAGGAATGATGAGAATGAATTACTAGTTGGAACGAAGCTTGAAAAATTTGATTGGGTACGATAACCTGACAGCAATATATAGCAACTGATATGAGTGACAGTTTACAAGAAAGCTGACGAAGCTACCTAAGGCATACAGGGGGCTTTCTATACAAATGAGCTTTATATAAGTGCTCGTTCTTTCTCAATTTGTTCAGTATTGTTTGTATTCAGGTTGCTGCAGGACTCCGGCAGTGGTGGCCCAAGAGTTAACAGGATAAGACTACTGATATTCTATATTTCCTTTTGATAGAAAACATGGAGACAAACGGTCAGTGCTGATGTATATATACATATATATTATACAGCTCATGTAGATCAAGTAAAAACAACAGCGAATTGAATGTGTATTTCTCATTCACGGCATTAGTTATACACATCATACAGTAGCTGCATGTCGTGACTGTGTTTTACTAGTTAAAATCTGCACATTAACAGAATATTAAAATTCTTTGATTCCTGCTTTCTGTTCAAACACATATTTGGATTTGAATTCTTGCCATGAGAGTAACAGCACTGCCAAAACATTTCTGCTGACAGGCGCTCCAATATTTCTGTTAGAAAAAGCAGCTTGATTGCACTTAAAGACTCACAGTGTCACAGAGTAACACTGATTCACCCACAGCTATTACTCTGTAGAGGGCTTCCTGCTCCACAGAGTGGAATGATTTGTGATTATTTGTGTGTGATGGACGGCCAAAGTACAGGAGGCAAGTTGGAAATTATCCACAAGAGCATTTTCCCCACAAAAGCCACACATACATGCACTAAAAGAATTCAACTGTTTTGTTCTTCGGAAAAAATAACTTTACACATCAGGCATCATGCTGCATGTAGCCCAGGTAGGTCGTTGTGTATGTTCATTACACCCACAAAATGAAAGGATTGGGTTGAACAAAACATAATTTTGTGTTCTTGAAGTAATTGTTCAAGTTATTTGATGTGGGGTTGTGTGTGGTACTTATCTATAGTCAGCGTGTTGCAGTAGATTCAGATAAGCGTTCTCCCAGTTTAGAGAAGCAGCTGGGAGCACCAGCACATAAACCGGGAGACTGCTGATCTGAATCTACTGTACTGACTATAGATAAGTACTACACACAACCCTACATCGAATAAACCGAACTATCACTTTACAGCCTTTTCAGAATTGGGGGAGTTAAAAGGTTTATCCACTATGGACACAGCAGAAAATTTCATCATAAGCAGCCAGTAAGATTTTGACATAATGGAGCTATAAAATTCTGATTGAGTGTCCAAGAGGGAAAAAGGTTTTCCCCCTGAGGAGCATGAATGTGCCGGACATTTCAATCATTTTTATATTTCCTGTCTACAAAAACTAATTTAAATTATTGGGTTTACCACCTAACAGGTTGATTTTCTTACAGCCTCATGGTGCTGTGTGTGTGGTTGCAGACTCTTGATAACTCATCTGTCCTGTCTGTGAGCTGTGCTTTTGAGACCATGGTTTTCTGAGTGTTAACTGTTGAACAAATAGAACTAGAGACAGCTGTCCATAGGTGTTTCTGCTAGCAGGACAACATCAACAAGAAAATATCTAAGCAGTTATTCCAGTACACTGTGAGTAGAATGATTAAATAGGAGGCCTGGAGGAAAACAGATTATGGTATTAGTACAGTGAGCAGAGTCCTGCCTCAGTAAGTCCTGCTCTCACACTGAACCCTCAAATCTACACAATCCCAGGTGATTCCTGAATGTAGCTCACCTGTGGCTAATGCTGGCAAGCTAGCTATGAAGACACGACATCTAGATAAGACAAGTTTGGATTTACACCTCCACCTCCTTCATCATCATCATCCTTCATCTATGTCAAAGTAACAGAGTGTTACTGGCACTGATAACTGCCACCTAATTAGTCCTTTATTTAAATTGTTGATTAATCTGCCAATTATTTTGTAAATTGGTCAATTAATCATTTGGTCTGTGAAACAAGAACAACAGTCTGAAACCCAAAAATGTTCAATTTCGAATAGTGGAAAACCAAGAAACGAAGAAAAGTCTCATATTTAATAACCTGGAACCATCAAAATCTTTCCATTTTCAATTGAAAAATGACGATTAATTGATTATCAAACATATAAAACTTGCCAGTTTGGGTGTGCAGATTACCCTTATCAGAAGTGGAGATGAAGCTTGTACATGAAATGTTACAGCAGAATTTGCTGTGAAGTACCTGATGTTCTGTGAATCTGAGCAACATTTTCTTTTTCAGCTGTCATCCTTCCTTTATTTTGTGTCGTTCCAGAAACAACATGGCGACGTCCCTCCTCCTCAGCTGAGGCCCCACAGAGACCGCTGGCACGACAGAACTGCTCACCATATGGTAAAACTGAGCCTTTATTTCCTCAACCTTCTATTTTTTGACACTTTGGAAAGGCAGCAACATGTAGAAAACAAAAGAACCACAGAGGAAGCCTCATATGGACACAGACTCTGAAAATGGGGGCTGAATAAATGGGAAAGGAGTTTTGTTTAAAGGTTTCAAATGTTAGCAATGATAAAGATAGAGTCAGGCAGAGAGCTGAGAATCAGTATCTTTTCTGTATTCATTGGGTAAATTCCTCCTTTTATGACAGTTGTTCCCATTTGGAGCTACAGGCCATGACTCAATGTTTCAACATTTTTCCAGTCAGAAGCCTTTTGGCCATTCTTCATCATCAGCAATAATCTGCTTATTATACCGAAACCAGATTCCCTCATTTGAATCTGACATAATACAAGTGATCACACTGTTTCCAAGACACTTACTAACATTTTCCCAAAAATCTTGGACAAATCCCCACTAATACATTTCTCTGCTACGTTGTCATGAACCTCAGGTAGCGCTACAGGAGGAAATCCTACATTTTCTTAATGAGTGGCGTGTTATGTTTCATCGCTGCCAGCATCCTCACTAACAACATCTCAGCAGATAACAGATGGTTTTCTTCTTTCTGTTGGCGTGTGGCCTAAAGACACTTAGAGGAAGAACAAGCAGGGAGGCAGGCAGATGCAGGGGAGTTTTGTCAGCATTAAACCAGACAAGTGTGATCCTCCTTAGAGAGAAAGAAGGCCAGGTCGAGATCTAAGCTCAGCCTCTGGACAGGAAACCGGGGATTTGACCGACTGGGTCAGAGAGGAAGAAATAATGATGCAGCAACCGAAGGGAAGAGATAAGACTGAATTGGTGAACACGTGCCTTAGCATCACAGATACACAAACATGTAAGAACATAAACAGAATACCCAGAACAAAGCAGTGCAAACTTTACTCAGGACTCATTATAACAACACGTTATAACAATATATTTTCATATTATATAGTAGTAGTATTTCTATTACTGCTACTTTCAGTTGCACTCTCTAAATCTTTCATACTCTATACCATCCCCACTGCTGACAGCTGACTGCTGTATTTATATGTCAGGGAGTGGGTCTATTGTGGATGACAGGAACCAGGAGAGCTGTGTGCAACACAGCAGTAAAATAATATATCTCAGCCCCCTGGTTGTAGGGTGCTCACCGCCCCTACTTCTCACAGCTCTGGCTGAGCGACTCAGAACCAGTTGAGTCTCGTGTGCATCAACAAAAAAGTTGTCAGTGAAAACGTTCCTCATTACTCAAGAATGACTTTTCACACATTGCATCACATTTTGCAAAAGATGCACAAATTGTTAATCTGTCTCTTTTTTTATCTTGAAAAATTACTGGATTTTTTACCGGTACAAATACCACAGGCTGGGACCAAGATCAATAGATGATATAATAAAATGTATATGTAATTTACTGACTCAAAAAATTGGATTTAGTGTTACATTAGTCTACGAGAAGCAGACATAATCTTCACATCAGGACCGTCTCCAATAGTTTCACCGGGGTGCAATGCTGATAAAATGCTGATGGCGCATCACATGACCCCCCCTTGTGCACCCCTCTATCTCCCATAGCCCACAGGCCAGTCAGACGTGTCTGTGAAGACTGAAAAGCTTCATTTTTATCATAAATCAAACAACAAAGCACAAATAATATTCCAGTAACCCTCATAAGTGATGAGTGAATATTAGGTCTGTTTCTGATGGATCTCTGCTCACTTTTGTGAAAAAGTGACTTACTATTACTCATGTCAATCACAGCACATGTGTCAGAGACCTGTAGATGTTACATTTTACTGGTCACTAACAGAGGTCACTGAAGGTCATAGATTTCTTAATGGCCCTTTGAGCAAAATGACTGCCATCTCTATTTTTGGAGTCACCTCTGTTTTCCCGCAGTCGGGCCTGGTCCTGCTCTGACCAGCGTCCACGGCTGTGATGTGTGGCCTCAGGGGTCACACTCTGCCAGGCGCACGTGTTTACCTTCAGCTGGAGATGGGCCGAGTTGATATGCAGCGAGCGGACAGCTCATGAATCACGGGCGATGAAGAACCATTAAGGGCATGTAGGATGAAACCAGGGGCGTTACTACAGAACTGCTCACAGAGCTGTGAACCCCCCCAGGGCCATTCCCTTTAATGACATTCATTCAATGTGTGTTTATATATGGGGCTGGGAAGAGGATGCACAGAGGATGTTACAGACCTGAAATAAGAACAAGTCAGTACTTACAAGCGCTAAAAAAGCCCCCGTAGCCTCCAAAGACCTACAAATGAACACAAACTGAATGAAATAGTCAATAGTCAAACAATAGTCATTGTTTTGGAGTTGATCTACTCTGAAAACAGTCTGGACATTAGAATGTCATATATCAAAATCACAAATGACCTTTCAGCTGTAATTTAGTTGACTGTCGATCTTTGGCTCCCATCTGCTTATTATTGGGTTACTGCACAAAAGTAAGAATCCAGCTGTCACTTTCATCAATAATGTGTGGTTTATGATGTGTTTGTCGTCAGCGGGTGGAAGTCAAAGCGGTACAAAGACCAGTCGACCCACGGAGACCACTCATGTTGCTCTGAGGAAACCTACCATTAACAAACAGGTATGTGCTATAACCCAAAATAGGCTATTAAACAGTACGAATTGCCAGCCCTGACACAAAGGTTCAAAGATTCAGAGGTATGAGTCCTCATGTAATGATGAAGCTGTTAGTGGCTGTTTCCCTTCATTGTTTTATGTAGTGCTGAAACAAAAAATGTATTAATTCATTTGTTGATCGTCCAACAAGTCTTCCAGATTAGACAACAAGATAAATCATTTGCCTGAGCCCTCCAGAACGTCACAAAGAAGAGTTTTCTGCTCTGACATCGCTATCGACAGGTTGACATCATTAGTCAGTGCCTTTAAAAGCTGTTACACATCACTTTTAAAAAATAATTAGGGTGTAAGATGTGACAGCGCCATGGTTAAAGCAGCTATGAGAGAGGAATTGCTTGCAGCAATGAACCTACAGAGAATTGTCACCTGAATTTGCGGAGGTTTATAGCGAGTGTCAGCTCATTGTTTTTCTGTCCAACCCACAATTTCACTGTTCTGCTTCACTCTCACCACTCTCATGGCCTCGTTTTCGGCTGCAGCAGAAAGCTTTTTACAGAGAAATAGCTGTAAAAAGCCACTTTCCTCTACCTGCTCAGCAGCAAACAACCAACAGACACAGTCAGAGAGCAGCTGGTGAACATAGTAGAGCATTTAGCAGATAAAGAGCCAGAGATTTAACTCAGGAGCAGGTGGAGACCAAAAACAGAACTAAAAAAGAGGGAATATAACCTTACATTGTCCAGGTGGCCAGAAACACAACTCCAAAGGAATGATAATGTTTCTGTGTAGCTTCTGGATGTGTAAAAAAGCAACTGTTCGCTGAAAAATCTCCTCAACTTCAAAGATGATGCTATGTCAGTGTTGTTTGTACAACTTGTTACTACTCCCCCTAGTGGTCAAAGAAATCAGTTATTGGAAGTTTAAGGTTCGGTCACAAAAATGACTGCTTTGGGTTAAAATGGCTACTTCATTTAGGTTTGGGGATCTGCATTGTCATGTTACTATGATAAACGTGATTAAGCTTAGGGAGTGATTCGATGTTGACTCAAGGTTGGAAATGGCAAAAAAACATCGGCCCACCATGCTAAATGTGATTTGCGAGGACTGTCTCTACTCAACAACAACTTTGACAACTGATTATGTCCCAAACAAATTGCTGGACATTCCCAGTTTCCAGCTTCTCAAACATGAGGATTTGTGGCTTTTCTTTTGTTTTAAATTGTTGTAAGCAGAATATGTTTGGTAAATAAAAACACTTGAAAGATGTCACCTTGGACTGAGAAAATTTGCAATCAATCTTTCATTTCATAAACTAATAGATAAATAAAGATAATCATGACAGATTAATTGCCTGCTGCATTCTCCCATATAAGTAGTGTTCTCAGTTCACCATATGATATCAGTATTTCCATGAGATAAAGCTGCCGCTCTCCACTGAAGGCAGGGCCGCTCCCGCAGCTCTGATGAACCTGGGCCAACATCGATTACATGCCAACCCACGTGACTAATTGCAAGTCAGACGAGGGCATATCGTGTCATGATCACACTGGAGAGTGTAGATGGACAGACACTTGGGCCATATGGGCGACTGAGATTTGGACTCCACATGTCAGAGGTTGTCAGTTTTGGAAAAAGAGGCCAGCCAAGACAGTTGAAACTCAAGCTGGGAGTGCTGGGAGCCACGGATCACGAAAAACCTGGAGCGGGACTGTGGTGGTCAGAGCTGCCCTCCGCCATGTTCTGTACAGCGAAGGTGAGAATGCGAGTGGATGTAGGGTTTGTTCTGGCTGTGATGGTGTAGTTGGACAAGGTGGATGTTGTAAGAAGGTGTGAGCGCTGCAGTGATCATGTGTGCCGTCCTAGCTGCAGAGCGGACTCTGCACATGGCTGGTGTTTGAAGCCTCGGGTGAAGTGCTGTCATATGAGAAAGATGATGACGATGTAGCTGCTGCCGTCTTGCGAACACATACTTACTGTAAACACACAGTGCCGCACTGAACACACTCAAATACACACAAGTATTTCAGTTGTTGTTGATACACGGTCCCTGAATTTGCCTCCTCAGCACACCTTTTAACCCCTTCTATCTTAAACACACACACATTTCTTCCAACACATAAACCCACAATCACAGAAGCTGCATCTCATTGGCTGCCAGCCCCCCCCCCACCTCCTCCAGTTTCCCTCGCAATCGTAATTAGTCTCTTAAACATCATCATTCAGCCATTTCCATGAAACCAACCCCCACCGCCGCTGCCGCCGCCGCCTCTTCCTCCCCCTCCTCCCCCACTGCTGCTGCTCCCTCCTCCTTCACTATCAGGCTCTCTGGGGAGGGAGGTGTGGCAAGGATCATGTAAATAAATCCCCCTCCTCCTCCTCCTCACCCTCATCTTCCTCATTTTATTCTCTTAAGTCTTTCTGCCTTTTTTTCTATTTCTTTCTTGATGCCCTTTTTTCCTTCACATCCTCGCCTTGTGCTCCAGCATCTTCATCCGTGAACTTGCTCTTTCTGTCTCTCTGCATGGATGGCGTTTGGTGAGGGGTGAGGGGTGAAGGTGAGGTGGTGGTGGGTACACAGAGCTCCCTTGCAGGCAGCATCCATCTCCTTGCAGCCTTCAACCTTAAAACTCGTGTGACAGCAGCTTAACCGGAGGCTAGACTTCGTCACGCTTCCCTACAACTCCCCCCACCCCACCCCACCTCCTCCTCCTCAACCCTTGCGCTACCTTCCCACCACTACACACCCCCACTCCCCCTCCCCTCCCCCTGCAACGCGACTCTTCTCCACTCACTCCGTGGCTTGTGAGACTGAAGGCAGCCTCGGTGCGTGGAGGGAGAGAGAGAGCGAGGCTTTCCCAGAATAGAGAAGCAGGAGGAGGTGAGAGGGATGATGATGGAAGCCAGCTTTGATACTGAGGAGAGTTTTGACGATCCCTCCTGTCTCGCCCCGCAGCCCCCTGGCTCCATTTCACCGGCCAAGAGGCAGATCAAGGAGGTCAAGGAGACCAAGATCACTGTGAGTACCCAGGAACTTAATCCTCGTCTCCTCTTCCTCAGCTTCTTCCATCTACTTCTCTCGCTCTATCTTCATCTTCTGAGTGTCTCTGAGGCTCCCCATGTCCCAGAAATAAGTTCATGCCTCATCTTTTTTTCCTGTTTTCTGTCATCTGTTGACATTATTTGTAGTGCAATGTAGAGTAACACGGGGTTCCCTGCATATTGGAAACCACATTAGTCTGAATGAAGAAAAAGCTGTCCAGGAGTTCTGCTCTCATTTCTATCTCACCGACTTGACTGGTCTTGATCTATAATATTGATTTAATGCTTGTCAAAGATAAATTTATGCTCTTAACACGCTCATGTGTTTCCATCATGCTGAATTATTATTTAAGTGAGTGAAAAGTCCAGAGATGATCTAGTAGCCTGCAGACTGATGGTTGGTATTTTTAGTATCACACAGCCTTCTGTCTGTCAGATAAAGAAGCAATCTCTGAGTGGTTTTGGCATTGAGTTGTTGCTCAGTGTGGTATTTTATTCCCCTTTTTTTTTCTTCCTCAAAGGGCTGCACATGTAATTTGCAGGGCAGTGCAGGTCACACAGCGCTGCTGTTTGTCATCCAGTAACATTTGGGAAGTGAACACTAAATAACTCCCTTTCTGTTTGTAGTAGAATTTAGGCTGTAAACTCCTCTTTGTCAGTCTGTAGTGAGGAGGATTTAAATGTGCTCTACACCAGGATATATCCTATGAAGTATACAGTATCTTTGTCTCAAGATGCCCAGACAGTAGCTGTGGTTATGTAATCTCTTAGTCCATAATGATGACTGTTGAAGGAGGAGGGGAATAGCAAAGGGTTAGGCGAACCTGTGGTGGTGGTAGTGAAGGCAGACAGAGGGTTTTTTTGTGTCTCACAGGGGCTGATTTTGCGCTCGATGGGCTCGCTGACCTGCTGCAGCCACGGGAGCCGTCAGTCTAGCTATTGTGAAAAACCCCAACCAGACCTTTGTGAGAGATGCAGCAAGTCCAGTTTCCATGGTGACAAAAGCAATAGCACTGATTAATGGGTGTTGAAATGGAAAACACTGGCATAGGAGACGGTGGTGGTGGGGGGGGTGGGTGAGCCATTCAGATATTCAGTAAAGACGTACTGTTTGAAAAAAAAAAGAAAAAAAAAAAAAGATGTCCTCCTCTTTTATTGCATGGCCTTTTCGAAGGGTTTCACCGCTGATAGATGATGCTTACACGGTGTGCTTTGGCTCCATGTGTATCCACTGAATTCTCGTGTAGAGCTGAGGCATGAGAGATTTATTTATTTATTTATTTAATTGTAGTTTAGCATAATTTCATGTCTGCAGAGAAGTCTTCACCTATGAAAAGGCAGAAGTGTGCAGTGGTGTAAACTAATCCTGCATATTCATTATTTCTGCTGCAACGAGTGGAGCTGGAAAAAAATTACAGGTGAGGAAGATTATATCTGCAGTTGTGGCCGGATGACGTCAGTCCACAAAGGTGTCTTTTTGTTCGCCATGGTGCACCTCACATTACACAACCCTTCCACAGTTGTCATGGAGACGCACACATCCATGACTGTTGGCAAAATGGACCCTCACAGGACGCCGTGGCTTCGCACATCAGATAGGAGAATCAAGGAGCCGCTCTGTAACCTTGTTTTCACCTTCACCAACGGCGACCAGTCAGACCAAATTCATCTGTTTCAGCCTTTTATGCTTTTCATCTTATTAAACATTCATTCAGTCTGACTTGTTGCTATGCTGCATGCGCTCAGTACAGGCACGCTGGGAACGGCAGCTCGTTAAAGAGAGTCATCTGGCGTCGTTGGCGGGACTCGGATGGGAGGTTTCAATTGGTCAGCAAAGAGGAGAAGGGAGGAATAAGGGAAGAAAAAGGCAATAGAGAGAAAGTGTGAGATTGTTTTGTTATGGGAAGATGTGTGTATGTGGATGGGAGGCAGGGGGGGTCTTTTACAGCAAAAGTAATTTGTTGCTTAGCAACAGCGGCAGAGCATCCTACAGTCTCATTTGCTGAAACATTCTGTTGGAGAGAGGAAATGTTTCAGTTGTTTGTTTGACTGCAAAACCATTATTTTTCATGTCTCATGGGCCATTAGTTCTTTGACTGTGTCATGATTTTTTTCCTCGTATTCAGCAAAGAAAAAAAGAACAAAAAAAATAAAATCTTAAAATGTGTGATGAAATAACCATAGCCCGCAGCCTGGATATAAAACCCTCATGAGAGTGCATGTTTATGAATCGTGAGTGAGGACAAAATGTCCCAAATCACTCGACAAATCAGCGCTGTTATATGTTGCTCACAGCTTTGTTTTGTGCTAAACTGCAACATACAAGAATGCAACATGGCAACACAGCCTGCTGCAACATCCCACGTCCAACGACTTCAAACATCCCTAGAACGGCCTCAGATCCCTCAAAAGGGTTTGTTACATGCTGTGTCATTTAGGTAATCTATATTAATATTTTACCCCCAACCCTGGAGTACCTCACTAAACAGCCATAAAGGAGAAGTAAGTCTGTCGGACAGGCTTCCTGCAGATAAATGGTCTCATTTTCTTCAGGATGTGAGAGGCAGATAAACAACAGTCATGATAAATGTGGAGCCAGTGTAATGGAAAATCTGGTGCCCATGACAATCAGTATGATCTCTGAGGCAGAAAATGAACAAAGTGACTGGTCGGCACGTGGAGTAAATCACACTGCTGCTCCTTTAGATTATAGAATGCTACTGAGAGTTAATGTGTCTTGTTTATGTATATCACTGCTCGCGTTGTAGTTGTTTCCTGTTGTATTGGTATGCCTGTTTGGCAAGTGGCCATGTCAGTATTTCCTCTGGATTTTAGTGATTATGTAAGAGAGGCAAGAGTATTACTCATCTGTTTTTCAAGTTGTTTATTGGAAGCTGCTCAGATGAAGTGCTGCGGTTGCAGTGCAGAGAATGAAGAGGTCAATCTCGAGATGTCGAGTATTCGTTGGATCTTTGGCTTTTTCATGCTCAGTGTTTTATGTAAACATACTCCCATATTATCATGATAAATTACAAAGTGCGACAGTAACAGAGAGGAGAATCTCATTCCACTGACAGAGATGTTGTACATTAAAGTCATATTTTTAAATAAATCAGATGTGTCTATGGTGCAGAGTCCACAGAAAATGATCAGCAGCTCTGTAGCTGCTTTTTGGTCTTTTCAGGTCATCGTTGGTTTTCTGGCTGCTCATACTGTAGACTGTTCGTCAGAAACACTGCCTGCTCAGCACCAAACAGACAAAGTGTCAGAGTGTTACATCAAAAGACTCCCTTAAAATTCAATTACTGGCCTTAGAGTCACTACTTAAGGTGTGTTTCAGTTTGTACTGAACTCAATCTTCACACAATCCTGATAGATTATACTTTGTCTAAAGGCTCTAAGTCTCCTAATTCTATCTGTTTTAGGATCCACACATCACTGCAGCAGCTGTTGAACAGAATTGGTTCAGACTTGTGACTACAGCTCCTAATGCAGGCCTTTTATTACATTTTTAAAAGAAAAGTAGGTGGGGCAAATAACCTTTTCTACTATGGTTGTGTCTTTGTAACTTTGGCTCAGTATGTCTTCTACTCAGTCTGACATTTTGGTTTTAACATTTAAAGTAGACCAGGTTGGTGCACGAGAATGAGGGAGTGTGTTCAGGGGTTAATGGCACAAATACAGTTTAATAAATTAACTTTTTATTGGATCCTAAAGAGTCAAATTCTTATAAAACAATGAGGAATTTTAAAGTGTTTCATATTTTTTCTGTTGTAACACTTTAGTGTTTAGCATTTATAAGCAGCATATAAGCTGTGTCTCGATTCAAGGGTTGCATCCTTCGAAGGCTGCAGCAGTAGGACAAGGTTCTCCCGTTTCAATGGCTCCTTCAAATGCGTCCTGCGTTTCCCAGGCAATGAAGGATCCAGCGGGTGGATCCTCCGTGGTCCAACCTATCCCAAGATTTGTTGCGCACCAGAGATGAATAAGGTGGACTCCGCAAATAAATCAGGATAAAGGAGTATAAATGAGTAATCCTCCATAGACCAGACCGTTTCATTTCAGTGAAAGATCTGTCCCAAGAACCCACTTTTTGTTCGCTCATATTATGTTGTTCAGATGCGTGAAATGATCCATCTCCCACTTTTACTTGAAATTTGAAAGTGAAAGAAATGAAGCAGTTCAGCTGAGTGAGCTAAATGCTGCATGTTTTTCTTTAGTGTGTGTGGCAGCAGTACAGTGGTGAGCTCAGGCTGTAAACACTGTGACTCAGTGTGTTTTTGTGTGTTTGTGGATGAGGCATCCTGTCTGGATGCCCATGCAGTTTGCAACAGCGGTTGACATGGCACAGAGGGTATCTCGCCTTGCCAGGAAGGAGGGCTCACAGATGGTGAGCATTACATAATTGCAGCCCCAAGAGTAATTGAAGATGCTGTGGACCATGGAGTCTGTGTTCAGACTTGAGTGCTGTGTGTTTATCTGTAACAACACATATTCTCAAGTGTATAAAGTTCATTTGTTTAATTTTAGGGACATTGTAGAAAAGGTCCCTCTGTTTTCAGCTGGAGAGGCTTGTCTCTCTCTCTGTTTTCTCCCTATTTCTCTCCCCCCCTGAAGGCCCATGGGTCACCTTCTGGATGGCCAACATTGGCTCATTCATATGTTTACTCATGTCTGACCTTTTTCCTCTCATCTACACGATCCAAATAAAACCCAGGCCTGTTACCTCACTCTCTCAAAGATAATATTTCTACTGTTGCAATACACTCACATATGCGTTTGGCTCACAGCCGTTCGCAGCTCTGTTATTTGTCACTGGAAACATCTCTGTGTTTCTTCTCTCTGCACTTCAGATCAACTGTGTAACTTTCCCTCTGCCTGGAGAAGGTCCGGAGCAGCAGCTCCTCAAACCCAACGAATGGAGCTACTGCGATTACTTCTGGGTGAGTTTTGCTGAAACACAGCAACTGCAACAGAACTGTCCCAGGTGATATTTTGATGATGATAAGTGCCACAGTTATGCAGAGACCTGAGACCTAACACTAACACTATGTACCATACATCCAACATCCAAGAGGTTGTTTCAACTGGGAAACTCGATGCCTCAAATCAACCAAAGTCCATTGAAGGGATATGGTGTTATACTATCAATGCAAAGTATTTTTAACCCGCACACAGTCACCTCTGTCATCGCAACAGTCGTCAGCTGTCAAACGATGTGAGCGCTTGCAAGTTGTTACCACGAGAAGCTTTCTCTTCTTTACCAACCGTTTCAAATGACATGAACGCAGCATTAGCCTGCAACTGTCCATGGGAAATGGTATTTGTTAAATGCTGCCAACACAAAAAACACTGAAATAACAACATTAGTTTTATTAAATAAATAAATAAACATTACCATCCTTTATCTAAACAGATGAACTGAGCCATGTGACATATTGCTGAGAGAGGCCCCGTTCCAAGACTGGATTTTTAGTTTTTAGCGTAGTTACAAAAATGAGATTTGAATGAGGTTCTCATACTTCAGAGGTCCCAGTTACACATTGGTGTTGTTACTATCCTTGAAAATCCACGTTAACTCAGAATGTCTTCTGTTTGAAATCTTAGAAATCAGCCTCATCTCACACTTTTATCTCCTAAAAAAAGCAGGATTTTTTCTCAACTTCTCCTTCATCTGATCTGAAAACATTTAAAAGACTACAGAAATATATGTTTCTCTATCGTGATATTTAAAAACTTAAAATTTAGTTCTATTGTCTAGTTTTTTATTACTATGGATAAAAAGAGTAGATATGACTACAAACAGTTAACAGAGATTCTGATAAAGTAAAAGTAAATATCAAACATTATCAGATGTTTAAAACTTTTAGATATTAAGCTGCAGCTATTGTTTATTTTCATAATTGATTAGATCAGACCAGTTAATCGCCTAGAGCAAAAGTTGACTGTAAGACCAAGAAAACCAGTGAGCTGTCACATTTGAAGAACCATAGGAATCATTTTTTCCCAAAAAACAAATCAATTGATAGACTAAGCAGCTGTACTCAAATACTGATACAGTTGTCCAGTCTAAATCCAGTATTAGAGTTAGAGTTAGCATAGTGCAAGTTTTTTTTTTTCCTTCTTTTCTTTTTTTCTTCCCTATATCACAAGGTAACTTTTTCAAATGTGTTGCTGTTATCATAGAGTATGTATGTAAAGTATGTATTTGTTTGTTTCGGCAAACCGCGAACAAAACACAGAAGATTCCCATCAACAGGTTTTATTGACCTTTAGAACATTTCTATGATGGTAAATGTATGCTGCAGTTGGAAGCTAAATGAGACTTAAATTCTGTTTAAAATAAATTATGCGACTAAAACATGAGTGAAACAGCAGATATGTTCTTGTTGGTTGCAAATGGATCCAATACTCTTCTTCTCATTTAACAAAAGATGCTATTGGCTTTCATGTTGGAGGATTACAGGTGGAAAACCAATCGACCGGCTTCTCTGCAAACACAATGATCTTCCTGCTTCTAATGTTTCCCCAGTGGCTCCTGTAATTTTCAGTTTCCATACATTTCCACCCTAAATTAGATTCGAATCGAACACCCTTCATCCTGCGTTATTGACTGAAATCCGATGCCTGTTTCCTCCTCCTTTATTGCTGTTTTTCTCCTTGTTTGCAGCCTGTCGTGTCGTGTTGCTCGTGATGTCTTGTGCGTCGACTGAGCTGCTGCTCAAACCTGCTGTGTGAAATAAATCTGGCACCTCTGTTCCACGTGGCGACACACATCACTCCTGTCACAAACAAGACAGAGTGCTGCACATTGCTGAATCTTGTTTGACATTTTCGTGCTCAAGAACACACACCTAATACACATTCACCCATCAGTGATTGACGCACACACACACACACCAACGCATGCCCTCCTTGACATGCGAGTGTGAGTCACACATTCATGCTCATAGTTTCTGACTCACCACCCAAAGCCCATTCTCATAAACCTACATGCTCTCAAATGTAAACAACACAGAGATGTTACAGGACACTCTGTCCATGAACTTGTAGCTGTGGTTGTTTATTTGTCCACTGCTGTCTTTGAATGATGCCCTCCTGTTCTTCAGACCGACAAGAAAGACCCCCAGGGGACCACCTCAGTGGCGGGCTTCGAGGTTCTTCTGCAGAAGCAGCTGAAGGGCAAACAGATGCAGAAAGAGATGGCTGAGTTTATCCACGAGAGGTAACAGCTTTAATGTCAGATAAGACTGGATTATAACAACAAAAAGGACTGTGTTGCTTCCTCACAGCAAGGTTTATAAATTAATTAACAAGAGTGTCAGAAGCAGAGCTGCTCTGGAGGCAGAAATATTCCCATTGAAGGAGCCACTTGTTGTTTAAAATAGAAGTTAGTTACATGAAACTGGCTCAGAAAACAAAATGTGTGAGCTTGTCAGTGGCACATTTAAAAAATGAGACTGGTGATATTTTTATCACTGTCAGCAAAACCCATTGAAAGACCAAAACCATCAATGAATTGATCTCACCACCAAGTATTGTGTGTGTGTATCTAAAGTCTGATAAATCATGTTTTTCCGCCATGGAGCTCCATTGTTTCCAAAAATTATTAAAACACATCAGTGAGCCACACTGTGTCACTGGGTGACATGTTCCTTCATCACCATTAACACACACTGTTGTTTATTTTGACTCAATCACACACATCATCCTGCTACCACAAATACTCACTAGAGCATCAAATGTGGATTAATCCCCTACTGAAAATAGTCCCTAACAAATGCTCTATTTCCTCATGTTTGAGGGACAATTGTTAAAAGCTACTGCACCCAGCTGTTTTAGGAAATCATTTAACTTTTTTTTTTTTTTTTTTTNTATTTTGATGATGATAAGTGCCACAGTTATGCAGAGACCTGAGACCTAACACTAACACTATGTACCATACATCCAACATCCAAGAGGTTGTTTCAACTGGGAAACTCGATGCCTCAAATCAACCAAAGTCCATTGAAGGGATATGGTGTTATACTATCAATGCAAAGTATTTTTAACCCGCACACAGTCACCTCTGTCATCGCAACAGTCGTCAGCTGTCAAACGATGTGAGCGCTTGCAAGTTGTTACCACGAGAAGCTTTCTCTTCTTTACCAACCGTTTCAAATGACATGAACGCAGCATTAGCCTGCAACTGTCCATGGGAAATGGTATTTGTTAAATGCTGCCAACACAAAAAACACTGAAATAACAACATTAGTTTTATTAAATAAATAAATAAACATTACCATCCTTTATCTAAACAGATGAACTGAGCCATGTGACATATTGCTGAGAGAGGCCCCGTTCCAAGACTGGATTTTTAGTTTTTAGCGTAGTTACAAAAATGAGATTTGAATGAGGTTCTCATACTTCAGAGGTCCCAGTTACACATTGGTGTTGTTACTATCCTTGAAAATCCACGTTAACTCAGAATGTCTTCTGTTTGAAATCTTAGAAATCAGCCTCATCTCACACTTTTATCTCCTAAAAAAAGCAGGATTTTTTCTCAACTTCTCCTTCATCTGATCTGAAAACATTTAAAAGACTACAGAAATATATGTTTCTCTATCGTGATATTTAAAAACTTAAAATTTAGTTCTATTGTCTAGTTTTTTATTACTATGGATAAAAAGAGTAGATATGACTACAAACAGTTAACAGAGATTCTGATAAAGTAAAAGTAAATATCAAACATTATCAGATGTTTAAAACTTTTAGATATTAAGCTGCAGCTATTGTTTATTTTCATAATTGATTAGATCAGACCAGTTAATCGCCTAGAGCAAAAGTTGACTGTAAGACCAAGAAAACCAGTGAGCTGTCACATTTGAAGAACCATAGGAATCATTTTTTCCCAAAAAACAAATCAATTGATAGACTAAGCAGCTGTACTCAAATACTGATACAGTTGTCCAGTCTAAATCCAGTATTAGAGTTAGAGTTAGCATAGTGCAAGTTTTTTTTTTTCCTTCTTTTCTTTTTTTCTTCCCTATATCACAAGGTAACTTTTTCAAATGTGTTGCTGTTATCATAGAGTATGTATGTAAAGTATGTATTTGTTTGTTTCGGCAAACCGCGAACAAAACACAGAAGATTCCCATCAACAGGTTTTATTGACCTTTAGAACATTTCTATGATGGTAAATGTATGCTGCAGTTGGAAGCTAAATGAGACTTAAATTCTGTTTAAAATAAATTATGCGACTAAAACATGAGTGAAACAGCAGATATGTTCTTGTTGGTTGCAAATGGATCCAATACTCTTCTTCTCATTTAACAAAAGATGCTATTGGCTTTCATGTTGGAGGATTACAGGTGGAAAACCAATCGACCGGCTTCTCTGCAAACACAATGATCTTCCTGCTTCTAATGTTTCCCCAGTGGCTCCTGTAATTTTCAGTTTCCATACATTTCCACCCTAAATTAGATTCGAATCGAACACCCTTCATCCTGCGTTATTGACTGAAATCCGATGCCTGTTTCCTCCTCCTTTATTGCTGTTTTTCTCCTTGTTTGCAGCCTGTCGTGTCGTGTTGCTCGTGATGTCTTGTGCGTCGACTGAGCTGCTGCTCAAACCTGCTGTGTGAAATAAATCTGGCACCTCTGTTCCACGTGGCGACACACATCACTCCTGTCACAAACAAGACAGAGTGCTGCACATTGCTGAATCTTGTTTGACATTTTCGTGCTCAAGAACACACACCTAATACACATTCACCCATCAGTGATTGACGCACACACACACACACCAACGCATGCCCTCCTTGACATGCGAGTGTGAGTCACACATTCATGCTCATAGTTTCTGACTCACCACCCAAAGCCCATTCTCATAAACCTACATGCTCTCAAATGTAAACAACACAGAGATGTTACAGGACACTCTGTCCATGAACTTGTAGCTGTGGTTGTTTATTTGTCCACTGCTGTCTTTGAATGATGCCCTCCTGTTCTTCAGACCGACAAGAAAGACCCCCAGGGGACCACCTCAGTGGCGGGCTTCGAGGTTCTTCTGCAGAAGCAGCTGAAGGGCAAACAGATGCAGAAAGAGATGGCTGAGTTTATCCACGAGAGGTAACAGCTTTAATGTCAGATAAGACTGGATTATAACAACAAAAAGGACTGTGTTGCTTCCTCACAGCAAGGTTTATAAATTAATTAACAAGAGTGTCAGAAGCAGAGCTGCTCTGGAGGCAGAAATATTCCCATTGAAGGAGCCACTTGTTGTTTAAAATAGAAGTTAGTTACATGAAACTGGCTCAGAAAACAAAATGTGTGAGCTTGTCAGTGGCACATTTAAAAAATGAGACTGGTGATATTTTTATCACTGTCAGCAAAACCCATTGAAAGACCAAAACCATCAATGAATTGATCTCACCACCAAGTATTGTGTGTGTGTATCTAAAGTCTGATAAATCATGTTTTTCCGCCATGGAGCTCCATTGTTTCCAAAAATTATTAAAACACATCAGTGAGCCACACTGTGTCACTGGGTGACATGTTCCTTCATCACCATTAACACACACTGTTGTTTATTTTGACTCAATCACACACACCATCCTGCTACCACAAATACTCACTAGAGCATCAAATGTGGATTAATCCCCTACTGAAAATAGTCCCTAACAAATGCTCTATTTCCTCATGTTTGAGTGACAATTGTTAAAAGCTACTGCACCCAGCTGTTTTAGGAAATCATTTAACTTTTTTTTTTTTTTTTTTTAAATGAACCTGTATATTTGTGACTGGGTTTTAAAGATTTGGTCTGAAAGCCACAGGGGTGAGAAGTCAGAGAGTGTTAAGAGAGGAACTAACACATTGAGTGTGTTCACATGGACATAAGTATCCTGGTTTTGATCAGGGTTTGAAGTATTCCCTTTTTGTGTTTGCACATGAAAACATCATATTAGAAACCTGGATAAGTTCTTATCCAGGTTTTGAGAAGCCCAGATATACCAGCTGTAGTACTCTGAAAGAAACAGGGACACTGTGTATGTATAAACATGTATAAACAGACACATAACATCCTCCATCTTGTAGGTATTTTATATCAGAAAAATTAAGTATTTTATTCTTAATACAATGCATGGTGGGAAGTATAAGTCAATAAGCTAAAGGCATTTCTAAATAACTTGATTTGATGAGTTAAATAAACAATCCATTGCACATTTTGTAAACTGCGCTTATGATTTTAAGTTCTGAAAGTGATTAATTAAACAGTTCAAACTTGAAAAGGACCAATTTATCAATTACACTGAATTAATAATAAAATAAAGGTTTATTTAATATGAGTTTTGGCAAGATTTAACAGGTCAGATGCAAATTGATTTTCCTGCATTCCCCAACTGAAAAACACAAGTCAACAGAACTTTCTCTCTTTGTAATGAAGCACAGATTAAAATTTGAAGTTATCAGTAGCTACTCAATCACGCTAAAATAAGAGACGAGGTTCATCTGTTGGCACAATTTAAATTCTTACTTTAAATGCTGATAATTTATGTTAATGAAAAAGCTTGACTAAAAAAGAGGTGCCCCAAGTCTAGATTTAAAAACAGATAGTGGATTGAGGCAGGGAGATGATTCCAGAGCACAGGAGCAAAAGCACTGGAGCCACTGTCCCCCACAACATGAGCCAGAGCCCAGAGAAGATCTTTAACAGCCTGGGCAGGTCCACAACAATCAACAGAGAAAACTCCATTTTATAAAGGATCTGTAGGATGCTCGTCTTAAACTTGTGTCTCACAGCTGAGGGTTGCAATTTATGCCTGAACCCAGTAATTAAAGGAGCTACAGATCTCAACTCAGCAACTGAACATACAGGAAACTGACTGAGTCTGAACCACATTGACAAAAGCAACATAGATAACTAGGTCTCTATGTAATTAGCTCCACCTAATTCTACAAAAGCTCTATTCATGTCCTGGTCTGAGTCGTGGGAAGTTAATGAGTGAAGTTCCTCCTGATTCAAGAGGCCACCGTCTCCCAAATCCTTCAGGAAGATTTCTCTCAAGTGCCGACTTTTCCTGCGTTGTTTCGCTGGGCTGCTCTGTATCCGAACATTAAGTCAGAGAACGAGCCTTGTGACCTTCTTCAGGTGACAGATTTACTCAGGTGTGGATGGTAAACGTGATATCGGCGGAGGAGGTGAATGTCACAAAGGGCACAAACATGGCCGCCACTCGTTGAATGTCCCTCAGGGCAAATGTGAGCACATCTCATTTTCATCCCTAAAATGGAGGCAGGAGTCTGAATCAGTCACTCTGTAAAATACAGCTGGAGTACAATGGCATTTTTGATGTGCAGGAGTCAGGGCTGTGTGTGCCATTAGTCTTTGCAGCAAACTGTAGCAGAAGTTTTCCTTCATTCTGCTGCAGTGCCCCGTTGAAAAGATCTGTGTTTAAGCTTTTTTTCCTCCACTTCACTAAAGCAGTTTTGTCCTCTCTTTTTGCCAGGAAGCTTTCCCATCTCTGTGTTTGTGTTTCAGGATAAAGATTGAGGAGGAATATGCCAAGAACCTCTCCAAGCTGTCTCTGAGCCCCCTGGCAGCACAGGAGGAAGGGTGAGTGCAGTAAACATTCGCTGTAAGACGAAACAGTGTGTGCGGCTCCAAAGCTCCCTCTGCAAAGCAGGAGATAGTGTCAGTAATTAACAGAACTGCGTCTAAAGATAGGAGTGTTTAAAATAGGCTTATTCCCACGCTGCTTTTTGTGTCTGATGCACCATTCAAAGACAGATACTTCATGAAAGACGGGATGTTTTTTCATGTTGGTTTGTCAGAGAAATAACAGAAATCTCTGAGAAGATCTCAAATTCAGCAGAGAGAACAGAAGCTTGGCTCAAAAGAACAGATCAGTAGATTCTGGTTCCTTTCCAGGTCTGGAAATTCCATGATTATAGCTTCAGCCATAAAACTGAAACTAACAAAGACGCAGACTTGGGACCAGATAATAAGAGTGTTTGTTTGCAGGAATTCGTTGAAAGAAATCTACTATTCAGAGTGATGTTACCCACATCACCCAAGTCTGTAAGTTGTATTAATGTGATGTTTTTTCTGGGTAAAAAAAACGAGCCAACTATTCCCTCTCATGAGGTGTGAGAGAAATGTATGTTATCCCTACAGATCCATGTGAAACAGAATCTAATATGATATGTTCTGGGGAATAAAACTGATGTCAGTGAGTTTTTGTGCCTAAACTCACACTGTCTTCTAGGGGTGTTGTGATATACCAGTATTAAACAATAACAATGATATTTAAAAATATGAAATATTGATAATGTGTTAATACTACACATTTGATAATACAGTGATGGCAGATGTTAGACCTTGTGGATCTTTTGTTTATCAGTTCATGTTTTTGCCTTTTCACTCTCCATTAAGTGTAGTTGTTCTTTTTTACACACACTCTCTCCACCTTCCTACACTTTCATTTGAAAAAAAGAGACAAAAAGCAAATTTAAAATGTTCCATAGATGTTGCAATAATATTGTTACCATGAATTCTTCTGGTTACGATAATCGTATAGTGAAAATCAGCCCCACTGCCTTTTAAACCTTTACAATAAAGACATAGAGAAACCTATCATCCAGTATTTTTGAACTAGTTTCCACTCAGGATAAAAAAAATGTAACGGTACAGTGTTACACTGGTACACTGACTAACACAAAATCACCAGCAATAACATTAGCTAACTAATGTTTAATGTAACTTTGTTTTGCTCATGTTAAAATGTAAAAGTAGTAGCCTGTTTGCAGGGTTCCCACAGGTCCTTGATATCCTTGAAAGATTGTGAATTTGAGAAAAAAGAAATCATCAAGGCCTTGAAAATAGACATAAATCGACAGATAATTGAAAGCACTAGAATCTATATATTTCTGTGCAAAAGTTTTTCTGATATGTATCTTTTGTTAGGCTGCATGCTGCTGTCTGCATGTGTGCAGGAGACCACAGAGTCTGCATCACTGTAACACAGCACAGTTGAGGGGTGTTCACATATTCAGGCCTCTCTCTCTTTCTAATTATTGTCTGTGAGCTTGTGTAATGCTGCTAGTTCTCATTATATAAATTCTTAGTTTAACAGTAATTTACATTGATCTGTGTCAACCTACGCCTTGTTGAGTCCTTCAATTTTAGGGACCTGCGCCTCAAAAGACCTAGAAAAGTCCTTGAATTTGCCGAACCCTGAAGAAGTGATGGGAAACTTAGTCTCTTCCCATTGGCTCACAGATCTGGGGTCCTCATACATGAGGACCACAGTCGGACCCTCCTCCACGTGCTCAGTGTTTCTCTGAATGTTTCATCCATTCACCTCAATCTTTTCTCAGGACTCTCGGAGAAGCCTGGACTCAGCTGAAGAAGAGTCTCCATGACGAGGCTGAGGTTCACCTGAAGTTCTCCAACAAGGTAACGTCTAATGAGGAATTTTATTGTGAAATCTCACCTGGAACTGAAAACGATTAGAGAACTGGTGGATTAGTTGATTGACAGAAAAAATACTTTTCCTTTTTTCCCAACGTTTCCTGATTCCAGCCTCTTAAAGATTTCAGGTATAAAAAGTAACTAGTAGCTTAGGTTAATTTATTTATTAATTTATTTATTTATTGGCTTATTTAACAGGAACAGTGCACATTGATAAGCATGTCTGTAAAAGTCACCCTAAAAATCAGAGCCTGATAATATGAGTATAAGAATGCATTATATATATATATATACAATATAAGAATATCATTTATTGAGTTCATTGATAAACATGCAGAGCAATAATAAAAAGAGAAGAGAATATCAATGTTAGACAGAAACATCATACAGGACACTGCTCTGCTTTGTAAAACATGCAACACTCAAGTACATAATACAACAAACACAACAGTTAATTGAACTGAATTGAGCTAACTGAAAGATGCAAAGTAGGAGCACAGACATAAAAAGCACATAAAAGTACACCGAATACATAAATCACTGGAATAATAATAATAATAATAATAATGTATACTGGTACATGAGGATGTTTATCACTTTCTCTAAGCTGCATGTTGAGGAGTCCTCAGGTCAAGTGTTTAATATTTCAATCAACTGCAGTAATGGATACTCGATCTGACCATGTCCTGGGGTGACGGGGGCTTGTTTACCTCAACCTTGTTGGTGCTGACCGAAGAAAATGACCCGTCCGCACTCCGATTAGCAGCGATGCAGAAACCGCTCACTGGCCTCAGACGCAGCCTTAAATAACGCAGAGGCAGCCTCGGAGCTTCTCATCGCCCTCTGTTGTCTAATTAATTAGCTACGTGTTCTGAGGAGCCCCCACCCAGGGCCATGCAGGCTCTTCCCTGCTCCACCAGCACTCGGACACTCTGTGCCTGATTATGAGAGTGGGTGAGGAGAAAGTAATGCGTGGTCAGTCCGGGAAGGAGAAGTCTTACTGTGCTCATTTTCTTCTCTGAGTCCCTAATAAGCTACATTTCATCTATAGCTTTGGCATTGTCACTAGAATAGCATTCTGCATGGAAATACAACAAACCCTGACAGACACTGGAAATGTTTTATTTTGCAAGTCTCATCTTTTCCATCTAATTTCCTTGAAACTTTCCTCATATTTTCCTAAATATATTTAAGTATTTAGTTGTAAATTACAAGGATATTTCCAAGAAAGGGCTACAGAGTTTTGTACCAATCATACAGAAAATAGAGAAAGTGTTAATTCCCACATTATCTAAGTAAAAACTAGGAAATGATAAGGAAGGTAAGTGAAAAATAGTTAATAAAGAGATGTCAGTATCCATCTGTGTTTCCTAGAAAGACTAACTAATTGTCCTTGACTAAGTAGAAGTTTTTAGCGTCAGTCTATGTTTGGTGAGAGAAACAGAATCTGAGACTCTCCCCTTATGGTGATGGATCCAACTGTAGAACAGGAAACAGGCGTTATTACACAATAAGTCACAAAAAGCTGAACTTTACTGTGGTTTAAAAAAAAACTGCCGCTTTTCATATGTTACATCAAGCTCTGTTGCTACACTACAGCAGCAGCACTGACAGCTGAGTGGCTTGTTTTCACAGCTCCACTCTGAGGTAGAGAAACCTTTGCTGACGTTCAGAGGTGACAACTTCAAGAAGGACCTGAAAAAGTACGACCATCACATCGCCGACCTCAGGAAGCAGCTGGCGAGTCGCTACGCAGGTGTGGAGAAGGTACTGAGAGATTTTACATGTTCAAGGGTTTTCTTTATTTTAATATCAGCCAGTTTGGTGGAATACTGTTTCCCTGCACTACTCCCTGGCCAGTGTTTCCAAATAAACACAAATACACATCAGTGTTTACATCACAGAGATTACATAAGAGCTTCAGTGACGCTTTTACTTGGTACATCTTTATACAGTACTTTATTTTTGCTTCCAACCTGTTCAATCTTTTAATGAATGAGTTTGTTTCCTCTGTATAAACACACACAGCATGAACGTTGCAGTGGGTGTCAGCAATATGTGAACGCTGTGTCTGCACGACAAGAAGTAAACTAATACAAGCCAAGTATTATGATAAATCCTGTCTGATTTGTTTCATGAGAGATCAAACAAAAATATAGCAGATTTCAGGTAAACACTCATAGACACCAAATCCTGCAAGGTTGGATGGTGGGTTCAGGTGGATGGGGCTTGAGGCATGGCTGAGGGCGGTGACTGCTTTGTTGTGACATCACAAAGTTACAGAAGTCCTGACGGTTCATTTTAAGGCTCAGTTTCCGAATACAGGCTGTTTTTGCATTTCTCTGTGGACTGAGGCTTTGATACTTTCACAGTATTAATATAGAACCTAGACCTGCTTTATAATCAAACAACACATAGACATTTCACTTTCTACAGTATGGGATCTTTGATATTAGGACAACTATACAGCACATTAGAAAAAATAATTAAATATATATTGTCAAAATGATAAAAATCAATAATTAAATCAAACAGTGCAGGATTTGGAATGAGAAATAATCATCCATATAACTAAAGAACTTGTTGTTGTATGTTTTCAATAAATCTCATAGATTCTATTTGAGGTGTAAGGGCATCTTAACTAAAGTCAGACTTCAGCTTTAAAGTTTTATTGTCTGCCAATGCAATGTTTCATTCAGAGTTTACTGAATTCTGCACTGGATTGTTTCCTGGTTCCACTGGTTTCCTGACAGCAGTGGGTTCAGGATCACTCCAGCCCACATGATTTCTTTTCGCTGTTGGCTGTTGAAAAACAGATTTTCTTGGCTTGCTCATCACTGTTACTGCATGTTTACCTTTCAAACACCATTACACCATGACCTTGGTGAGGTGCCTCTATAGAGAATGAGAGGAAAGACTCAATGACTGTGGATTAAGAAAAGGTTAAAGGATGAGACCAGGATCTGAGCGTGGATATCAGTAGCCAACATGAAAAGGCTGTAATGACTCTTGTAATAGATGTTCGTACAGTACATCTGAGGATTATGCTGAATGACTCGTTGTTTCTACGTTCACACATCCTGCTTGATGTCTATGTGTGTGTGTGTGTGTGTGTGTGTGTGTGTGTGTGTGTGTGTGTGTGTGTGTGTGTGTGTGTAGGCCCGTAAAGCCCTGGCAGACAGGCAGAAGGATCTGGAGGTGAAGACCCAGCAGCTGGAGATCAAACTCAGCAACAAGACGGAGGAGGACATAAAGAAGGCCCGACGGAAATCCACACAAGCAGGTCAGAGGTCACAGAGTCCGAGCTTAGATAAGACGCAGTGACAACAGTGAAGTTATTCAGATGTCACCAAATAACTGCATTGAGACACATGGAAGAGAGAGAAGTTGCAGTGACCCAAACCAGCAGGAGAAAAACTACAGTGCTGAAAATGAAGGTTTTAAAAGCACAAGGAAACATGTTAACATTTGTTATCAGTGTTGTAAAGATAAAGAAGGTCAATCACAGAAAAAAGCAAGTTAAGTCAACTTCAGTCTGCTTTATTTTGACATAATTTACATTAGCCTGAAGTGTAAAAAAAGTGTAAAAAACACCAGTGTTTGGTTTTAGGTTGGAGTCGGTGACGGAACTATTTCTTTGTAACAAAGGTTTATCCATCTGCCCAGCTGTTTCCCCTACCTCCAATCCAGGCTAAGCTAGGCGAACCGCATCCTGACTCTAACTTTGTACCTTGATACAAAACGTACAAAAACCGGTGCATAAAAACAACAATTTGTTGTTTTACAGTGGGTTGGTGCTGGACTGTTTCTAATGCCATGAGATGTAACTTCTCTGGTTTCCTGACAGCTGCTTTCAGCCAAGAAATAGCTAATTGTCATTTTTACACTTGTTTTTGTACAGATTAAACACACATAATATATATAGTGTTAATTAGTGTGCTTCAGAAGGCCTTTATTTAAATGACTTTACGTCCACATACTGGAAGTTGCATGTGTATCAAAATATGGACTTTGAATTTGGTTTTTCAATTTTTCACCAGTCTAAAGTGAAGAAACCAAAAAGATGAGCACAGCAAAAGAGAGAAATCCCACCTGAGATACTGTGTTTGACATTTTACTTAGGAAGAAGATGAGCTTGTGTTGCGATTGTTGTCTCCCACTTCGGTAGAGTAAAAGCTCTCTGGGAACTTACCTGGTTCTTCCTCTCTTCCACTCAGTAGATTAGTCACCGTCCACAGCACTAATCAATATCACTCGTAAGCCACAGTCAAATGATGTCAGCCATGTGTTGGTGATCACCACTGTTACCTCAGGGTTGAGCCAAATGTCATTATGGCTCACTGCACTTGCTGCCAGAGGCAGGAAAGTGTTTTTACCTTCACTGAATGAATTTTAATGAGCCGTTGTGATTTTAGTGATTTAGTGTGTGTGTGTATATATATAACTGATGTATTATTAAATATTACATTATTTGACTGTTAACACTGCTGTATCAGTGTGTAAGTAGCATTGTACTATTGTAGCTGCTTGAGGTGGAGCCAATTTTAGCTACTTTATATACAGTTAGTTTAGTCCAGTGGTTACCAACCATGGCAACACAGTCTTACTTATATAGCACATTTCAAACTTGAAACACAGGCAGCTCACAGTGCTTTGCTCAGGCAAAGAAAAGCATTAGAATAACATTAAAAACCTATAAGCATGAAAACCAGAATGAAGCCAATAAGACAATATGTATGTATTTAGAAATGAAATAAAATACATGAAATGAAAATGAAATACAGATAGACAAAGAGAGGAGTAAACCTGAAATACAGTGCAGTTACAGAGCAGTTATCAGCTGTGATTTGTCCCAAATGCAACAGAAAAGGCTTTATTTACCTGAAATCATTTGTTGTTGGCACTGCTGATGACTCACAGACATGACATGACAAGGAGGGCAGCTGTATCCTGCTTTTACAAAAAGATTGAGAGCTGCTGGTTTAGTGTGTTACATGTTTTATAAACTTACCATATTATCTGTTAATGCAAAAATCTTAATCTGAAAAGTAACGAGAAGTAACAAACTAAAAGTAAAATATTATGATCTGAAATAAATAATGACAATCAATATCTAATGTTTCTAATTTGGGGTCTGTATCAGTTTATATGTTGTCTGAATGTAGAGCCTGTGGACACCAGCACTGCCAGTCATGATCATCAATAATCTTTTGTTAATAAAGAAACAGCTTGAACAGCTGAAACAAAGTCATGGTAAAAGCTACAAACATCTGCATTAAACCATGATTGATCTGTGATGGAGCAATGGAGCAAACACAAGTGCTGAATAATTTACAGTGCAGATTTCTAAAATAAATAGATAAATAAATAAATAAGTAAAGTGAGCAGTTGAGGATTTTAGAGATGATTTAAAAATAGTAGCTGTCAAAGCAAATCTGAGATCCTCTTCATGTTTGTCCCAGAAATGTGCAGCATCATGAGCAAGATGGAGATTAAGCTTCCAGAGACACACAGTCAAAATGAATAACTATCACAGAAGATTTGATTTAATTTAATTTAAAGAGCTGATTTATAACATGATAATGTATAAGTTCTCCTGTGAGTACCAATGTGTGGAAACACATAATGCACAACTAATATTGTAAAACAGCTATGATATCATAGAATACGTTTTAATTGTTGACAAATCCTATACATTAATAAACACTTAAAAGGTTTTTATATCTTATTACACCTACATTATAGTGTGTTATATATCATTTATTAAATGTTTATGTAGAGCTTATATCCTACCCTTACTTCGCTCTAAAACAAAGTCATGGTAACACTTCTTGTCCACATTAAACCATGATTCTTCTGTGAAGGAGTAAACTCATTGATGAGTGATTTCTGAGCGCCCTCTGCTGGTCCTTAAGGGTTTTACTCCATACGTACACAGATCATATTACACAGTATACTACTACCAGACATGCAGAGCTGAAAAAGATGATTAGAAAAATTTGGGAAAAGAATTAACTCCATGTAAGTGCTGATTGATGTGTCTCTGGTGGACTGACAGCAGACCGCTGCTGACCCCTGACCTTTCATGTACTTGTCTGTATTCTCCAGGAGACGACCTGATGCGCTGCGTGGATCTGTACAACCAAACCCAGTCGAAATGGTTTGAAGAGATGGTCACCACCAGCATGGTAAAACCTCCTCTTTGTAGTCCAGATTAGACAGACAGTTCTGTTTGTAGTCCTCTTAAGCATCCTAAAAAAACCACACTTCACATTGTTTTTTTCAGGTTAATATCTAATGATTTTGCCTAATTTTATCAGATTTGCTTTTGAAAATAATGATGAAATGTTTCAGTCTCTATAGAAAAGGCCATCTTACTTCTGTCTGAGACTCAAACATGAGGAAGTACAGCTCATCGCTAGGATGAACTGGCTGTGTCTAGCACTGACCATCTGTCTTCCTTCCACTTCAGGAGCTGGAGAAACTGGAGGTCGACCGAATCGAGTGGATTCAGCAGCATTTACGCCAGTACACGACTCTGCGCCATGAAACAGACATGTTCAATCAGAGTGTGAGTTTGTATTTGTTTTCCTGCATTTTACTGAACATTTACTTTGTCAATGCTGAACAGAAATACTCTAATCTTAAATTGTACAATCATGCTTTCATTCCTTTCCATGCACATCAATATTCATGGTTACTCGTGTCTTTTTTTAACCTGTGCAAATTCGGAAAGCTCAAAACAAAACTGATATGAAATTATTATTTTTTTCCTCTGTGCATACACTACGCCTCAGGCTGACATGAATACAACCTAAATTCACAGTAGCCTATACATTACAGAAAGTAAAGTCAAACTAATCTAACAAATATGAGATCATACCCATAGCTTCCTTAAATAATAATTTACTTTTACTCATATAAGGTGTTGTCAGCCTCATAACAGTCATGTCATCAGTACAAGCCGATGGTGAGGCCAGTTTATTGGACAAGAAGGAATCTTTATTTGTATAGTACAGAAAAACATTGAGCCACAAAGTAGAAAAGAAGAAATACAGAATAATTTACAGTGCAACTGTGAGCAGATCACTTTTTTAAAAATAGTCATTGTCAAACTAAATCTGGAATCTTTTTAATGTTTGTCCCAGATTTGTGCAGCAGAGCAGGTAAAGAGAGTTTTAGTTCTCAGTGGTGAGGACTGTGTAATACAGAATCTGTAGGTGTAGTTGCTTAAATGAATTTGCAGTCACCACAGTTAGTCCAGCAAGAACTGGAGAAAGATAAATGGTGCTTCATTCACCATCACACACACATACAGTATAATACACAAACTGGTGTGTTTTCTGCAGCATAGTAAGGAATAAGAATTAGGGGTTAGTTTTTTTGATTGTTTTTTGAGGGTCGATACCCATTTCTAATCAAGGATATTTGGAACCAATATGCCAACACAAAACTACTGCTACATGAGGACTCTCGCTGTGCTGTCCAGGTGTTTCTATTACTTTGTCCACTTTAAAGGAAGGCTAAACATGAGTATCCAACAATATTAAATAAGTATTTAATGCTTTCTCCAGAGGGAGAGACATGAGATGAAGATACTGTGTGTGGTTAAAGGGACTGGTGCATGCTGGTGCCCTGATACAGCTGATTTGGCCTCTTACCAACACAGTCAGCAGCTAGATCTTCAGCAGTGGTTGTCACACTGAAAACAGCCCTTAAAATATAGTTGATTTTGCTTAGATTGGAGGCTATTTGCATTTCTCTAATTCCCAATTGGACAACAGTTTACCCACCTCTTTTTTTGTAATCGATCAGTTGATCAGCAAACAACACAAACCATTATAACATTTACATTATTATTTATCATTATTATCATTATTATTAACTGGATTTGACGTGGCTTGCTCGCCACTTCAGCCGAGCCTGCCGGTGAGCGTAGATACTGTGACAGAGTGAGCCATTGGTGTTCCTCTGTCAGACTTTTCATCCAACACAGTCACTGTCATCACTCGGTGCCTCAGAGCAAAACCCACGCAGACACTCTGCTTATTTAGGAGGTGTAGAGTAAGCCCTGTAAATCTAATGAGACATATTGTGTCAGCACTGTTGGAATGTACCATAAAAAAGATGCTTTTCTGTGCGCTGGCTGACAAGTGGAATTCCTCATAGAAGATACACACACAGATCAACAATGATCTGCTAGTAGAGTGTACATAGATTTTATTTGAATAAGGATATTTTACTGTAGCAATAACTTTTATAGATGGACAAAACTGAAAGGATTCAGCATTTCACCCAGAATTTTCCTCTTGGAAGGCTGGAAATTTAGAGCATTTATATCATGTGTATCAATATTCTCATCAATAAATGTTTTTCCAAAAATGTTAAACTATTCCTTAAAAACCATGAATGTTCATACCAGTTTATGCCAAGTAATTGCTGAGAACTCTTTGGTTTGGATCAAAGTGTTGGACCAACAACTCCCATTAGCTTCCTGTCTGTAGACTGTAGCCGTGTCGCAATTCAGTGGTCCCTTCCTTTGGAGGATGTGCTCTAAGAAGGCACGGCCTCCAAACACCACATAGACCGTGTAGGCCGAACCAAGACTGTCTGGTCTACAGAGGATTTCCTATTTATCCTAGGCCTCTGTTTTATTTATGGAGTCCTCCTATTCTCTTTTTGAAGAATGATTCAGCACTGGTGTGTAAGGAATCTTGGGATGGGTTGGGCCGTGAAAGATCGACCCATTGCCTGGGAAACAAAGGATGTATTTCTCTGCTGCATTTGAAGGAGCCTTAGAAACAGCACAAGCTTGTCGCGCCATTGTGATACTTCAAATAATGCCTCCGAAGGATGCAGCCCCTGAATTGAGACACAGTTTGTGTCTGACCTGCTGAAGTAATAATAATAAATGAACTGTACTGATCCTGATGCTTGATGGGATTCTGTTATTGTTCACGTGTTTCTAGACGGTGGAGCCGGTCGACCAGCTGCTGCAGAACGTGGATCCAGCCAAAGACCGAGAGCTGTGGGTGAAGGAGAATAAAACTGGCGAGGTTCGACCTGTGGACATGGACATATAAACCATCCTGATCTGGGATCAGCTGTTCTGTCTGCAGTATTATAACACAGAGTCCCAGAACACCTCTAACAACAGGGACAGTGGCGTGTTCAGACTACAGGGAGTCTGCTCATCCTCTCTCAGACTGGAACAACACGAGGAAAGGTTCATTCTTAAAGCAGTCTGAAGCCAGGAAACAGTAAGGGATCAAAGTACCAGCATGTTCCTTCTAAATTTTAACCCTATCATAATCAACATTAGCTTATTGAATGCCATTTAACATACTCTGCTGTTTACTTGTTGTAAAGTTGAAACTATTAAAAAAAAAAAAAGAAAAAAAAAAAAGTATTTTGAATCATTTAGTTTTAGCTTCAATTGACACTTTTCCAGTTTGAGTAAACCAAACAAAAAAAGGCTGATTATTGATATTTCCCTTTATTTTAGATACAGATATTGAAGCATATTGAGATCTTAGAATGAATATGATATATTTTCATATTTTGCTGGTTCATTTTGGTGGAAATGCATGTTTTGAATATCTTGCTTTTACTGTGTATGGAGAGCTGCACAATATGTGGAACCATGATGGTTGTTTTGGTATCTAGTCATTGAATTTACACAAGGTATTCTGTAAGTGACAGAATCAATTTAGGAGCTTTCTGAGAAAAAAAATTAGACTTCAAGTGTACAGCATAAACATCCAGTAACCTCAACTGTTTAAAAAACACACACACCACACACACACACACACACACACACACACAGACATCAAGCATATACAGTGTTTTGGAATGTGAATTTGATGATGCTCGGCACAAGTCCCAACACGTAGTCGATCAGATTTAGGCCAGGGTCTATTTTGGATCAGTCTGGAGGAAAAAGGTGGTCCAAGTTACACTGAAACACCTTTTAGTGCCTAACGGTTATATACCTGGAATGTCCTTGATATATTCTACTCTACACCAGTGTACATTTGTACATACAGTCTAGATGTATTTTGCTGTCAGATGTTTAACAGGCCCCAGATGTTCGGGCTGATGAGGTGTTTGTACTGTACAACGTTGTTTGTTTTATTTTTGGTAAATGTACAGAGAATATCTTTACGGCGGTGTTCGATAAAAGGGGGCGACACGCAGCAGAGAAAGCAAAATTCACCAAATTACAGAGAAGACAAGGTGGTAAGTTTTTTGATATGGATTGATCCAGTGGAGCACAAGCCAGTTGCACAAACGCAGATAAAACACATTTGATCAAAGACTGCATGT
Source organism: Seriola dumerili (assembly GCF_002260705.1). Taxonomy (NCBI): domain Eukaryota; kingdom Metazoa; phylum Chordata; class Actinopteri; order Carangiformes; family Carangidae; genus Seriola; species Seriola dumerili. Next base: position 5,838,550 of record NW_019174299.1, on the reverse strand, counting down.
ACAGTATGTGTCTGTGTTTACATGTGTGTGTGTGTCTTTGTCTCTGTCTTTACATTTTGTTGTGGCCTAGTTGCTTTGGAATTATTTGGATTATTACCTTTCTGCGGTCGTTCTTTTAAATTTCTTTATAGGACGGGGCTGATCAAATAACAAAGACTTGAGTTGTTAATCTTAATCCAGATGCCGGGCACGAGAAAAAAAAAACTGCTGTGAAAAAATAATCAAATGCTTACCTGCCTTATCTTCAACACACTGATAATTAGTTTTTTCTTTCAAGGAAGAAAAGTCACGTTGATTTGAATCAAATGGATTCAGTACGTTGACTTTTATTTTAACTCAAACAGCTTTGTGCGCAGGTTTTTAAAAAGCATATCTGTTGTAGAGATTTTAATCAGTGTGTGTCAATGTTGTGCACTAAATGTAAGAAGTTATGTTCCAACTAAATGTTCTTGACAAGAAGCAACAGTTTCATGATGATGTAACGGTTGAGTTAACTGCCCTTCTGTGGTGAACATTTTCATAACGTGCATTCAATGTTCCTGATGTTTTAAGAATGTTTGATCATAGGTGACCTCTGTCCAGACGGTGTACTGTGGAATGCAGTGTCCAAAATAAATCTCCTCTTTGGAAATTAAATGTCACAGTGTGTCATTATGTAACAGGATTTTAGAAATAGGCAGTTACGTGGTCATGTTTTTCAGCTATTGTATTGAGCACGCACACATCTGACCCCCAGCTGAAACTTCTGACCTTTTGGTCAGCTTACATGCTCACCAAACAATACTGGATACAATCCAGGGATCTAGACTGGAAGGGAAAGAAAGGCAGGTGGATGGACAGTGAGTCATTGTGGGTTCTTAACATCTATTACCCAAAGTTAAAACACTCTTTAGGACAAAGTGATGCAAAGTCAACCACCTATTCAGCAGAGCAGTTCACGGATCAGCCAACAGTCTTTACAAGGTGCTCTGTCGTATCCAGCACCAAGATGTTAGCATTTGACCAGCAGCACGTCCCACAACATCATGTTGCCGGTTCATGGTTAGCCCCTCGAACTGGGGCTAACCAGCTGCCATAACAACTTGGCCCTCCTTCAAAGTCACAGTTTTCCAATCAAGTTGACTATAGGAACCCACTGCCATTTCTGCCAGATAACCAGTACCAATGTATGACCTCAGATCCTTTACTGCACAATTTCATATCAGAAATGACAAAAAATTATATTTATCCAGTTATCTGCAGTAATATATTATATACAAAATGTCAAATTATTCCTATACTTCCTATATAGTAATATACACACTAATATGATGTACAAGTGGATAAGGAATAGTTTGACTGTTTGTTTTTTTTATACGGGAAATGTGAAGCTAGAGGAAGCTGATTAGCTTAGCACAAAGACTAGAAGCAGTGGGAAACAGTTAGCCTGGCTCTGTTAAAACAAAATCCGTATACCAGCAGCTCTAAAGCTCACCAATTAACATGGGGTTCAATCCGTACAAAACCACAAGTGTAACAGCGGTTTTTAAGGGAGGTTATGTATTAAATTGATTCTGAGCAGCAGAGACTCTAAGGAAGTTAGTGGTCACAGCTAAGAAATAGTGCAACACATAAACATACAGATTAAACAAACAATATGTTTAGATGTCAACGTGGTCGTAACCTCCATTAAGGTCACCGAGGCCCAGACCTCAGTAATTTTTCTGAGCTGTATAATAAAAGTCGTGAAACAATTGTCACTTATTGCCACTTCGGTCCTTCAAAAACATTGTACAACGCCAATATCACCGACTTTTTCAACCTGATCACCCGCGTCATTGCTTGTGTCGTGTGAGTGGAGTGAATGATCTTGTCGATACTTCCAAATCTTTGTTCCACACGACGGTTCAAACCGGAAGGACAGGTGAATCAGCCGAGGTGAGATACAGGTAAATAGAGAATTTCACTAACGTACTGTTTGTAGTGTCTTTCATCCCCAGACATCATGTGACCAACGGCACCTGTGTGGTTGTCTGTGCTATGTTAAACAGTGACCGTCCATCATGATGCCGGCTAGTTAGTTTCACTAGAGTGAATTAACTAGCGAGCTAATATCACAATCAGCTATCCAATGTCAGATCAACTTTCGGTGAAGTCGAAGTTAAAATACTTTTCTTTAAATATATATTAAAATGAGGTAACCGTATTTATATATATATATACACATACCTCTGATATGGTTTGTCATCCAAATGTTCAAACATTCAAACATCTTAAAATGTACCTATGTAGATCAGGGATCACATGCTCTCAAACCCTCCTAGCAAGCTCAGTTTTTGGACCTGGGTATTTCTAAAACCCTGCATGTGATTCAGAGGTGGTAAGTGGCGCTGAACCTTGTGTCACTTTGTAAAAAGTTTTCTTTGTATCCTCCTTTTAACCTTATAAGACAACTGCAACACACCTCACACAACATTACCAATTAAGATAACAGTGTTAAGTTGGTACAACTTGTTTAATCATATACCCCAGTTTAAACCTTAATGTCTTGATGGAACTTCAAATGTGTGCTGGTGTACAGGTAAATAAAACCCTAATACAGAGACAGAAATGAATATGGAAAATTGCACCTTTATGAACCATGGCAGAAGTGAAAGTCAGTTTTGATGTAATTATACATGGGACTATTAACTATACTGGTTAAACAGGCTGTATGAAAGGGAGACAAATGATTTTCATACAGAACCTTAAAGGTCAGTTTTGCAAATGTTTTATGAGGCATTCGGCGCGTTCGTAGCCTTCAAGGATACACAACGCATTATAAAACTTGATGGGGTACCTGGAAATAGAATAGTAGTTTCAATAAATTACACAAAAAGCTACAAAACCAATGTACGCACAGGAGTCACAATGTTCTTCTGTCCTTGTCATTGATTATTCATCCATCTATGTGGTAGAAGGCAAATGTTTTTAGTGAATATACACTGTCGTCATTACATATTCCATGTTTTAAACAATTTTTTTGCACTGCTACATCCATTATCACTTACACTTATCACTCACTTGTTAGATCTGTGTGAAGTACACAAGCTGTCCAGAGGAGCATATTTACAATAAGCAGTGTATTTTTCACTGGACCAAGCCCTTGTCATCATAACTAGACACTTGAGTAAGGAGGTTTGTCTCAACTGACCTTCAGCTCCTAATAGGATAGGCTGATACAGGCGGATTGTTACCCTGAGCCTAATTCCCCTCATAAGGAGCTCTCTGTCTGACTTTCTTGCTATCAACCTAATGAATGAATCCAAGTGTGAGAAAACATGTCAGTGCGCTGCCAGACGTGAGAGAGTAAATTGGCTGTCAGCAGGTGCAAGGGGTCATGGTTAAGCTCTGTTAAATGTGTATAGACATCGAGTTTGGACATTCTGCTCTATACTGCCTTACGAAGTCAAAGAGAAATAAATGCAGACACTGATGTGAAGCTCAGGCAAAAGGGTTTGAAGTTTGAAACATACATATAAGGTGTAAAACTTAACTCTACACCATTCATTCAGTATACACAGTGTACACAGTCTAACTGCACAAAGTTTCAAACTTAGAGCTTAAATTGCCATTTCAAGAGTTCCTCAGCCTCTGTTTTTAGAATCAGATGCAAGTGTCTAATTGCTTTCAGGGTACAAAGACAAAAACACAACACTGTTCAGCTGCTAAGACCAAAAAAAACAAAAAAAAAAACAGAGAAACATGGGTGAAGCGTAGAAGCAGCTGGATCATGTAAGAATGTAAACAGAATAATAAATCAGTCTTAAAACCACAAGAAGGGCTTTTTCCTGCCCATAGACTATTGCTTCTTCTCTTTCAGCTTGTCTTTGATTTTCTGAGGTTCATCATATTGTATCAACCTCAAGATGTCCTTGTTATCCATCACGCCCTGAATGAATTCTCCCTCTGAAATTTTATCTGTGAAAGGACAAAAGCAGAATAAGTACGGTACAGAAAGCCATAGGAAAGGTATTAAAAAGGCTTGAAAGATGCTGGTGTTGCAGGTGTTGAGACCGTTTAGAGGGAGTTAATGAGTTGTGAATTACCATTATCTTTCTTCCCAAAGAATTCCCAGATTTTTTCAGCCCTCTTCTCCGGTGTGTTTTCATCCTCGGGGAGGTTCTTCTGGTCATCAGTAGGAATCATGTTGAATATTGACTGTGTGAGAGTAATTTTTGAACATGTTTTTAACGGTGCATGCAGAATTTCATCATGAAATGTGGATGACTCATACAAAATTTAAATAGCTTAAAGGGTATAACGTATTTATGTCCTTAATAATAACGTCAGTCACTGAAACAATAAGAAAATTAATCAGCAACAATTTTGATAATTAATTGAATGGCTATGTTATTCATCAAACAAAAATACTAAACAATTAGTGGTTCTAGCTTCTTATATACGATAATTTACTGCTTTTCTCTACTTTAATTCATTATTTAGTATTTTCCTGTTTGTTGGGCTAAATAAGCAATTTAATAAATTATAATCTTCCGAATTGACAGGCAGTTGACCAACTTTTTACAAACTACACGATTATTCAAGGACACAATTGGCAGATTAATTGATCACTGATTGCAGCTCTTGCCTGGTTGTTATTCTGTAAATTGATTATTGCATATGTTGCATAGCTATAAGGATTTAATACCAAAACATAATAAAGGTTGTTTTTTTTTTAACATTTATCGATGTAAAAGTTGCAAAAAGCTTTTGGATTGAGGCTGAGAGGAAGTCAGTAGTTATTAATTATGCAGGTATTAAGCTAATTTTTTATTAAATATACTTATGGTTGTGTACACAGCTACACAGCATACTGTTTTCTGCACCACCAGATGAAAGGAGAAGGTGTAAGTACCCTAACGATCTCTTCGATTTCATTTTTGCTGATGGTTCCGTTCCCGTCCACGTCGTACAGGGCAAAGGCCCACTCCAGCTTCTGCAGAGTCTTTCCCCCAGAGGTGAGATGCAGAGCGACGATGTACTCCTTAAAGTCCAAAGTGCCATCCGCGTTGGTGTCAAAACTCCTGAACACGTGGCGCGCGTACGCCGTGGGGTCTGCGTTTGGGAAGAAGCTGGCGTAGATGCCTTCAAACTGCTCCTTGCTGATCTTCCCACTGGGACACTCCTTCAGGAAGGACTGGTACCAAGTGCAGAGCTCGGTCTCTGAGTATTTTGTGTTGGATTTCAATTCGTCCAGGAGCTCCTTCGACAAAGCGCTGCTCTTAGTATTCCCCATCCTGCTCAGAAAGGTGAAACTACAACGTCTTTTTCTTTCCTGTGTTTTGGCGGTAAAACCTCCGCGGCGCTGGTTCGCTTTACTCTGCTTTGTGTTCACCCTGGCAGCCCCTCAAGGTGCCAAATGGGATTATGGTCATCACTACCTAAATCCAGACAGCTGTCATGAAGATTAAGGGGATAACCACGTCACCTCACTATGACACAGTTAAATACTGGAGGTATAAGCAGAAGATTAAACACAACAGGTAGATAACACTTTAAAGGTCAACATCTGGGAGACTTCTTATGCCTTTTGCATCTTTTTTTGCTCAAACGATAATCCCATCTGCCAACTCTGAGTTTAATAATTTTGTTTTATTTTGGAACAAAAGCTACTAAATGTATTTTAGTTCTCATCTATGAGCTAATTTAAAAAATAAAAAAACAACTAATGTGAGTAGTGGAGGCAAAAACATCTTACAGCATCTATTCCAGCTAAAGTAAGGATACAGATTAATGTACGTCACAGCAGGTCTTCAAAATGTGATGTCATGATCAATTCCCAGATGTCAAGTTATTACCTTTACCTGTGATTCCTACTTGATAAACAATGTAAATAGCATATATATTGTTTTGTAATAACCATGGTGGGGTTGACGGTTAATGAGTTCCAAGTACTTGAGGAACTAGATTGATGACAAACTCTTTTGCTCTTGTTTTGATCATATAGGTTAATGTGTACTTGTTTGGACGCTGGGGGTGGTCGTGCAGCCCTGTGTGGTGTGGGCTGCTCCTCTCCAATGGGGTGAGATTATCCGTGTCTCCAGTGTCTCAGACCAGATTACAAGACCATCTGCTGCAGTGGTGCCGACACCACAGCGAGTGAAGGTAATTAAAAGAACCAGAATGAGCAAATGTTGCTCTGAAATGATGGTGGTTGAGTCGTCGGTAGGAGGGGTTCGTTGGAGTTGAGCTAAAAGAGGCCTCAACCCACATGCTTTTGGGATGGGTGGTGGGGGGGCCTGTTAAGGCTACACATGATGCTGATGTCAGAAATGATAAAGACTTTAATTATATGATGTTACTGACACTTAAACTAAAAAGTACCTGATATGTCCATCTTTGGCTCTGTGGGGGCTTTTATGTTGAAAGACATACAATAATATAGTTGAGTTGATAATAGAGTTGTTTGATGGTAGAATTACATTTAACGAATGAACACAAAATTAGCTAACACCTTATCTTGAAATTTAATAGACATTAAATTCAATGACTGTCTTGTTAAAGCAATGAATACGAACTGCTTCAAATTCTCCAGTGCTGCCAGCTGACAAGTGTTACCAGTTTATCAGGCCAAGTTAATGTATTAGAGCTGAACCTATGTGATTGTATACAGGTGATAAAGGTGAGAGGAAAACAGAATTCCTAGTGTATTGTCAGACATGTGTGTGAGACAGATATTGTGACTGGCTTCAACATTAATCTTCAGTAATCTATCCGTGATTCTCATGCGTTAGGGACCAAGAGGCCACCGCTTAAATCTGACATGACGGTAAACAAAGTGACGCATGGCTCATTATAATCCTGCAGCATGCTGCAGAGTGTAGCGCCAACAACATTTGATGACTTTAAAGGACAGTTAATACAGATGTATTGGGAATTTTTTTTTTAATTTATACTTTATTTTCCTCTCCAACCACCAAATGTAATCTGGGAGCGTCTAACTGGAACTCCGCATATACCTTTTTCATTATCAGATTAGGAAACCTCAAATCATTCTTTAGTCTGTAAATGTCATTGTCTGGATTTACATAATCACATAACATTTAGGTTTCATCATAAAATTGTGGAGCGTCCCTGTCTCAGGGGAAAAGGCATACACTGAAGCCTCACATCTGCCAGTCGCTCTCTGATATTACGGCTTTTACTGGCAGGTATTTCTTATGTAACAAGGGATGAGTGTAGGAAACATTCACTGTACAACAGGCTTACGACTTCATCAAGTGTAACGCTGAACTGATTTGTCCTGTGTTTACAATTTTAATACATGGAAGCTAATGTTCAGAATAATCACTTTGTATTCAGGGGAATTATGCTGCTGTCATGTTTAAAGAGGAATTTACTAACTTTATATATTAATGTTAATGTTAAACTTTTATGGATGTGAAAAGAAAAAAACATAACATTAGTTTTCTGTTTTAACTGACTTCCTGTGGGAACTCCAATAAACAATATATTCTTTATACGCTTAGTATAAAGTAAACACCGTGTTAAATATAAAAAAGAAAATAACCAACACTGCTCATTTAGACGATTTGTGGTGGTCTTGGTTGATAATCATTCAACATGGTCTTCAGTTCTAAACTTCTGGACCATGGTGGCTGTTGTCATGTTCACAAGTTGAACATGATCAGTGTTGTAGTTCTCAAACTACAGTGGAGGATTTAAATGAGAGTAATCCTAATTTGTATTTGGGATTTGACACAGAAAACATTACATGGTTAATGTGATTGATGGGATACTCAGGTTTTAGGGTTCTGCTCATGTTGTGAAACCAGGCCACGGTCATGAGCCTCTCTAGCAGCAGTGACTGGAGCTACATGCTAACGTTACAGTAGCTGGTGGCACTATATGAGAAGTAAAAAATGTTATCACAATTTATCCTGAGGAACTGGAAGTATCGGAACTAAAAATGTGAATCTCATGGTGGCGCCAGGAAAAAGGTCAGGGGATCATCAAAGTCCATAAGATTCCTCTTCTTCATGGCAATCCATCCAATAGCTGTTGTTGACGGACCAACCGTGCCGTCCTTTGAGCTTAATGCTGATTTGTTCCAAACCTTTTCGGCTTGTCGCCTTTGAAGTCAAGCAGGTCAACCAAAGAGTAATTTCATTTAAATAGTTTTAGAGGCCTAAAGAAGGACAACTGTAGTATCCAGTTTTTTGTAAATAAAAGCTAAAATTCAGGGGCGGGTCCACCACTTTGGTTCAGACTGAAATATCTCAACCACTGTTGGATCAAATTCCATGAAAATTTGTACAGAAATTCGTGGTCCCGTGAGGACGAACTCTGGTGACTTTGGCGATCCCCTGACTTTAACTCTAGCACCATCATAAGGTTCATATTTATGGTTTTGAGTGAAATATCTCAGCAACTATTGAATTATCATGAAAATTGCTACAAACATTCATGTCTTCCACAAGATGAATTGTAATAACTTATGTGATCCCTCACCTTTTTCTCTTGAGACGCCATGAGGTCAAAATTTTAATTTATCCAATATCTTGGTTTATGATTAAATACCTGTACAACTAATCATATTCCCATCAGCCTCAGCTTTAATTCGTGTTTAGTGCTAATTACGAAATGGTGAATCTCACAACCTGTCCGATTTATCTTGCGATACCTTAAAGGATCCTAATACCCGCAGTCTTAACGTATTAGCAGATCATTTATGGGCTTGTCCATTTGTCTGAATTTCATATAGCATCATCTGATATTGGCTAGACCGAGATGAAATTATGTATCTCACCTCTGTATTTCAGCTTTTAAAATGACAACAGTGTCCCCGCGGTAAATTACAGCTCAAACCAAAGGTGACACGTTTGTTACCGAGAGTCTGAGCTGCAGGGTTTTATGGCAAGTTTAATGGAGTGATGGAAAATTATAGAGACTAAAGGCAGCAGATGTTTTCTCCTAACATCTGTCATCTCCTTCACACACTTCTGTAAGTAATTTGTCTTCATTTTCACGATCAGCAGGCTATCAGACGCGAATAGATTTTCACCTCATGTACACACACATTATGGATGGCTTTTCATATGAGACTGTGCACATTATGTCATGGGTCACCGACTGTAAGACAGTCAATTGATCTTATGCCTGTGGCTGCAATTACTTAGAGATACGCTCCGACATGAAATGCAGAAAAATGAGGGAGAATATTAACAGGAAGAGCCTTGTCCTGGATTATAATATAAGACCATAGTAATCTTTTTACTTATTAATATGCTCAAAGGAAGTCTGGAATATAATTTGCCATTTGTAATGGATAATATTCCAGGCAAAGATTTGTAGAAGGGGAGGAGCGACGGGCTTGGACGAGCAGCAGAGAGTGAGGAGTGAAAAGGTTCAAATGAAGCAGAGGAAAACAAAGAGTCATTGGGCTGCCATGGGTTTCTATTGTTTCTGTGGAAGTAGAGAGAGTGAATCCGTTAATCAAGGTGGCGGCGCTTCATTAGAGCCAGCGGAGGGATATACACAAGTCTCACCCAAGCAGCCCCAAGGGCAACAAGATTATGAAGATTTGATATATCTGCTGGGAGGCGAAACACGGTGGCTACATATCGAAAGCCAGGATTAGTTGCCTTTTCATTTCATCTCCTTTTTGGCCTGGCCTCGACCATGAGGCTAGAGCACGGGCGGCGGGCTTCTCTGGCGCTCACCCTCAACTTTGTGGCGTTTGCTTTTGCCTTATCAGCGGTGACCACCAGCTACTGGTGCGAGGGGACCAGGAAGGTGGCCAAACCCTTCTGCACAGGACCGCCTGTGAAAGTGAAGCAGTGGTTCTGCATCCGCTTCAACAGCTCCAACATCAATGACACCCGGCTGGTGCAGTACATCTTCGAGACCGGAGAGGAGAAGTTTCTGTTGAGGAAGTTCCACACGGGCATATTTTTCTCCTGTGAGCAGGCCGTTGACATGAACGGTAAGACCATTGACAACGAAGACTTTGAGCCTTTCAGCATTCAGCTAGGTGTTCAAAGACAGGAAGTAACGATGGAGGAGGTACCTCTTGTTAAAATCTGCAGGTTATATAATATATAATGTCACCGTCTGGAGTCAGTCTGTTCATTGGTGAATACATATAAACATGTTTTATTGACGGAAAGTCATCCTTAAACCTTCCAGTTATATCAGGAAAAACTTGCCAAAAAACCTTTTTAAAAGGGAAAAATGGAGGAAACCTCAAAGGCAGCGGAGGAGGGATCCGTCTGCCAGACATGTAATAGATTTTGTGTGTAAATTACAGTAGCATAACTTTATTGACATGTCATGTAGAGACAAGGTGGGAAAACCATGTATAAGTGCTAACGTGGGGCTGTAGAACAGTACCTCATCTTTGTCTGAAAGAAATTTTTAAAACTGAGCCATGAATATATTCAGTGATTTACACGCAGACATATTGGGATAAAGTCACTTTACATGTAAAATAGTCAGTATTAGTTTTATTTCTTACACTTTATTTGTGCTGAATTTGTAGGTGTGTAAATTGTGAAATGAATGATTTTAACAGTCTAGATCTATTATCATATTATGACTGAAGATTTGTACATGTTTATGAGCACCTGGATCATTTTTTTGTATAATTTGGGTTCCTGGCAGCTTTACACTTTGTTAAATTGACAAAATCAGAAGTCGGACTTGTAGATGAGATTGTGCTGTAAAAAACATCATGCATGTGGGGTAGGGACAGATTCAAAGGTGCTAAACAAAGAAAGTCAACAAAAATGATTCATAATCAACCTGGACTCCAGAGGATTCATTCAACACTGAACCGCTGCAGCCGGTAACCACGAAAATGTCCTACATGTCCTACAAAAACATCAAATATACAGCCTCCTTTAAGAGCCAACAGTGAAGTACTCATTATGCAGCATAAGCTATTGCAGAATGAATGATTATATTTTTATATATTATATTTAAGAAGATGTATGTACATGCATTTAGTAGTGTGTGTTTAGATTGTAACTCAAAAAAACTCATCATAATTTGCCTTTTCATGACAGTATGGATGTGATTTGATCAGACTTGACTGGCAGTTTTTCGGAGCAGAGAGAAAAATGCTGCAGAAGAACGTGGAGAAAAAACTACACAAAAAACAAACTTCAAACTTGTTTTGTTCATATAGGATCTCATTGCTCGAAGAAAGAAGCTGATTGAGGGAAATATGTTTTCAGGGCCTTTAAGTTTCCCCTGACTGATGATGTGCCCCTTAGCAACATAACACCACAGGCAACTGCAAGAGTCTGTAATTTTAAATAAACAAATGAGAGAACATGCATATAGCACGTCTCTGTGTGCATCTCGGGAAGTGTAATTATCATCAGAATGCAGAAAAGGTAAATGCATGATTCATACTCATCACAGTGTAGTTTTTGATAGATTTAGTTTTTCACACTGATAGCAAAGCTACTGTGAGTCAGAACCGGATTAAAACCATTTCTCCGAGCGTTGCATGCAAGCCGTCCCATTTGGTTTCATAAGCTCTGGTAATAAGGCTGAGTAAAATAAGTTTGTAAAAGGACTTGCATGCAATTTAGAGACAAGTTGTTTCATCTACTGACTTGACCAATATATGAAACTGCACTTATATATCACTTTTCTAGTCTTACCGACCACTCAAAGTGCTTTACCATACTTGCCACATTCACCCATTCACTCACACATTCATACATCACACCCATACACTGATAGAACAGCCATCAGGGGCAATTTAAGGTTCAGTATCTTGCCCAAAAACACTTTGACATGTGAACTGGAGGAGCTGGAAACCACTAACCTTGTAATCAGTAGACGACCACACAGCTGCTGATTTCATCTGGTCAGGTATCATCTGATCTGATGAAATAACTTCACATCTCCAGCTGTGGCTGTTGACTGTCCATGTTTGTAGAAATCATTGGAATAATGCAGCTTTTATCTTGTAATATTACAACACTCTTTCACAGCTATTACAGGCATCTACAGCAGAAATACTTCAGTAGATCAAACCTGTGAAGAAGGATTTTATTTCTTCTATAATTACAACAAAATTTTATATTTTCTTCCAGGAAACGACCTAAGAAATTATCAGGAAATGAAGTGTTACCAAAAGTTAATTCTGTAACAATAACTTAATTTTACTGTATTTTTTTCTTCCGATCACAGGATTTGACTGTCGAGACTTCTCAGAGATCGCACCAGAGCATGAAAGAGGTTGGTAAAATGGCCGAAGCTGAAATTGTTGAACTATGAACAGATTTCTTTGTTTTAAAGAGAGATTGTGTAATGCATTCCTCAGCACAGGTAACACTGTTGGATGTTACAGCGCTAACATAGCTACCTAAATTTCAACATTTACTTTGACTTCAACCGTAGTCAAGGAAACAAGCTATTTTTGGTGTCCAACATCAACCATCATCAAACATCTCTTCATCAACGCCAGAATATTTGCAGACATTATTCACTTCCCACTTCTTTTGATGGGTTATTTTGGCATAATATTAAACTTGGCCAGTGGTGGTAGTAATTAAGTAAGTAATTAAGCACATTTACTCAAGTACTGTACTTAAGTGCAATACTGAGGTATGCATACTTATTTCCTCATACTTATTAACCTACACTTGTAGTGTGAGATCTGACCTGGGGCAAAGATTTGCTGGTGGGCCCATGTGGACCCCCAGTACACACAGAAACCAGCACTTCAGAAATGAAATCATAAGTTGATTAATTGAATAGTTGGCTGCCAGATTGAGTGGCGCTTTAGAAAATTCATAAATCATTTTATTTATTTATTTTTTTTTTATAAAGCAGAAAAAAATCATAATAAACTTTGTGTATATCTGTAACATTAAACTGTTATATATTAATAAAGGTCGTAAAACTACAGTAAATAAATAAACAAACTCTACAAGACCAAGGCCATAACGTTCAGTTATGACGGGGTCCATCATAGCTGATATGATAAAAAATTCTTAAACAGCACAACTAGTTGATATAAAGTAAACTTGAAGCTTTTGGGGCCCCATGGGAGTGGGGCTTGGGCCCCGGGGAAGTTGGGGTTGGTGATCCAGCTTTGGCTGCTGTCCTTATTTTATAAATCCACCCAGTCCAGGCGATCAGATTCAGATCTCCCGACCTGAAAGGAGCAGACCTGTTGTACCCACATGCATGTCTGCCGTCAGACAAGTGGGATTTATTCATCAGGGACTGGGTATTATGAGGACAACACAGCTCAATTCATATCTCCCTCCCTCCCTCCCTCTCTCTGTTTTCTTTGTTCCCAGGGGTCCTGTGGTTGTGTATCGTGGCTGAGAGTCTTTACCTCACCCTGCTCTTCACAGGGGGGGCTCTGATGACTCTGGAGCAGTGTCCCTGCTTCAGTATCATGAACAAACTGAAGCTCAGTGCCTTCGCTGCCTTGTGCACTGCCCTGTCAGGTAACACTGCAAAAGAAGCTCTGGTGTTTTATGTCAATGTGTTTTTTTTCAATAAGTAAGGAACAATTATTTCGAGTATTGTCTAGTTAATTCGTGACTGTGTGACTGTGTGACGTTGGCGTGGGTGTATCTAATGTTTTTGAGTCACAGCAGCTGATGTTGACCTCTTCTTGTGATAAAGCTGCTACTCGTAGAAATCCCGTGGTGGGTGTGATTGGAGTTACAGTTATACAAACGTTGCTCTGAGGCAGAAATAATCTGATTGGTATAGGGTAACCCCAGTGGGTGTGGCCAGAGACCTGCAGTTTCTCTGGTTACATTAGACTGGATCAAATGCAAAAGACAGGATCATCAGTTCGTTTGTTGGCCTACTGAACCAACAAGTTTACAAATGTACACTTGTCATCCTAGTCTACAGGTGTCCAAGTAAAGGATCCTGCTCATATTTTAAGTTCATGAAACCACCTGAATTATATTTTTTTTAAAAAACATCATTGTGCCTGCATTGTACCTGCATCATTGATAAGTCAGTTTTTTAATGTTTTGTCTTTAAATTATGCATAAAGAAATACATCTTTATACTGGCAATAACTGATTTTTTATTTAGAGATTGGGTGCATCGTAAACAAGTTGTGAACACAACACTGACATATCATCACTGTTTAAATCAACAAGTCCTCCAACCTTAACAGCCATACAGGTCGTCTGTGCCTACCTTCTGATACGACCCGTATGAGCACTTCCTGAATTAATGCTCCCATGGCATGGTTTGCTGCTGAGCAGGTAGTGGCTTTATTAGAGCTTTTTCTCTGAGCTGCTGCTGTGGCCCAAAACGACACTATGGGAGCAGTTAGAGTGAACCAGAACAGTGAAGCTGTGCTCCGGACAGAGAAACAATGAGCTCAAACTCACTGTAAAACTATAAAGCCGAGTGGAGCTGCTGACTCACCTGGTAATTCTGGTAATGCAAACCCTTTTCACATTTTTCATATTTGGTACACTTTTATTGTAAAGTATTAATTAGAGCTGCTTAAGTAAATGAATTAGATTTGGCGTTTAATGACCATTAAAGGGGCCACTTAATAATTAAAATTCTAAATGTTGCGTCTAGTGAATAAAGAGACCTGCTGTGTCTTTTAAGTATGGTTAAAACAAACTGTGAACATTGACTCCAGATTATGTAACATCTGAAAGAGGAACTAACACATTCTTTTCCTTACAAATGGAAAATGAAATTTATAGGCAATGAAATGCACCCTTGCTCCATTCACTACATTCAATACACTGTGTTTTAACATTCACTATCGTCCTGTAATTATCACTTGTAACCGCTGTTTAGCTAAAGTTACACAGAGTTGCTTTAATGCAAAAGACAAACCAGGTATGAGACGGAATATGAAAGAAGAGAAGAAGAATAAAAATGTAAACTTAAAGGCTTGAAAGATTATTTCATTTAACAATTTAAAGTAGTTTATTAATCATTATAGACAAATGCATTATTGCAAATCATACCAATCATATCATAACTTGTTAAAAATGCATCAGTTAACAGATGATTAATTACTGAAAATAATCTATTCTAGTGTTTCACTGCAGCCAGAGATGATTTTTGCCTCTGAGAGGTGTTTATGCACCAACAGCTCAAAGAGCGTTTCAGAGTTTCACACTGAAGCATGAGGATGACCCAACAAATCCAGCTGGTGCCATATGTTAAAAAGGTTTTTGTAATAATGTCTATGGTCTTAAAGCCCAGTTATCCTTCCTCAACTGTGCTTGTAATGCTCTGCAACAAATAAGCTGCAATTTATTAAAAAAAAAAAAAAAACTGCCTTCCAAAACAAAATGTATGTTCGAAATAGAAAAACATGTCTTTAGTAGATGTATTTGCCTTGGTTTTATTCAAAGACAAAAAGAAAATCTATTCTCTGACAAGAAATCTGTAGTAAACATGGAGGCGTATTTTGCATGAAGACATCTTTGCTGTAAGAGAGCAGAGGAGCAGGGCAGCAGGTCAGGCAGCACCAGTGAGCACACAGCAGTTAACTGTACTGTGTCCACTCGCTGCCTCGGAGGATTTGCTGGTTTGTGGACTAATCGGATTGGAGCCGGGGCAGTGGTTTCGGGCCGTGCCAAGACCTGACCAGAGGAGCTCCCTCCCTGCCGCCCCCTCTACTCCCCCATCCCCTGACTCCCATCCCCCCCTGTTGTTAGGAGTTAATCCCAAGAAAAGCAGCTGTGGAGGGGCAGACTGCTGGATGCGAGAGGGCCAGGATGTGGCAGGGAGATAAGAGAGAGGCACAGCCCAGTTCACCTCACCCAGAGAATATCTGAATATCAAACATCACAGTTTTTGAGGGACTGAAGATAAAAGTGAGAGATTGTTTCAGGCTCCAACACTGTGTCTACAGACCAAACTGTCAGTGAATATTTGTTCCTTAAATATCTCACTTTCCATTTGTTTGCGAACAAACAACTGCACTTACAGCATATTTTGATAAGAAAGACGTGTAATGGAAAAAGGATAGGATAGGATTTCCTATGTACATTTTACTTCAGAAAGAACACTGATGTGCTCTTGTCCTCAGGCCTTTGTGGGATGGTGGCCCACATGATGTTTACCACCATATTCCAGCTGGCTGTCGCTATGGGACCAGAAGACTGGAGGCCCAAGACCTGGGACTACAGCTGGTCTTATGTGTAAGCATGTTTTTTTTTACATCTATTGAAAAATGCATCATCAAAGCCAAATGAAACAGTATATACTATATATCCTTTGTGTTTGTTTTGACTTGTGAGCCAAAATTGATGATGTCAGTGCTATGATTTCATTTTGATTGGTCCAGTACCTACAATAGTTCATAGACAGTTAAGCAGCTAGGTGACGATGTTGTTTAAGCCGAGCTCTCCATACGTTACTTCATGACTCCAGATGTTGTGATTAACAGAGTTACGTACGAGTGCTGATGTTACAGCTCGACCTCCTGCTGTAAGTTTTCACTGTCTGGTTATTCATCTCATCTGGACCCCTGACAGTTAACGCTGCCTAATCTCAGACTCCTGCTGCTTTCTCTAATGCAGGACGAACACAAACCGCGGCTGTGTCTGAAGCCACCCACTCGGTCTCTCATTCACTCCTCCTCATGCGATGCACACTGAATTGTAGTCAGCAGTGAATTGAGATTTCAGACATTTATCATCACATATCACTCTAATCATCATCATGTTTTATTACTCACATAATTTTCTCATCTATAGAATGCGGAGCATTGCATTTAGGGATTGTTAGCATAAGGAAGTGTACATCTTATGGACATTGTGGTGTTTTTTGGGCACTCAAATAAGATGGCGGACAGTAATGTAGTGCACTATGTGGTAAATGGGGAGTGGTTTCAGATGCAGCCTCAGTGTGTGAGAGCTGCCAGTGACTCAGCAGGTGCTGAAATAACATGAACTAAGATTAACATCTTAGTGGTAACATTAGTAAGCCAGGCTTACTAGCTCCCACTTTCCCAGTTAAACACAAACTTAACAGCAGGACAGGTCCACCCAAATCTGTAAAGATCTAAAGGGACAGATGTCTGAAGTCACCAAGCGCTGTGTGGACTGCAAAAAGGAGGAAAACCATGTTGTGTCAATGTTCCATGAAGGTTGTAATGTTCAGTTTTTATTCAAAATATTTTAGAAAGGTGTTGATTCAACTGTGGGATCATTTTTATAGTAACATTGGCTGTGTTAATGCTGTTTTATGAATAGTATTTTTTAAGCACATGCACAAACCTTCGTTTTGTATGTGTATAGTTTTAGACGTGTGTTTTTTTTAGTATTATTGTAAAGCTGCATTGTTTGCATGAACGGTGCTATATATACAGTATATAAGTATATTCATTCATTCATTCATTTTGGAGGACTGACTTACTTTTACTTTGGCCTACCTAATAAACTGATTATATTACATATGCCTGATGAATCCTGTTGTTTACATTGCAGTAGCTGTTTTACACAGTTGTCATCAGGAAAGCCGTTCGTGCTCAACACTGCACCGATTGCAAAGATTTACACCTAAAAACATGGAAAATAAGTCCCAGGTCCTTTAACACTGAGAGCCAGCCCTCAAATGCCCCTGACTAAAGAATATGTGTCCAAAACTACTCTTTTGTTCACTCACTGGCTCACTTTATAGCAGATGCTCATTAGTTTCCTCATTAGTGAGCAGTAAATTTAGATTTCTGACCCTCACTCATCATCATCACTGACCAATGCAGTTTTAGAGAAACTAGCTGTTTACTCTTATAGTGTCAAAAACACTATGTTATCCTCTATTTAAAATGATGCACAGGAGCGGCAGTGTCAGTTTATACGTTACAAGAAAAAAAAGATTCAGATTCTTTACAAGTGTGCATAAAAACCTTCCTCCATCAGCAGCAGACTGACTTGAGTCTGACTCTGTTTTCTTCTCAGCTTAGCGTGGGGCTCTTTTGGCACCTGCATGGGTTCTGCGGTGACAGCGCTGAACAGGTACACGAAGACAATCATAGAGTTTAAATACAAGCGGCGGAACATCGAGAAGAGCCTGATGATCAAGCAGAAGATGATGGAGCTTGACTTTCCCGAACAGATGTGGGACATGTACCTGACGGCTGTGCCCGCTGACGCGGAGGCACCGCTAGAACTGCCGGTGAACGGCCACAAGCCCTCCACAGGAACCACGTACGTGGTGGAAATGGACAATGTACCAGAACAACAAGGAGAGGCATACTGCTAAAGATGGAGTCATGATCCCTGTCCCGTGCCCCACTGGCTGATTTCCTGGACCTAGATTGACTCTTTGTTCTAGGATTTAAATTTCTAATTCAGGACAGTGTTTGTTTGTTTTGTGCCACACATCAAATGTGTGTCTGGGACGCCAGAGCTCAGAATCTTTTTTTGGAAATAATGTAACATGGTCTGCTTTGACCCAACATGCATTTCATCAAATCTTTCCATGCGATATTGTCTGTTGGAGGAAGGGAGGAGGGATCCCACCGTATTCACACTAAGCTGTGACCGTGTGCAGCGGCAGCACAGATCCTTCATCTCTGTCTCGGCTGAGGAGACCTTTGGCCTTTTTAATCCAAGTTATAGATAAAATGTTACTTGTCTGTTGCTGTCGGTTGCTTGTCGGTCACCTGCTCAGTGGGAGGGACAACGGTCGGGACGAGAAAATGATCTCAATGAAAACATGACTGTGGTATACTAACGTGAAAGGATTATAGGACCAGGGGCCCGAAGCATCAGGGGCCCGCTGGATCAGAGACTCTGGTTAAAGTGACTTAGTATATCTTGTTGGAAACACAAATGACCACAAAGAGACACAAAACAGCCACAAGGAGACGCAAAGTGACTGCAAAGCAATAACACAACCATAGAGACATAAAGTGACCACAAAGACACACAAAGTGACTAGAAACAATGCAAGCGACTGTTTTGTGTCTTTCAGTCTAGAGGTCGGTCTGTATGTAGGGGGGGNGGTGTCATTCAACATGTTTGTGTCTGAGGCCCTGTTGTTGTTGTTGTCTCAAAAAAGAACATTTCATGTGTCCAGAGCAACACTGTGAGTATTATACTGGTATTCAGGGACAGATGTGTGTGTGTGTGTGTGTTTGCGCTCGGTTCGTCACACAGCTCGTACTGGGCTGAGAAGATCAGCCAGGACTCGTTGCTCTGTAAATGAAAATTTACGGTATGCGCATATACATACAAGTCAATCTTAATTCACAGTTTTGATGGTGCTCACTGGGAATATCAACAAAATGCACCATTTGTATCCAGGCTTCGGTTCTGTCGCTGATTGTTTAGAATCTACTTTGTATTCAAATTTAAATCAGGAATTTGCTTTTCCTGTTTCCCCATTTTTCTTGAAACAGCTGTCGTCTTTGATGGTCTCAGCTCTAACGACTTATCTGATGTTTTAATGGATGTTGAACATTTTCTCATTTGAGATATAAATCAAACGTTGACAGCACCAGGCCAAATGTCTTTAATGGAGTAAGACTGACGTCTATTGGAACGAAACTATACGATACATCTTGGATGGAATGGATTGGAATGGATGGTGTATCACTTAATCACGCTTGTCACTAAAGATGTAATGAAGATGCAAAAATAAAATATGAGTGTGCTTCTAACTGAATGGTTTGCTTCTGAAAACAAGGAGGAAGACAACTCGGCCAAATTCACTTAAAACCTTTATTGTTAAAGTCAGAAGCTCAGTCACTACATCCTCCTGTAGCGGCTGATCTCTCATCATCTGGTTCCGCCTGAAGGCACCGTTCCACCCCCCCACCCCCACCCCCCTGCAGCCGACCGGATGCTGTGTTTTGGTTGAACGCTGCAGTACTTTCTGCTGCTGTGGTGGCAGAACTAATCTCGTTAAGTGGCGAGAATCCAAGATATACTGTGCTCGCCCAACATGTGCTGATTTCATCTGAGACTCTAGGCTCATGGTGAGGTCGTAGCTAAAGGAAAATTACAGTGTCTTATGAAGTGGGTGTTATTTTTGCAGCTTTTTTTTTTTCCCCCTCGTTCCTTCCAGTTCTGATGTAATCTTGTGATGCGGAGATGCAGCAACTACTGACACAAGTTTACAGTCTGACTGTGTAGTGGTCTTTCACTGTTTAATCATGTTATTGAATAATGATATACGTGAACATTTAAGTCATCACCCAGAGCGCCTACAGAGATACCAACTTATTCTATCATACATGCATTTCCAGACACGCTAGCTCCACGGCTCTACTGATGCTAGTGTCAGTCTGTTGGTCAGTCAGTCCACCAGTGCTCAGAGGATAAACTGTAATGCCTTTAAAGATCTCCTGACTCACCCTCTTGTGACACCATGAAGTTGACATTTGTAGTTTTGAGTGAAATATCAACTTTTGGATGGTTTTCCATAAAATTTATTTTAATCTGTCCTCTGTTGCTATCACCTGCTCAAATATATATATATATAAATATATACATTCCTCAAAAACTTTGGTTTATGACTATCTAAAAAACAAATAACATCCCCTCAGTCTCAGCTATATGTTGTTCTAATTAGCATTTAGCTCATACAGTGTTTCCAGATGAGGATACATTCTCTTTAACTACGTGGGTAAAATTTGATTTGGGCAGGCTGTTGTCATTTGGACCAATTATTGTTTCCATGTACAATAAGTTTGACATTTGTGAGGTGAGAAGGTCATCTACGTGCAGGAGATCTAAAAACAACAGAAAGTTACTTATTGAAGTTTGTCTGCTTATGAACACAATCAATAGTTGCAGCACCGATGCACAGCTCATGGAGGTAATAAAGTTCAGCACCTGAAGCACCCGATTGCCACCATTTGTATTTAGTCATAACTCAGTCAAAATGTGCACACACAGTCATCTCTGTTGTCCCTCTCACAACAAAAACCTGTAAAAAAAAAAAAAAAAAAAAAAAAAATCACAGAAAAATTTGTCTCCTTATAACTGCAAAGCTTGCCTGAGAAGTATCGTGTTTGTAAGTTTTCTTCAGTATGAAATGAATCCAATGATTGTCGAATGTAACAGAGCAAATAGAACCTGCTAATAGTGAATTTGGCGTACTTAACTTTACAAAATGTGAATAAATATAAGCTAAAAAATCATAGTATATATTGTATAGTATATAAATGCCAAATTCACTACAAGCAGGTTCTGTTTGTTCTGTTACATTGGATATCAGCGATTACAAAGCAACAGTTTGTTCACCACTAGAGCAGCATGTTTGGACATCATGGAGAATGAAACGGCAGGTTGATACCATTCCCGGGGCAGTTGTTCTATCATTTTTCTAGGTCTTCAGATCCAAATCCACCACCTCCACAAAAATCTCAAAGTAGTAGTTCCCAGGAACAACTGGTTTTCAGGTCGAACTGAGGCAAAACAAAGTTGGCAACATCAGTCAGTCGGCATTTACAGTCCTGTGCAACAGCTTTAGGCACCAAAAGTAAAGTGAGGACAGTTTCACAAATGATGCCATGAATAGTCTTTATTCATCACTTAACTTCATACATACCATGAATCAGGTAACTTCTCTCTCAAATTAAATCGAAGGCAACTGGACTTGTATTTGTCTGTGGAAGACGTTTCGCCTCTTATCCAAGCGGCTTCATCAGTTCATCATGTATTGGTCTCTCTAGTCCGCACTAGTCTGAACGTTCAGACTAGTGCGGCGAAACGTCTTCCACAGACAAATACAAGTCCAGTTGCCTTCGATTTAATTTGAGAGAGAGATAACTATGACCTGGACGAATGAGAACATTCACAGACATGAATCAGGTCAATATTTGCTGTGACTTCCCCTTTGCTTTAAAACAGTATCACTTCTCCTCGGTTCACTGGCAGTTTTTCGAGGTACCCTGCAGGTAGGTTGTTGCAAATCTATGTTCACTCCACAACTGTGCAGTGTTAGTTCATTCCTCTACACTCTACATTATTTACATTGGTTAATTAAATGTATTTCATGATATTGTCTACAGCGCTTTAATTCCATATTTAGGCCATATTTCATTTAGTTTATTATATTTAGTTTTTTTTTTTTATGCCTTGATGTTTTAGCATTTCAGGATTTAGCAAGTTGTGTGATAGATGTATGTACAGTATTAGATCCATTTCAAGTATCGCTGTACAACTTTCTCTTAATCCTTGTCATTTTCTTTACAGGAGTCATCATTTTATCTTCAATTACATGTGAATACTCACATATCCTTAACATTTTCCCCTGATACTTATAAACAGACTGCGGTCGAAGAATCAGCAACTGAACAAGGAGCCAGAATAAATTATATTCAGCCATGAAACCATTTATGTAAATAGTGTTTTATTATTATTAATATTATATTGTTAAGTATAAATTCAATATGCTCTTTCTTCATGATGACTCCTACCTGGACAGATCTGAAAGAGAAGAAATCTATATTTATGGATTTGGAGCTCAGTCGATCATGTAAGGATTTCCATCAGTTTTGGATCGTGGCACAAACTGATTCTCTGTTGTTTCTACATTTATGTGGGTCTGCCGTGGTGAAACTACAATAGTGCGTCGCTTTAAATGTCGCTGCAGCAAGGAATTGTGGGACAGCGTTTTCTCTTTTTCTATTGAAAAGAAAGGTCCAGTGTTTCGTATGCTAAAGGAGATAAGATAGGAAGCATTGAAGCTCCTTTCCTTATCATTTAGAGAATTGGACCCGCTCTTATCATGGCTCCTCCTCTGATACTTCTAGGTCATTTCACTCAGTTTGAACCTTCCTAAACAAAGACTTTTCGACTGCAGCCATATTTTATAGAAAATTTTTCCACTTCCTTTCCTTTTCTCATCACTGATTGGCTCTTTTTTGGACCCTTGCAACCCCCACATTTACATGATTAAGTTCACCTGGTCACTTCAAGGTTATTGTTCATTCGTTTCCACCTTTGTATGAGGCAGCAGTTCTGGTGAGAGAAGTTTATGTTACTCTTTTGTTCTTATCCTTAACTTTGATTTATTGAGTTTAGTTAAATTTTTTTATCTCTATTTGTTCTTTCAGATTCAGCAGCCCAGGTGTGTTCTCTCTTCCTTCGAGATTAAAAAACAGAACTTTGGTCAGAGGATTGAAGTTTCTTAGTTTTTTAATTTCAGGCAGTCAGACTAGATGCCCATAATGATAATTAACCTTTCATTCGGAACCTCCTAATACTTAAAAAAGAAAGGTTAATGCTTTAATTGTCAACAAGCACAAAGTTCTACTCTGGCTAAATATTAGTCACAAAATTTGTCATAAAAAACGGTGCAGACATTGTCAATATCTAAACATTAAGCCTTGATTAAGATTTTAATGTGTTGTCCCAACATTGAATAATTAATAAATATAATCAAGTTTGTGAGAAATTATAACATATATACAGATACAAGATTAAAAAGAGCAATCTAATAAGAATAACACACAAATTTGCTGGTTTAAGATCATCAAAATAAAATTGAATTATACTATGCCTGACTTTGACAGGTCTGATCAATTATTTCTATAATATGAAACTTCAGACAATTCCAGAGAAAAAGAATCATTACTCATAACTACAACATTTAACTGCACAGATCAACTAGTAGCTTTACATCATCCCTTTGGCCTCTAGTGTTGTACAGTGAGGTATGAGCTTGTAGTTGACTTGAGGTAGCAGTTCAGGCTATAGTTGGAAAAATAAGCTGAAGTCAAGTGATGATGAGGTCCTTTAAATGTTGCAATGGGTGGTCCTCAATGTATTTCCTTATGTACCAACAGGAGACATGAGCCTTGAGGTTTTCTTCAACCAGATAGTCCATGGCAGCCTGTAAAAATACATTAAATAAAAAAAAAAAACATGTAATATTCCCATTTACTTTAATAGTAACGTGGTCTCAGACTTTTGGAGCCCACTATATGTCTTGACACAACTGACTGACCGTCTAACACTCTTACCTGAGACAGCAGTGCAGCAACACCTTGGCCCCTGAATGTCTCTGGTACATAGGTCGACATTAGATCCACCTCCTTCTCCCCAGTGAATCTGTAGTTCAGCACCGCACATTCATGGGCCCCTGTGGACAGAGAACACAACTTTACACTAAATTTAAAATCCTCCACCTCAAGCTGCTGCTTACATCTGTATCACTATTAACAATCTAGTCGTGTGTGTGTGTATGTATGTATGTATGTATGTATGTATGTGTGTGTGTGTGTGTGTGTGTGTGTGTGTGTGTGTGTGTGTGTGTGACCCTGTTACCCTGTAACCATATGGGGGAAAAAGTAAATCAGGTGGATAGATAATTAATAAACAATACCAAATACCTTTATTTAGACAGGCACTGCTTGCCTGCTACTACTGTGGCCAATTTGCCAAAAGTGTACTGAAATGTGTTACTTTTGCTGGTAAAAACTATGCCGAACTGTTAAGCGACTAGAAACAAATCCTATAAAATATGAGTCATTCATATCGGTAGTGCAACGGTTTAACACGGGAAAAGTAACTTTAAATGATCTGATTTTAAATTAAGTTTCGCTGAGCGTCTCTCCTGTAGAGAGTACGGCGTACGATGCAGAATTCATATACACGGCTGAAACGGTATATTAATATTCTCTGTGGAAATTAATCTATCACGAAGAAATGTGTTGCCGGAGGCCGTGAGTGGACGCCGGGTTCTCTTACAGAATCTCTCCCGGCACTGGAGCGTCAGCTCAGGCTATATTTGCTTACCGGTTCCGCTGCCCGGGGTGACGGTGAAGCGCTGGTTCTGTCGGTCATGTTCCACCATCAACCTGCAGCTGGAGCTTAAAGTACTGAGTGTCGGAAAATACTTAACTCGGAGAGTTAAAGCAGTGAGTCTGGAAAACATTTTTAAGTACATTTATACATGTCAGCATGTAGTAATTGTAGAGACTGTCCGCTAGAGGCGGACGCACACGAGACAATGATTAATAAATTCATGACCTTTACTTGACTTCTACAGTGGTATAACATTTTTGTTAAAAGCGATTATTACATTATTTCAGATCAAAACCTGTAAACAGCCAAACTACTGACCAATCAGATCACTGGAAAAACTGAGTAATCATTTCTAGAGGATCCTGAAGGGAACAAAAGAGTTTACAATAAAGTGATGAATTATAACGAGCAGTAGACATTTATATAAATCGGTGGAATTGTTTTACAGGTTTCTGCTCTGTATGTTGACAGAAGCACTTCCTCTTTCACAGTTTCTTTGTGTTATCTCATCTATATCATTTGTTCAGTTTTATCACAAAATCTTGTTTTTCTTTTAAGAGATACAAATCTCTTCTTCACAAGCACATTTTTTAACAAATGCAAGTGTTCACTTTCCAAGCTCAAAATCTTTTTGACTCTAATTTGAACTCATACCCCTGGTGGTAGACAGGAGGGCATGCTTGATTCTGGAGCTGGATTCAACCACAACAGCTTGATTGTGGAGCTGGATACTACTTCTAAATTAACTATTGTAAAAAGGGTCGTATTTACCACTAAATTGTGCCAGCTAGAATTAGGCATAGGGGGGAAATAGGCTTTCATTTTCATTGGCACCAGTAAATGCAACTTAAACAACAACTAAGTAATGTAAGGCTTAACGAGATGTTCCTGATAAATTACCAACTGAGTTTGTTTTTTCGAGTGCTTATTAGTAATTATCAGTTGTATGCACAAGCTGCAAAGTGCTTCACTGGAAATAACTGGTTGATTTTTGTCCTCATCTGGGATCTCATACACCTGGTCAATTAATGATGCTCTTCAATAGTTTTCAGCCATAACATTATGACTGCCTGCCTAATATTGTGTAAGTCCCCCTTTTGCTGGCAAAACAGCTCTGACCCATGGAGGCAAGACCTCTCAAGGTGTGTTGTGGTATCTGGCACCAAGACGTTAGCAGCCAATCCTGTAAATCCTGTAAATTGCGAGGATGCGTCCAGCACATCCCACAGATGCTTGATTGGATTGAGATCTGGGGAATTTGGAGGCCAAGTCAACACCTTGAACTTGTTGCTCCTCTTCTTCTCTCTTTTTTAAAAATTTAAAGCTATGACAGCTTTCTTGTGTCCTTTACTAGTTCAGCCTGCTGTAGAGTCACTGTGCTGAGCCAGTTGCCGTGGTAACAAGACTTTCAAACAACCAGTGGTGTATAGGCAGGACTGATAGAAGAATGAATGAAAAGCAGAAGAGAGCAGTCAATGATTTCATAGAGGAAATAATTTTTTATTTGAAGTTATCAGCAACAAAAGAAAACCAATGTTTTCACAGTTTGAAATCTGCAGAGAAAATAAAGGACATGTGGGTCCACCAGGTGTCAGTATTCACACACTGATTTAGGATCAGATAAACTGTTGTAGCAACCATATCATTTGCTATTGTATAAATACTGGAACATTATTGTCCTCAATTCTATTGAATTTGAATAATCAAAGCTTTTTATTATATTAGCTTAAAATTATATTAAGCTAATTTATTTTATATTTGTTGATGTTTGCTTTGT
Source organism: Seriola dumerili (assembly GCF_002260705.1). Lineage (NCBI taxonomy): Eukaryota > Metazoa > Chordata > Actinopteri > Carangiformes > Carangidae > Seriola > Seriola dumerili. The sequence goes on along the minus strand of NW_019174299.1, from coordinate 5,812,072 downwards.
CCATGGACAAACCTGTCAGGACCATGGACTGCTTCAGGAGACCTTTCATACCAAATATTACAAAGAAAATTGAAAAGCTCATTACTTAGTGAGAAATTTAGGCCTGTTACTAGTTTCATAACTAATTTATATCATAATTAATTTATCATTGTGTTGAAAGATTGCTATGACAAGGTGTTTCCTACATTTATCCTAGTCCAAAATCTTGGTTTTGTGGCTGACATAAAGATGCTTCATAGAGGTGTGTGATCTGGAAGTGCAGTAAAGCCTTTATGCAGGCTAAGTGGCAGAATTCTCTGACACCAAGTCCACCCACAATAATTACATACAGACGCACAAAACAACACATGAAAGCAGCAAACGAGCCATGATAAATAAAAAAATAACATCCACATGTAATGAACAATCATGTTACAGGAGTTATTGATATAGATAAAGTAAGGTGCAGTCATAGATGGATTACTGAACAAGCCAACCAAGCACAGGCCCAGGGCCATTGGAGGGCACGCTGGGCTTCACAAAACCGCTACAAAGAGACACAAAATGTCAACAAACTATTTTGAGTCTGCAGGTATACAGGAGAGGGACCCATTATTTCATAGTCTGTCTGTCTGTCTGCCTGGCATTTAAAATGCCAATAACAAAGCATTAGATTTTAATTATCATTCATTGCAGCTTTTGAAATGTTAATAGTTATTTATTGGTTTTATGCAAATTTACAGTAACACCACTATTCAGAGGGAAATATTCTATTTTTTACTGCATTGCAAACATGTGCATGTACTTTGCAAAAGGTCATGTCTCAGATGTCTGAGTTTCTAGCAGGTCCAACAAAGAGACACTAGCCCTCTAAACTTTCTCACATGGTTTCAGGTACAGTAGTTATTTTGTGTCAGGTCTGCTCATAACTTTCATGTCACTGTACTGTACACTGTACAGTTGAGAGAGTGAATTAGGATTTATAGTGTAGTTGCCCTTTTCATTGGTTCACCACTTAAAAGCTGACTATCCAATCTCTAAAAATGTCTTTGCAGTGGGATTAACAGCTGTTATTTTCCACCTGTGAAAAATTGTGTGCATGTGTGATGCCTCATTCTTTTTATTCAAAGTCTGTAATGTTTGTGATCAATGAAAGAACCTTGGGATATATGTTTCAGTATGGGGAGTAAATTTGTGGAATGGCTTAGAAACAGAAATGAAAGAGTGTAATACACACAATAGATTAAAAAAAAAGAATTAAACATAACATGATTAACAAATATAAGCGTATGAACACCAGAGTGTACATGAAATGTGTTTGGGATTTTGGGGTAAACAACAGGCCTATATAATGCATATATACTTAGTCTTTGTTACTTTTTTTTATTGCTCTGTATAAATTTAAAGGGAGCTGGCAAAATAATGAATGTAAAAAGGGTAGATGTAATTAGCTAAGGCTTTAGCCTACACCTTTTCGCTCCTGTTTTGTTTCTTGTTTATCTTCTGTTTTTAATGCTAATAAAAGCATTAACTTAATGTTAATTTATTGTCTATTTACCAGTGAGTTTGTATTTGTATTTGTATTTTGCTTCTCCACTGTGGTCTCCTTGTCTGGATTTATCTTGAAAAGGCACCTGATAGAAAAGCACTTGAATGTAATGGCAAAATTGATAATTTTGATTGTCTCTAATTCTGTGGATGATCCAGCCATTAATTGACTTTACACTTGAAATACAGCTTGAAGTCAGACTTTGATCTTAAACTAACTTTTCATCAACTGTTATGATCACATCTGTACATTACAGGCATTGGTTTGAAAAATACAGTCAAGACTGGAAGTGTTTGGACAATTATGTTCTTCAGGCTTTGAGCTTCAGCACATTGATTACTTGTTTGTAATGTTTATAATTGAGTATTTCTGGTAAAGGATCTGAGTACGTTGTCCACCAGTGGTAAATTTTAAATTTAGACAATTTACTGAGGCCCCGTAAACAGCTCCTGTGCTGCAGAGTGATGTTTTGTGCAGGCTGCAGCTTTTTCATTGGTCAGACAGCCGCTGACAAAAAGTGGGAGGTTCCCGGAAAAATTGCTAACCGGAAGGGAAGGCCAGAGCCCAAGAAAAAGAAGAAGAAGAAGAAGAAGAAGAAGAAGACAGCCGCCGCTGATGAGACCAGCAAAAGAAGAAAAAGTATTGTAAGTCAGACAGATTGAAATTATGAAAGATGGGGGTAAAGCAAAACACTGAACTTTTGTTGTTCCTTTTGTCGACGAGCTGTTAACCATATTCGGATCTCCTTTGCCAAATTTTGATCTACCGATCAGCCAAGTCCGACTTCAACCGAAATGTCCATCTGACTGGATCGACAGAGGCACCGAGCTTCTAGCTCTTTGAGACCGCAGAAAATGCACAAAAAGCCTTGGGACGAATATTGTCTAGGAGCATACGGCGTCGTTTTAAGCCACGAGCTGACACCATAACAAGTCTGTATCCCATAGTTTGTCAAATGTCAAACAGCTGACGGTGTGGAGCCGCGAAAAGGAAAGTTGTCTAATGACGTTTTCGAGACTTGGCTGTAGCTGCTAACCCAGCTAACGCTATCACAATTCAAGTTGTTTTTGTCTCCGTGGCTTTGCATTAGTTTTTGTTGTCAATTTACGCTAGCAAGCTAGTGACAATGCTAGGTAAACGATACAGTCAGTTGTTGCTGATTATATGTAGTCGAGTATATTTATTATTAGCCATCTGCTTGGTACAACTACAAGTGAATGGCATGCTATCGAAGTTCATGACAGCGGTTGCTTTACTTTGACTGCTTATCATAGCTAACTATACCTTACCCCCACTAGCCAATATAGTTAGCTACACTGTGGTTAGCTACGGTACTTGGTCAGTTATTTTCATAACGTGAAGCAGCCATTGTGTTACGTTTACAAGTTAGCTTATCTCTCTGCTCAAGCTAGTTGCAGCCAGGCAGGGGTGAACTTTATTTTTTAACTTGGAAATTTCGTTATAACTTAACTGTAAATGATGATATATGTAGCGTGTGCTCACGTTACTTGGTTATAACATTAGGCTATAAGTCTCAGTTTATGCCACCGGTCAAGTAATAATCGGTTTTACATTTGACACCTTGAAGTTGAGCACAGTTGAGTCACAGAAAATTAAGCCACTTGATTCCCTGAAGTAGATATACCTTTGAAACTTTAACACACCCCGTTCGTCGTTTATCAACTTACAAGTTTGCCTTGAAGCTTTGACAGAGACAGTCGTGAGGCAGTTAATATGTTTCATAGTTTGACAGGCCAGTAAATGCCAGCACGCTGGTATTTTCAAAGGTGTCATCACATGAAGTGTCATAAACTGTTCATAGCAATTGTGATGTAATTCTGCCAATTTACATTTTTAGGTTATTATGTGCCTGCACGTGTTTCTTCTTACATTTAACAGCAAATATAGTCAGATATGCATGTGTCGTCACAGCTCCTGTTTATGGCTTTATTAGAGGCAATAAAGTTTGGACCTTTGAGACAGAGAGGGAATTTACAGTTACATGCTTGAGCTCTTCTTATGTTAATGGTGTATGGACATTGTCCTCCAAAAGTAGTGACACATCTTGACAAACCAGGCCTGAAACAAGAACTGCGAATTAACTCCCCACTCACTGTACTATTTGTGTTTGCATTCATTAAGGACACCCCTCACTTTCTTTCTTGGGCTGTTTCAGCACTGTTTAAATTTAAAGGTCAGTACTGTTTAACTGACTACTGACTACTAGTATTTTGCTTTAGTTTCCTAAAGTGTGCTTTTCATCAACACCCTGAGTTATTTCATCTTCCGTTTTATCTCTGCAGAAGGGTGCTGATGTTGAAGCTTTTGTTATTATAGTTTTATGTGACTTGATGAGTTATGAGGTACAGAAAGGATTTTATTTTCATTGCAACTAGTATGGAAACCAGTATTGGTACTCAGATTTCCATGCAAATAGGAAGACTTTTTTTTGTAGATTGTAATTTTCAGAGGTGGTGCAGGTTTAGTTTGAGCCTCTGGACAACCATGACTCTTGATTTAGTCACTGAGCTTTTCAGACAGAAGTCACAAGGAAAGGAAGTGCCTGTGATTTCCTATTGGCCTTGCTAACTGCTAGTGATGATTATCCTGTTTGCTTTTCCTGAGTAATGTCACCAGTTTCCCATCCAAACTGTCACTGTTCATTTTTTAGTAGAAATTTCAGCTTTAGAAGGGCTTACCTTGGCTCAATAGATTTTCCTGTTTTCATTTGAGATCTCAAGGATTGTTCCTCTCTTGTATCTTTGTTGTCATCTTGGGGCAAAACTTTACCTATAAAAGCTCTGTGCCAGTAATATCTAGGTCTTGAGTTCATGGTTTTAGTGTACATGGAAATTTCCTCTTTCCAGGAGAGAATCTGACCATTTGGTGGAATAGACAAAAAGAGGATGGTGATGCAGCCCCTCATATCAGACACCACCAGTTCTTCCAGGACCCCACCCTTCAAATGAAGTGAACAGCAGTCCATGCTTGTTTTCTTGTAACTAATATAGTCAGCTGTAAAGGTTGTTGGACTACTACTTAAATGGAATGTGTGACTGAATTATGATTTTTTTGCACAGTCATTACATGCCTATGCACTCTTTGGTATACTGCCAATTATACAGTGGGGTCCAAAGGTTTGAGACCATTTGGAGAAAAGTGGTTCCTTGTGAAGAAATTATCTTGTAGTACTTTCAAAAAATCAGCCAGCTATTTTTTCTTCTTTATGTAATTATTGCAAACATGTGGCATCTAAGCTGCAATCTCAGTTGGTCAAAAAGTGTATTTGAAGTTCCTTATTTTGTTCCTGCTAAGTATGAAAAGAAGAATCCAAACTTGATGTTTATTTATGCCACAACAGTTTCGGACTGATACGTCTTTCCTGAAGCTCACTACACAATATACAATATAAAAATGTTTTTTCTTCGAAATTGATAAAAACTTGATGAAACTGTAGACAAAAACTGAGACTTGATCATTTTGCTGAAGTTTGTAGTACAGCGAATGTGTGAACATGACCGGTTATTTGTTACTGAGAGGTACTTACTTTATGACTTTATTACTGTCATTAATGAGTTATACCACAGTCAGTATCATTTCCAATTAGTTTACTTTTTTCTTTTTATGGAGATGTACATGTGACAGCACAACACAGAGGAAGGCAATCATTAATTGACTGAAGCCTATGCTCTATCAGAGTGAACAGCAATTATTCATAGAAATGTCATCTGTCTTTTTTCAGATTTTGAAGCTGGTTTCGAGTTTGAATAACATTACCATGAATGGGGTCTGTGTATACAGGTATTTAATTTGTACACACATTCTCATATTTAGGTGTTTAGTGCACTGCAATCCCTCCTAAGTGCTTGGGTATCATGCTGGCAGCAGAGCATACAGGAGGCCACGATGAATATTTCACAGGCTCTCCCTCTAGTGTGCTTCTTCTTCCTGCCTTTTCTCCTCCCCCTTTTTCTGACCCATGTCCCACTGTCTGTCTTTCTCTCTCTCTCTCTGACCCACTTCCCTGTGGAGGTCTTCAGAGCCCATTAGGGATGCCATCAAAGCATCCGTCACAGGCTGCTAAAGATGTGTGAAGGTTTGTCTCAGTGTAAGAAAGAGCCTCTGATTGTGAGCTAGTTACTTCTACCTTTTGCACAGTATGCTGCATAGGTGTTAGTGTTTTTGCGCTAAACTGTTACTGCATCATTAATCAGTATGTATCAGCCTATGTGCATAAAATGTGACACAATAGTTGATTATTTTCCTCTTAATAGTTGTATTCTGCAGTATCTGTTGGTGGTAAAAAAAAAAAAATCTTCAGCCTAGGACACAATGTGTTTTGGCTCCTATAGGCTACTCCTTACATTTCTGAAACCTTCCTTCACTGTATTCATCCTGTGGGAATGGCTGTAGCACTTGTTTTTGTGTGAGCCATAACTGGTAGTCACAAAAAAGCAAATCTACTGATTAACAAAACCTTTTCCTAAGACATTTTTGGTGCATGTCTATGACACCCACCTGTCTTATCCAAACCAGACATTTCCCTGGGACAGCAAAACTTACAATTTGCAAATTCGTCACTGTGTGATAGAAGACTAATTCTTTTTCTTTAAACTCATAGTTGTAATCAGTTCAAGCTAATTCCGAGTAATTGTTCCCAAAATGTCATTATCTTGCATATCTTATGTTCAAGAAGCTTAGAAAACCAATTAGGCTCAGATTTTGGCACCATTCAGGGCGCTTTTTGGCTTTCTTCCACAAACTCAGTCCATCTCTCTCTTTGCTTCCTTTAGTGAGGAATGTGAACAGGTGAGAGCTCAGCTCTGCTGCTTGCAATCAAATGAGTACAGACCGACTGTCTGATCCAGTGAACAGAGTGCCTTTATTCCTTCTCTGACTGTGCTGCTGCTGTGAAGGATTCCCTCTGCTCTTTCAGGGCTTGTGGGAAGTGTGTGTCTGCTAGCTAAATAGTCTAGAGAGACCTTAGTTCACTGTTGATGATGACTGCTGTAGTTGGATACAGGTATATGTCCATGTACCTTTTTTAAATTCTATATCAAAGGTAAGCAGATTTGCTAGTGCACTTAAGATGGAATCAATTTCTCTAATCCTAATGTGTAATGCCCCTGTGTTATAGCCAACTTATTTTATGTTGGAATAAAAGGTCAAACCAGTGAAGCAGCTGGAGCGCTTTTATAGCTCATGATTGCTCTGTGACAGTGAATGTTAAAATTGAATTGAAGCTGTAAAACAATGGTAGACAGCGAGCTGCACAGCAGAAATTGGTGAATGTAGTTAATGTATGTTGCATGGTTGGTGCACAGCACTGTCAAATGAAACATGCCAGTTCTGAATATTTCATGGACAGAGCCATGATCTCCTGTCACATGCTGGAGATTAAGCCCAGCTCAGCACCGAGCTGAGGAAAAGGGTAGCCCAACCAAACTCTATAGACTAATAATAGTGACATCTTTACTCTGGTTTTCCTCGCTCTTGATATTTTGCTTCTCTCTCAGGAATGGTCTATTCTCGTGCTTGACTTCAGCACGCATTGTGTGTTTCTGCATTAAGTTGTCCCAGCGACAAAGATGAGGCTATCCCAGGTTTTAATGTGCTCAGCAGTAAAATGTCTTCTGCAATCTTCACTTCCTGCTTCGAGCTGAGTTGTGTTTCCTGTCCTTTGACCAAGCAGAAGCTGCCTGACCTCATGTGTATCAACCAACTGAAAAGAGATTAGGCAAGGTTTCACATACTCAAAGCCGGCTGAAGAAAAGAGAACAAACAGCTGTTTTGGTACACTGTTATCTCTGAAAGCGGTACAGTTTAGTTGCGGTAATTTATGCTGGGTGAAACATTTCAAATTAAAAAAGACTTGTTTTTAAAAGTCAAATTCTGTGTTACAGGTTCCTCTTAGTGCTGAGTGAATGCTGGGTTTACATTATGTTGTTACAGGAAGGTGGGGTGTTAAAATGTTTTATTTTTGACCCACTGTTTAATGTTTGATTTTTTTTGTTGTTGCTGCATATAAATTGCCACAAAGTTCTTAACACTATACGGTTATGGTTTCAAACTGTGGCCAGATATCTGTTAACAGATGAGTCACAGGAACATATATCGTGTGCGTGCGTGCGTGCGTGCGTGCGTGCGTGCGTCCGTGCGTGCGTGCGTGCGTCCGTGCGTGCGTGCGTCCGTGCGTCTGTGCATATATTACTGAACTTTTACACCTACCTCTGTACATGTACACCATCAACTCTCCAGAACCACATCACTTCATTTGTTTCTTTATCATGTGTAGTGTTTTAAACTTAAGGAAAGCAAAAGTATGGTGTATACTGCACCATGTACTAATCACACACTATCAGGATGACCTGTGGGAGCCAGACAGTGTACACAGCTTCATATAAGACACTAAGTGTTCTCTTCCAGTGCTTGCTTATAGTAAATAATAAACTCTTTACCTAGAGGCCCAGCCCCAGAGCCCCAGAGTTTCTGTGTTTACAATTTAGACTTTAAATTGATTTAATACTGACTATAATTTGGGCAAAAAAAAAAAAAAAGCTTTAGTGCTGATGAATTTTACAGTTACATTATATTTTACATTATCCTCTTCTTATTAGCAACTGCCAGCAGGAACAAGGAATTAATCTCTGTTTTTGTTTTGTTTTTTTCATTAAACACTCCATTGGGTTTGACTGATTATAATATTCATAACCTGATTGTTTTAATGGAAAATCTTATTTCTTTATGAAGCAAAGCTTAACAAACTGTCTGTCTTGTTTTTCAGCTCTCTTCTTCCTCTGGCTCATCTACCTGCCTGACCTGAACTCGCCCCCCTCTAGCTCAGCCTCACCCAGCCCCCACCAGCCCCTGCACCAAGCCCAAGTCAAACCAAACTTCCTCCCCCTCTTCTCCCAGCTTCTTTCTCCCAGTTTTTAACACTGCACTATGGCAGGGCGAGGCGGACCGGCACGGACCAACGGCACTGCAGCAAGCAACAAGATTTGCCAGTTTAAGCTAGTGCTGTTGGGGGAATCAGCAGTGGGGAAGTCCAGCTTGGTGCTGCGCTTTGTCAAAGGCCAGTTCCATGAGTACCAGGAGAGCACCATTGGAGGTGAGGTTTCTTTTTTGATTCTGATAATAGTCCCTGGTCTGACTCATGCTTTGATAGCATCATAGCTGCATATCTCTGTAGGAAAATTACCTCAGTCATTCGAGGGTAAAGGCTGTCTTTTGCCCTATACCTGTGCTGTGTGTGTAGACAAACTGAAGGTGTACTGCACGTAAGGGTAATTCTTAACAAATCAGGTCTGATATGTAATTAATAAAATAATTTCATTTATCATATCCTTTTAGACTTTTATTTATAGAAATTGACCACAAATTTCACACCTAATTACAATCGTCACACAGCCCCTACAATTTACATCCTGTTTTTTTTAAAGGAATTCTACTATAGTTGTCATAAACGCACAATGGTTTTGTACCTGCTCTTAAAATGTTTTAATGTCAGTGGACACAACATGAGAGCTGGAGCAAAAGGAAACATGTCCTTGCCAGTACAGAGGAGCTGCTTGCTTGAGGGCTTAATCTTTGCTGTTGTGGGAGCCCAGGAGAGGGAGTGGCATAACCAGTTTTGTGCAGCTGATCACCTGACTCCCATGAGCCATCAAGTTGCTCTCACATGGCAGACACATGTATTGATTTCTGTGGAGACAAATTACATTTTGTAATAGTTTCTGACGGTAATGAGATGAAGATGAAAAGAAAGTGACTTTAATACTAAATACCAGTTCTTGGGCTGCAGAGGAGTGAAGTTAAGTGAAACAGGAAGGAATTGAGACAACAATGGGTGTTTCCTGGACCTCCTATAGACGAGTGAAGCTGATGGGTTTTGCTAAGTTTTAAAGAAGAATAATATGATATATGAATATGGTAATCTCTCTGTGACTTAAAGTGGTGGGGCTAAAAATGTGTTGTTGTCTCTACATTGTCATGACTTCAGCCTGAGGGCCAAGGAAGTCAACTTTTAACTGGTATGTCAGAAGTGCAAATCCTCAGTCCAGCTGGAAAAACAACAGTGACAGGTTTCCTCCTTTGTCAGCATGCTGGATTCAGGCGTTTGAAAGTAAATGCACAAATGTTGAGTCAGTAATGTTGACTAAATCATTAATCGCCGTTAAGAACTGAAAATTAAAATTATATTAACCAAAAATTGGCAAAGTGGGTGCAACATATTTGTGCCTCTATTTGTTTCTTCCATCCGGCCACATGTATGTTGAATTTCCATTCAGTTTAGAAAACCTCACCTCTAGTTCACAGTGGATTCTGCTGCTTTTATAACTACTCCACTGCATTATTTTCCTTTTTGAGAAACGTAACCACCAAATATGTATTGAAGGATTTACAGTGAGAGGATTGTTCACACCAATCAGCTTTGACCATGTACACAGGCTTAAGTCTGTTGTCAGGAGGTCAGACCAGTTTTTTTTTCACTTGATATAAGAATAAAAATTAATAATAAAATGATTACTCATTAACATGGGCTACTGTTAATTAAATTGTTTAAAATTCGCATTCCTAAGTACAATTCTGGTATAAAATGTGAGGTAAACTATCTCATTAAATGCTATGAAGATATCAACAGGTTTACTGGTGCACTGTCAGAGCTACTTTTAGTGTCCTTTCTTTTTTCTTTTATGTTGAAACTTTTCTTTTTCCATATGGTTGCATATGAGTAACATGGCTTATGGATGTAGGGACAGGATGCTAAGTGCTTACGCTAACCAAAGACTCATAACGAGTCAGCATTTTTTTTTTTAACTTTATTTCTGTTGAACTTGTGTTCAGCTGCATTCCTGGTCAAAGATTACACAGCTTTAAAATATGTGCTATGCTTGTGAGTGCTCAGTTTCCTCTGTCATGTGACAGTCGGCTGAGTAAGTGACTTGTATGCAGTTGTGCCTCCTGCCATTCATAAGCTACACTATACAGAATCTTTTTGTGTATTTTCACTATTATTTAATCTTCTATTTTCTTAATTGTGCTGGTTTTGTAATTCTAGTCAAGTCTGAGGGGGTAAAGTTGTTACCAGCAGTGCTAACAACTTACTGCTGGATGGTTTGTCCCTTTCAGTATGGTCAATAGAGAACCATATCTCACCAAATTTAATTTAAACCATCTATATTCTCTTTTTGTCAATCGAGTGACTGTGTGATGTTCCTCATTGTTTCATCAGAGCCTTAATCTTTGCGTTTTGAGGCTTAATTATTAAACTTAAGCCCTGTAGATAACGGGTCTGTGATTTTCTGCTTTTTACATATAGCACCTCCTCTCAGTCAAAAAGACTGAATATCTATTTTGTTTTTTCCAGCTGCCTTCCTCACACAGACGGTATGTTTGGATGATACAACAGTCAAGTTTGAGATCTGGGACACTGCAGGACAGGAACGGTATCACAGTTTGGCACCTATGTACTACAGGGGAGCCCAGGCCGCCATCGTGGTCTACGATATCACCAACACAGTAAGTTACCTGGACTGTGACACTCAAAAGTCTTATGTCATTTGTTAGCTGACCCTTGTCTTCCAGCCTGGGTTGATGATTGCTTAATTCAGCAGACAGACCTTTGCTCTTCTAACTCTTACAGTCAAATTAAACATTTAAAACTTGCATCAGTGGTTTAAAGTTTAAAACATGTTTCACTTTTTGTTAAAGGACACATTCACACGTGCAAAGAACTGGGTGAAGGAGCTCCAACGACAAGCCAGCCCAAATATTGTTATTGCACTGGCAGGGAACAAAGCAGACCTGGCCAACAAGAGAGCTGTAGATTTCCAGGTAAAGAGACACAGTTTTACACTGAGGGTTTTAGTTTTTTAATGACATATTTCAATAAATGAATATAAGCTGCCAAATTGCCCAGAGATATATCTGTGTTGTATTTATTTCTCTAGGAAGCACAAGCATATGCAGATGACAACAGTTTGCTCTTCATGGAGACTTCAGCCAAGACTGCTATGAATGTCAATGAGATTTTTATGGCTATAGGTGAGTCAACACAGACACATTTTACTGTCATGTAGAGCTGCAACAGTTAGCTGATCAAATGAAAGTAAGTCTGTAACTATCTTGAAAAATAATGCTTAATGCGACTAAAAAATATTTATTGATTAATCATAAATTATATATATTCTTGATTAATTGATTTATTATTTCATTTTACAGTTTTGTAGACAAGTATTTGTAGACAATGTTTTATAGACAAAATGATTAATAAAGACAATAATCAGCAGAATTGATAATGAAATACTTGTTAGTTGCAGTCCTAATGTCACAGTACCATAGTGCACAAATTAATGGATTACACTTCTACACCTCAACAGCCAAGAAGCTTCCTAAGAACGAGCCTCAGGGTGGAGCAGGCACTGCTGGACGAGCCAGAGGCGGCGTGGACCTGCAGGAAACTGCACCGCATGGCAGAAGTGGCCAGTGTTGTGGAGGCGGGAACTAACCAACACAATGAGTCAGCTGATCCAACCAATCTACAGCTTCGATCAACCAGACCAGATATTAGCCAGCTGTCAAACAATGTCCCATTGGTCAAACCAAGCCATGGTCTGACCAACCACCCTATCAGCACCAATTAACTGTTTGGCAAATAAGTCCACTGGCCAGTAAACTGCCAGACCCCCCCCCCCCCCCCCCCCCCCCCCCTCCCCTTGATGGTTCCAAGTGATGAACCAATCAACAGACCAAGAAATCAACCCACAGGCTTATTTACAGAATCTTGTTTGAACCCCAGGACTTGCCAATCCATGACCTCTCTATTGATGATGGACACTTGACGTCACCTTAGGGGAAAAACGTCCCACTCTTGGAAGAAGGAAAAAAAAGATCAGTCATTACCAATGGCACTTAATAGGGCCATCTTGCTCATCTTTGTTTCTGTATATGTGTAGAGGAAAAAAAATTAACACAACAGGAAGGAATATAAACGGGGTCATTGGCCCTGTCACTGTCTTCTCTTTTGCCCCCTGCTTTCCCATGCACCATGCATTTCTAAAGTATTCTCATCATCTCATGACACTGTTAAAACTCAAATCCAGGTGCATGCCGCAGTCCATCACTTTTCTGTCTTGTTCCTGGTCAGCTTCCTGGAAAAGATGAAGAGAGAAGGTTCGTAACAGGAGAGCGGGAATGGACAGATATTTCCTTCTTGATAGAGCTGTGTAGATTGAATTATTACATTGTTATTGTCATCACTATTATTATGACTTCAACCTCTTTTGACTGTTCAATATGATTTTAAAGCCTGGACTTAAAGGTTTTACAATCATCAATCTATGTTATCAAACCATATACAGTAAATAGTACTTTATTAACACTGTCACCCATAAGTAATTTTAGCATTAATGTAATGTTTTTGAATCATCATTGTACAAAGACAAATACATAAAGCAAGATTTGTTTTCTTGACCAAAATCACAACTGTGTATTGAAAACATGTTGCTGTATTTGTATCAGACTTTTCAAGTTTATAATCAATCAGTAGTTATTGTCAAAACAATATCTTCCCAATCTCTACATGATTTTCTGTCAACCTTAATTATTTTGTGTTTTTTTTTTTTTTTTTTATGTCTGAATTTTTTTTTTCTGAAGATCTATGGTATTAAATGCACTGGTTCTGTCTCATCATCTTTGTGAATTGAGATGTTATCCTCTTCCTTTACTGTTTCTATTCTCTATTTGTTTTTACTCTTCATATCAGGGAGGGATTGCTTTCAACAGTGTTGTCATCTTGTTATGGCATCAAAGACTAGCACAACAATACCTGCACAGCAGCCACTGCTGTCGGTGGGGGATAATGGGCAGGGTGGGGTCATGGGTAGAGAAGGAAGAAAAAAGTGTAATTTTATGAATAAACAAGGGGAAGGTATCTTTCTTTGTATGCCTGTTTTAATTTCATCTAAATTTTACCAATCACTTAGGTTCGTCATTTTTTATAACTAGTTACAATCACCAGTGATTATTCTTTGATATTTAAACCACTCCAACCAATCGGCAGTGACTGACAATCAATAATGTATTGAATTTGTGCAGCCTGCCACAAGTTGGCTGTACTTTTAATACTTACTAGTACTTTAATGTTCAATCCTGGCAATCCTCCCCTTAGCGTTTCTTTCCCATCACATGTTCAAGATGCTGGAAGTTCTTTAAAATCAAAATTTTAACCTAATTGGTTTCATTTTCTTTGCTAAAATGAACACAAGCTGGTTTCAGTTTACTGGAAGTTTATGTGGTAATTTCTCTAATACTCAAAATATATTTATGAGCAATTTGATCTTGAGAAATTGACACACATTTTAACATATTACTGGAAGACATCAGGGAATCATTTAAGGATTACAAAATGTTTGTCTTGTTTTCTCTTGTGTCTGTTCTTACTTAAACTTACTGATGATGCTTTTAACTTATTTAAATGGTAAAATATAAAGGTGCTAACGAAGTAAAAAACCTCAAGTTATTCCATCCCAGCTCTTGAAAGCAGAAAATAGAAATCATATGAAACAAATTCTGATGTATATATAACATGTAGAAATTAATATGTTACTTGAATTAGGGTTTTTTACCAGTGATGATGTGATTTATGTCCAAACACTACATTACCCATAATGATAACCACAGGCAAGGTGTTGCTTTCAAGTGCACTTGTTATGCTGGCATCCCCAAAGTGGTGCAATTACACTTGTGTAGCAGGTTAGGTACTGTAACACAGGTTCTTCTGTGTTTAATCATGTCTTGAAAGATAGAATTTGGTCTACCCTAGGCAGATAATCTGACACTTAATCATTGGAAATCCTTCCAAATTGTCTAATAATAAAGACTTTTAATATAACAGTAATAATTGCAGGGCTGTTAAATTGAATCAATTACATGATGTGAGGCTATTATTTGGTGACAGAATGAACATTATCAATATTATTAGTACTAACATGACTGATAACCCTTCTTGATATCTCCAAAGAGAATGTGATTTTTAGTCTGTAACTGTGATCACTACAGAACAATTAACATAATCATTTCAGTTTAATTTGGGATAGTTCTTTTTTTTAATTGCTTCAAACTTTAATTTGAAATTTGAAAACGTTTCCAATTATATTATAGGTGTAATAACGCCAGTTTTACAATATATTATGTTGCAGTTCCATACTATGACCACTAGAGGCAATAAGACTGATTTCCTGTGGCTACGGTGAACTACAACTGCACTACACTGGCATGGCAGGACACAAAAGCACAGAAATACTTTCAGTTAAATTATTCAAAAATAAAAAAAAAACACAGTGTATTCCGACAATAATAAACGCTGTCATTGCGACCGTCAACCTTGATCCGGTTCGTTAATGTTAAATCAACAATTTCAAAATAGCCAGAGTTGTAGTTATGCGCTATGGCCACTCGAGGGCACTGAATACTCAGGATACACTCATAACTATCATCTACACACCTACAATAGTCTCACGCCAACAGTTGCAGTAAAAACATTCAAAATAAAATCGCGAAAATTTGCGGAATTGAAGATCCATGCTTATGCTGTGCCTGTGGGGACATTGATGTAACGTGGCCGCTTTAATAGCAGGATGTAGTTTTGGTATATTGAAGCAAGTAATCGATATATTTTGGTGTTATAGTTCTGATTTGACTGATTGATATTGAATAAGATAATCAGCTTGAAGCCTGAAATCACTAGTGTGTACTCTCTGTGTTTTCTGTCTGTTTTAACATATCTGGTTTGAAGGAAAAATCTGAAAAAGCCATTTCTACTTCTTGACACTAGTGTGTCATTCCCGTGTCCAATTTTTCGACAGCCAGTGAAGGCAGCTAACGAGCAAAATCGGAGCAGAGGACCAGTCTAGCAGCGTGGATATGTCGGATCCGGCGGCTCAGGCCTTGCAACCCCGGCTTCTCCAAGCCCAGTCTACTGGGTCAGCTGGGTCCAGTACTGCTGCGACAGGCTCCGGGCCAGGAAATAGTGACCCGGCCAGACCGGGACTTAGCCAGCAACAGCGTGCAAGCCAGAAGAAAGCCCAAGTCCGAGCTTTCCCACGGGCGAAAAAGCTTGAGAAACTTGGCGTATTCTCCGCATGCAAGGTAGCTAGCTTAGCTAAAGTTCACCACAACAAAGCACTCTCCGGGTACTATTAGCAACTGTGAACGTGGGGTAGCAAATGGTATTACAGCCAGGACAACGCAAACAAAAACATTAGCTAAAAAGCATAACGAGCTAACGTAATTGTTAACTTTGTAGCTAGCTAGCCAGCCATAGTCTCCGGATACTTGTGTCATTCACATTAAATATCTGATTTAGTATCAGCTAGCTTAATGGTTTAATCATTCATTGACGTGCAAAACCAGCAGCTGAGTTACTGTTTAAATGGCTTTAATTGGTGTTCGGCATATTTTGCCTATTCTCAGGCTAGTGACACATGCAAGTGCAATGGATGGAAAAACCCGAATCCACCTTCAGCCACACGTATGGATCTGCAACAGCAAGCAGCCAGCTTGAGCGAGCCGTGCCGCAGCTGTGGACATGCTCTGGGTACAAACAACCTCCACATATACTTCAGCACTCCCCTGCCTGTCTCCCAAAAAGCTATATACCAGTGACCTCTCATTTCTTAACACCTCACGTTTGCCATATTTGTTTATATAATACCTTATTTACAGCTGATCATGTGTCCCACTTGGAGAATGTGTCCGAGGATGAGATTAACAGGCTGTTGGGGATGGTGGTGGATGTGGAGAACCTTTTTATGTCTGTGCACAAAGAGGAGGACACTGATACCAAACAGGTTTACTTCTATCTGTTCAAGGTAAGCTAACCTTTGTCACATCAGTGTAATGGGTAAAACAGACCAACCATTAATGTTGAGTCCATTTCACACTGAACTCCCACCTGCTAATCTTTTTTTAGCCCTGATAACTTATCCTCAGTGTCATCTATCAGCAAGCAACATTGTTCTTGTCTACCCCTTTTTCCTTTAGCTGCTGAGGAAATGCATCCTGCAGATGAGCCAGCCTGTTGTAGAGGGATCCCTTGGAAGTCCACCCTTTGAAAAGCCCAACATTGAGCAGGTGAACATGACACTAAAAGCATTCTTAGTTCATGTCCAGATGTTTAGCAGCTGCTGAAAGAGTAACAGGATTATACTGCTCTTCTCTGAAAATGGGCATGCTTCGTATAGTTTGCTAGGATGCAGCATCATCATATTTCACATTTGTCTAACTCTGTCTATTTTCTTTTTTTTTTTTTTTTGGATCTTTTTTTTTTGTTTCCTTTATATTTCAAAGGGGGTTTTGAATTTTGTTCAGTACAAGTTCAGCCACCTGGCACCAAAGGAAAGGCAGACCATGTTTGAACTGTCAAAAATGTTCCTCTTGTGCCTAAATTACTGGAAGCTGGAGACACCAACACAGTATCGCCAGCGCACACAGAAAGACGATGGGACAGCATACAAAGTAGACTACACCAGGTGTGTTGTAATTTTAGGAAGCGGTATATCATATCAGTGACTTGCTTCTATTGTTACTAATGAATAAATAGGCTGGTACATGCATTTACTTGCTAGATTTCTATGTTGGATGCTTAATCAGTTTGTACAATCTCAGTGTTTTTGCTTATGCTTCCCAGGTGGCTGTGCTACTGCCATGTCCCCCAGAGTAACGACAGCCTCCCGCGCTATGAAACCACTCAGGTGTTTGGCCGCAGCTTGCTCAAGTCCATCTTCACTGTGACCCGACGCCAGCTCCTGGAGAAGTTCAGAGTGGAGAAGGATAAACTGCTGCCAGAGAAACGCACGCTCATCCTCACACACTTCCCCAAGTAAGGGCAGATCCTTAAAAATTGTGTCTACCTCTGACCTCTAATGACAAAGAAACAGCTGAAAACATTTGGCTTCGATAGAAGGTTCCCTTTTCTTCTTTTATTCCACTCGTTGGTGTCTGTGCTACTTTAAGATTAGTAAAATGATAGTAATTTTCATGGTTCTCACTGGTCTTTCAGCTGCATTTGTAGAAATGCTGGTGCAATCAGAATCTGTATCTGCTTTGACAGATGTGTGTTGGAAAAGGCCAGGTGTATATATTGGCTTCAAAAAGCTCATGCAAGGTTATAGAGGATTTGTATTTATGCACAAGCATATTTAGCAGCGATCAAGCTGTGTGAATCTGTTTGAGACCCGTCTGTGTTCAAATGTACTCATTTGAACATGTGTTGTCATCAGGTTTCTGTCTATGCTGGAGGAGGAAATCTATGGCGAGAATTCACCCATCTGGGAAGCTGACTTCACCATGCCTGCATCCGATGGCACACAGCTAGGACATCAGACAGGTGCAGAGGGTTTATAACCTGATATGATCCAGTTAGTGGGATGAGACCAGACAATACAAAATCACATCATGTACATATTTTATGAGTCTTCTATTCTCAAATATACTTTATTCATCCCCTTGGGGATATTCATTCCATTAGCTCATTGTTGATAATAATAATAACAGTTAATAATACATAAACAATAATAATTAGATTTGTCCACTTCCTTTGGCTGAGGTGTTGTATAGCCTGATAATATTCTACTATATTCTCAAATCGTCTATTGAGTCATTTAACCATGGGACTGAAAACTTGCTATTCTCAAGCAGAAATTATAGAAATTCCAGATGTTGGAGAGTTAAAAGCTGTAACAACTGAGTACAGACTAACAAATGTGAAACATTCCTATTGCAAAAATGATTTTTTTGTGGACTTAACTGATATCCAGAGGAGAAATTCAAGTGTTACAGCAACAGAAACTCTTACTTAGGTGGTATTGTGACTTGTTAAGTAGGTATCAATATTGTATGATATACACATAATATAAAAATAGCAGTAGTAAATACAATGCATATATGAATATATGGCCTTAGCTCTTGTCACAGTTCCTCTTTTACAGTCTGTAATTAATTGCCTGTATCTTGGTGTCTCTCCATTGCAGTGATCAGTCCTGCTGCAGTGTCTGGCTCCCCTGCTCTGTCTAAAGGTCTGAGTAGCATCTCCTCTCTGGGCAGCATGGACACTGGAGGTGCAGAGCCCATCACAGGTCTGTGAGAACAGCTCTGCTCTCATATTGTTTTGATTACCTGTCTACCAGATTCTTAGCAGCTACAGTCGGACTCACAAATGTCTCATGCTGTTAAATGACCAAAATCACAAAAGAAATAATTATTGTTAATGAAACAATAACACTGACGATTCTACAATCATTGTCAGCTGTGTCTTTTCCTTGCCTTGACCTGAGAAATGTCGCTGTCTGTTCAGGAGAAAAACGTAAACTTCCCGAGGCGTTGACCCTGGAGGATGCTAAGAGGATACGTGTGATGGGAGACATTCCTATGGAGCTGGTCAATGAAGTTATGATGACAATCACTGACCCTGCTGCTATGCTTGGACCAGAGGTAAGTCATTTAACCTCAGGTGATTTGTTAAGGTGAAAGCAAAACTTAGATTGTAGTGCTGATGGTTGATGTTTATGCTGCTAGACTAATCTGCTGACACCCAATGCCGCCCGTGATGAGACTGCCAGGCTGGAGGAGAGGCGGGGCATAATAGAGTTCCACGTCATTGGAAACTCACTGTCCCAGAAGTCCAACAAGAAGATCCTGATGTGGCTGGTCGGTCTGCAGAACGTCTTCTCTCATCAGTTACCTCGCATGCCCAAAGAGTACATCACACGACTGGTGTTTGACCCGTAAGTAGGTTTTCTTATACCACGTGTTGGACGTTACTGGATGCATTTGCACAGTCCTGACATGTCCCGCTTTCACAGGAAGCACAAGACCCTAGCCCTCATCAAAGATGGCCGCGTCATTGGAGGCATCTGTTTTAGGATGTTTCCCACTCAGGGCTTCACAGAGATCGTCTTCTGTGCTGTCACATCCAATGAACAAGTTAAGGTACATAGTAACCATTTCCTCTCATGAGAGGGGGTCCAAATAGACTAATAAGATGCTTGTTCACACTTGTCAATTTGTTGCAGCGTCTCATAGCTTATCCATTTGTAGCAGTTGTAAAAGCATACCTCAAAAAAGAAAAAAAGCTACCAACTTCTCATTAGTACTGTTTTAGTAATTAGTACTTATTTTCCATTATGATGTCTGTGTGTTGATTGTCTATGCTAAAGAAAAACACAACTATACTTTTTCCAGGTCAGCCTTTCTTCCATCCACTTTACCCCTTTTAACATAACGAGCACTGGTATTTGGAAAGATCACAGAAGTATTGAGATACCTATTGTAAGAGTCCTGTTTTTCAAATGTCTTCTCTCTGGTGTGACTTTAAGGGCTACGGTACCCACCTGATGAACCACCTGAAGGAGTACCACATCAAACACAACATCCTCTATTTTCTCACTTACGCAGACGAATACGCCATTGGCTACTTCAAGAAGCAGGTACTGCCGGCATGACCTACACATTAGCTCCGTCACGTCCTCTCCCGCTATCTTGTCCGCTCAGTAATTTGTTCCTTCCTCGCAGGGCTTTTCCAAAGACATCAAAGTGCCGAAGAGTCGATACCTGGGATACATCAAAGACTACGAAGGAGCGACCCTCATGGAGTGTGAGCTGAACCCGAGAATCCCCTACACTGAACTCTCTCATATCATTAAAAGACAGAAAGAGGTATGTGAGGCTGTCTGATGTTCTCATTAAAGCAAAGACTGTGTTTCCTGCCGCTAATTTGTGGTTTTATTATCACATACACCTGAAAATTGTCATATCAGATCATTAAGAAGCTGATTGAGAGGAAACAGAGCCAGATCAGAAAAGTTTACCCAGGCCTCACCTGCTTCAAAGAGGGCGTACGACAGATCCCCGTAGAGAGCATTCCAGGCATAAGTAAGTGTTTGGTTTGTGTACGGTGAAGAAAAAATATTTTTAGAAACTGGCATTGTCATATAACTTACCAGTCTTTTTCTTTCAGGAGAGACAGGCTGGAAACCCAGTAACAAGGACAAAGGGTAAAAACTCTTTGCATATATTTTTGAATCGGTGTTGTAGTGTAGATGCTTGTGTACCATGATTGGAACCAGGTTCTGTTTGTGTGTTTCCTCTTTAGTCATTTTTCTTTCAATTAGCTCTGCAATAAAAACACAATGGATACAGCAACATGCGAATTTAAAGACAATGTGTGTAGAATTTTTATGTGACAATGACACAGAGAAGTGACATGAGTTTCTGTTTGCAGCAGTGTCTTAATCTTAAAAAGTCAGACATTTTCAAATCTTACGCCAAATTCTGCTGCTACTATTCAGCAGTCTCTATAACAGTCACAATGTTCAACCACTGCTGCCCCTTTAAACATTTAAAGTTAACATCTTTGCTCTCTGTAATCATGTGAACTAAAACTTTCAATCATACCTGTTAATATTGATATGCACGCTTGAGCTGATCATAAGTTTTATTGCAAAATAAAACAAAAGATAGGATCTAAAGGATGTAGCACATCTAACGCCAGCACAACAAAATACCACAAATAGCAAATTCATTAAACATTCACAAAATACCATCACAAAAAAGGAATTGAAAAATCTGGATTAGTATTAAAAACTGTTAGTACATTTCAAAAATTTCAAAACCTTTTAATAATTACAAAAATCGCTAAAATCTGCATTAATTCCTCATAAGATTCTGAGATTGTAAATCCATGAAGCAAATATACATTTTCTAAAGAAATTCATGTCACACCCTCTGAGTCCCAGACTGACCTTATCAATACCAGTTAAAGAAAAATCCATCATTAAATGTTTGGACACCAAAATATGTCTGACTTGTGGGTGTTGATGAAATAAACGGGATTCATCAACAAGCCTATAACAATGCAAGTGAACATTACTTATGTTATTTTAGGCCATTTGTTCTGGATTGTAGTTTTTATCTCTCCATGTACGTTTAGTCTCGTTAGTTTAATATTTTACGTAATTATCATTTTACATGTTCTGTAGGAAAGAGGTGAAGGACCCTGACGTGTTATACAACATGCTGAAGAACCTCCTGGCCCAGATAAAGGTAAGAGTCACCTGTTGACACACACCACCGGAGTAACAAGATCAGAGGCTAACCCAGACTTTATCTCTCAACAGACTCACCCTGAAGCCTGGCCCTTCATGGAACCAGTGAAGAAATCAGAGGCTCCAGATTACTACGAAATCATCCGCTTTCCCATCGGTGAGAGAGCTGCTCCTTGATTATGCGACTACTCCTCCTGGTTACTTTAACTGCCTGTTTATGTCTCACACACTTTTCATTAGTTAAATCATGAGTAATTTACATTAATTGTTCTTTTTTGTCCTTTGGTCCCTGCAGACCTGAAGACCATGACAGAGAGACTGAAGAACAGATACTATGTGACCAAGAAGCTTTTTATTGCTGACCTGCAGCGGATCATCACTAACTGTCGCGAGTACAACCCTCCAGACAGTGAGTACTGCAAGTGTGCCAACACCTTGGAGAAGTTCTTCTACTTCAAATTAAAAGATGGAGGCCTGATTGAGAAATGAACTTGGCCGCAGGATTATTTACAGACAAGGAGTGACCGTCACAGCTGCCACACACCGGGATGAAGCAGATCACGAGGAAACTATCGCTAGTTATTTTTATGTCTAAGTTAATACAAGGGTGTGTACATGACTTAGAAATTTTCACAAGGGAATTGGTGGACTTGAACAAACATGAGTGTTGTTTGGAAATATCAGAGCCAGTTGAGCATCACAGTATCAAAATGGCATTACCTTTCCACTTAAAGTTATCTTGTCTTTTTCCTCCTCAGTACTCACAGTGAGTTAATAATCGTAACATGTTTCATTAAGTGTACCAAAGTTATAGGTCCAAGTTATAACAATGCCACTATTTCCACCATTATTTATAGTATAATTCACCTGGTTTTGTCACATTTAAAGACATTCATTCATTCCAATTTGCTTAAAACTCGTCACTCGAGCAGATGTGTATGTGTTGTGGAGTTCTTTCACAGAAAACTGGACCTCGGGACCTAAAGCCACGTTGCCTTCCGTTACTGACAGACACTTGAACATCCTGGCCATTTTCATGGGTATAAAGATAAATGTTCTTTCAGAGGTGAAGTCCTTGATTATGAAAGATGGGCAGTGCTTTGACTGTTGATTCAAAGTAGTGCAGTCTACTGAAGTGCAGAAATGATTGAATTAGTCAATTGGTGAGAAATTAATCGAACACAATTGTTGAAGTTGTTAAAAGGCAAATACCATACATTTGCTTGCTGTAGCGCCTCATTGGAGGGTTTGTTGTTTTTTCATTCCAGTGTGTATTATCTAGATTCTTTTTTTTTTTTTTTGACTGTTGGTCAGAAAAAAAAACAAGTAGCCATTTTTACTTATTCTAAATATGAGTGATTATGAAAACCTTCTCAGAATAATAAGAATAATCATTGGTTGCAGCCCTACCCCTTACTAGATAGAGAGACTGCCAGCACTTGTGTGCTAAATGAAATAATTTCCTCAATTGTTGCCTTCAAGAGAACACTGTTTTCATGTTGACAACAACATAAGATAGTTATTTATACAGGAAATATGAAATGTACTGTTTGTACACCATTTTCCACTGGCAGGGTTTTATTCCAAACCATTTAGGATGAGGTCATACATTAGTATAGCTTTTACCACGCTTGGAGAGGATGCTGTAGCTGTTGGCGTTGATTTGTTCAGTAGTACACTCACTTCCACACGTATGCTAAGTAGTCTATTTCATGTACAGCCACATTTTTGTTGTGGTGTCACAGGTTTACTGGATAGTATGTTGTTAAGTCCCAAACATGGTGGGGGAGAAGCTAACCAGCAGTCCTCACAGGGCTTTAGGAAAAAAAGTTTAACTCTGGTTTATTTATCACAACATACACAAGCTGTAGTAGGTGTTCATGCATGACGGACAGTTTACAATTTGCATTGATTAAAAAAAAACAAAAAAACATCCAACTTTTAGCCTTTGTTGTTGCAGGGTTTTTTAATACAGTGTTATAGACATTGTGATGAAAAGTTGGAAACCTTTCTCTGTTCACCGTCAGTGTCAAACAGAGTGCTTCCTGAGACGCATCCACTTCTTTTATCGGAAGTAACTGTCCAATGCTGGTTGAGCCTGCTTGTTGAATTTTTCATTGACTTGTGTACGTTTGTGTTTGTGTGTGTGTGAGTGGATGTTTATTTTGTACTTGAATCATGACTAGCTTTGAATAACTGAAGTGATGTCAGTGTTGCATTATTCAGGGTTGTCAATTGCGTATGTGTGTGTGTTCTTCCTCAGTCTACCTATGCTGCATTTCAGATTTTCTTAAAAGGTAAGTCTGAGTGAACTTTTCACCAGTTTGAGGATGGCTACTGTCTCTAGTTATGGTATAAATGCCATTTACTGTAACTATAATACTGTTCATGACAATAAAGTTTTTTATAAATGATTCTTAAATGAGCATGTGATTTCTAAGATGGGTGAAAACATCAATTACCAAGTGGAACTGAAACAGGTAAACACAAGCATGCAATTCAGTCAAGATTTTGGGGATTTCTGACATGACAAAATAACTTCCTGAGAATAAGTAAATCTGAAGTAAATCTTGTGACTTCACTTACTTGTCATGACTTGATTTGTTAGTACGCCTACTTGTAGATCTGCACTTGTTTTGTCACAGTTGATTGTATTTATCTAAAAACATACCTTTTCCTCAATGTGCTTCTGTACAACATACAACACCCTGTATACTTTGTCCTTTGACGGTGATTACAGGGAAGTAAAAGAAGGTAATTTTACATCTCTCTTCATGTGAATTTTTTTTTTTTTATTTGTTGCATACCAAAGTGCACCTGTCCAGGCTTTTAACCGCAGATGTACACACTCATTTTATGTTAAATATTCAGGATTTACAGCCACTAGATGCTACATTTATGTTGGTGTTGTTTGACATTTTGAAAGGATATTAAACTTGGTGAAGAAAAGCATTGTGAATTACTGTGCTACCTTAACTGCCTTCAGTAACTACCTTTTAATTAAGGCCTAACTGGTTCAAATTATATTATCAGAAAATATTTTTGTATCTTTTATTGTGGGTCACAGTGCATTCGTGGTCAAACAGGAGTCTGTTATGTTGCATTTGTGTACAGTGCTTTTTTTTGTGCAACATCATGCTGCAGGTTTTGCTTTCCTGATTGAGAATAAGCCACAGGCTGCGCCCAGTCAGTTACATTGTGTCCTTTATGCCAAACCTGCCAAAGAGCCTCTCCCTTCATCAAAACACCTCAACTGTAAGCCGCATTACAGTTTAGGGTAACTTTAACAGATTCACCCATTGGCAGACTCTACAGGGTTTTTGAAAGACTTACTGTCAGTTAGGCTTCATCTGTCACTGCGTAATGAAGACTTCTGTTGTTTCTCCAGCTCCTCCCCCCTAGGGCCATTCTGCAGGCAGAGTGCACAAAGACTTTACTTTCGTTTCTCTGTATCTCACAGCTAATCATAACAGCATTTTAAACCACATCTAAGACCTCATAATGAACGTTGAGGGCTGCCTGTGTCATCCTGTGTGTATCATTTGAACAGGCACATTATGGTGATTCATGTTTTGTGCTGATTAATGGAAATTACCCACAGAATAGATTATAGGTTCTGTGTCTGTTTCTTTTACTTTAACCCAGTTTTTTAGATTTGGGTAATTCATCCAACATCACATTGTATTTCTTTTTGTGTTTATACTTTTTCATTGATCCTGTGATTCTCATTGTTCCCAACTTTTTACCCTGAAGGTATTGTAAAGGACAGGAATAGTTTGTTTATTGTTATGTGTAAGTATATGGCTTCCTTATTGAGGTCATTGATGATGATATGATATATCATGTTGTACCAGAAGCTTTGGATGTTATTTTTCACTTCTTTTAATCTCTGAAGACTGTAGCATTGTCAAAATGTTAACAGACAGGACGAAGTCCATTCTGCATATTTGTTATTTTAAAGTGCTCCTAGCTATGATACTTGTTATCTTCTTAAATGTTTACCATTATGCATTGTCATTATGAGTTAACACTTTCACAAGTCCTGCAAAACAATAACTTGCAACTGAAAAAAGTTTCTGAATATCCTGGGGCCAGGAAACAAGTTAAAACTACTTAGGAGTTTCCCTGAGTATACTGTCATCGGCGTTAGGTTTCGCTTTCCTGATGGGGTAGGGCCCTGTTAGGGTGCATGCAAAAACATGGGACATATTCATCACCCTAAACAGAACACCTCAGCTGTGTGCTGCTAATAGAGAAAATACCATTGATAAAACATAAATAAATATATAAATATAGGCTTGGATATGGCTTCAGCAAAAAAGGGTTATGTAAGGAATATTTCATGTCAGTGTAGTTCAGGATTCCCCTGTCACTGCATAGTGATGGCTATGTGTTGGTCCTCCAGAGCCTCCCTCAGTAGGCCCACTTTTCTGAGTTAAAGGAGCCTTTACTTTCGTTTTCCCGTCTTGGCGTCACACAGCTGATCAGAGCAGAATTTAAAAGCCCCACCAACGGCACTGTACAGTGATAGTGGGCAAGGAGAAGCTGCAAACAGCACACGGTTCTCTACAGCTGACTGGTGAGTTAATAAAGGCCAACTTCCTTTCAAACAGCTCATAGAGAAATGACACAGAGAGGACAATTTATTCAGGATGCATCTCCCACAGAATCCTCATTTGTTTTCTCTCTACTAAGATCTAGCCGGACTTTGTGTTGTCAATGATCCAAACAGTTTTGATGTATAATCCAGTGTCTATTGCTTTCCTGCAGTATTTGGAATTCTATGTAATTCTGATGTGTTGTCAAACAGGAGTAACGTTAGGATGGCAGACTTTGATCTGTACACATACCAGGAGGAAGTGGTTGAGAGGGCTCTTCAGAGAGAGAACATAATCATCTGGCTGCCGACAGGAGGTGGAAAGACCCGTGCTGCTGTGTATGTGGCCAAAAGACATCTGGAGACCACTGATCGGGCGAAGGTGGTGGTCCTGGTGAACAAGGTATACAGAATGCACAAAACAGACAGGACGGACAGTACAGAATCATTTTCGTTATAATAACAAATACAGTTAAGGATCATTGTTGAACCAGGTGGCCAAATACAATGTTTTCAACATATTTTGTAATGCAGGTTCACCTTGTAGACCAACATTACAAGAAAGAGTTCAAGCCTCACCTGGACCAAAACTACAAAGTGGTGCCAGTCAGTGGAGAGAGTGACGAGAAGGACTTCTTTGGAAAAGTGGTGCAGAAGTCCGACGTGGTCATCTGCACGGCACAGATCTTATATAACGCTCTGACTAACATGGAGGAAACCAAACATGTGGAGCTCTCAGGTTAGTAAGAATGAGCTTCAACAGCTTCGATTATGATGTTGTTATGACAAGGTGAATTGACTCTTCATGGTTCCTTACAGACATTACTCTACTGATAATTGATGAGTGCCACCACACCCACAAGGAGTCAGTCTACAACAAGGTAATGAGATTCTATTTGGAGAAAAAGTTGAAAGGAGAACGTCGACTGCCACAGATCTTGGGTCTCACTGCATCACCGGGTACAGGAGGCGCCAAGATCCTAATCAGGGCTGTGGAGCATGTCCTGCAGGTCAGGGTCTATGTATTTGGCTTTTATTGTATTTGTCACTTGACAATGTGAGCTATCTGTCTGATCTCCCACAACTCCTTTCTTCTTCATCTCTCTCCCTCTCAGATTTGTGCCAACTTGGACGCAGCCATAGTCTCAACTAAAAACTATGCCCCTGAGCTGAAGAGGAAGGTACCCAGACCCATCAAATCATTTGACATTGTGGAGAAAAGGCCAGCGGTAAGCCAATTTGTCTCTTTCTTTTTAAACAACAAAAGCACTATTTATAGAATTCAGAAGAACTTACAGCTGATACCCAGCTGATCTGACCTGGGGACAATAAGATGAATGGGGTGAAAACAACATACTGCTTCACTGGGATTGTCTCGCATTTTAACAAACAAAAATTTATGTCGTCACAACGATTAGAAAGTTGCTATAAGTTGCTAAAAGACAATATTTTGTTCTTTTAGGATCCATTTGGGAATCATCTGAAATGGATGATGGAGCTGATCCACGAGTACATGAACTTACCTCCAGACTTTAAACTGAGAGAGTGTGGCACACAGGAGTATGAGGCAGATGTGGTGATTTTAGAGCAGCGAGGTAAGAACAGTTTTAACATTGTTGTTTTGAGGGTGTTCACTTGTGATGTTGAGGAGACCTCATTTGTCTTTGTGACACGGTGAGGCAAATTAAATGTAAATCAAATGTTAGCAGAAAGCAATACCATACGTTCTTTGTGAATTTCTTGGATCAGGGGTAAAAGAGGACAACAGACTGCTGGCACAATGTGCACTCCACCTCAGACAGTACAACGACGCCCTCCTGATCAACGACACCCTGCGAATGATGGATGCTTATTGCTCCCTGGAGGAATTCTACAGCACAAAGTTAACCAGAACAATCGACGGAACAGACCTCTTCCTGGTGGGACTTTTCCAAGGTGGGAATACGGAAAATTTCATCACTTGTCTTGATAGATTCGGGTGCATGATTTTCATTCATGCTGTAGCTCACAATGCAATTTTCACTAAGTAAGCAAATATAAATATCATTGTCTTTGTTACACAGAGAATCAGGTGGAGCTGAAGAAACTTGCATGGGATTCTCGTTACGAGAACCCAAAGATGGCCAAACTTGAGAGCGTTCTGCTTAAACAGTTTGGACAAGGCGTGCAATCAAGGGGGATCCTCTTCAGTAAAACCCGTAGAAGCACCTACTGCCTCAATGACTGGGTCCTCAACAACAGAGCCTTACAGCAAGCTGGCATCAAGGCAACCATCCTCACTGGGGCTGGCAATGGCAGCACTTACATGACACAGGTGTGTTGACATATGATGTTGACCTATGAGCTTTATGTCATCCGAATTTATTTGCAGCTTCACTAAGTTAAATGCTGCTCAATAACCTGGGGAAATTAACCCTGGAATAAACCTGAGGTTACAAGTCTCTGTGTTATCTTAGATTCAGATCTAAGCTTCAGGTCTCACATCAACAAGGTGACGAAAATATAATTTTTCCACCTTAGAAACAGCTAAAGTAGGGCCATTCATAGAACAATAAGATGCTGAAAGAATCGACTTGATGACTGTAATGCAGTTTTTACTGGGCTCCCGAAAAAACAAAAAAAACACTGCGAGACTTCAGCTCTTTCAAAACTCTGCATTTCTGCTGTTCCTCAGAACCAATAGGAGAGCGCACATCAGTCCAGTCCAGCTCTGCACTGGCTTCCTGTTACATTTAGAATTGATTTTAAGTTCCTCCTCCTTATATACAAAGGCCTTAATGAGTGAGGACCAAGCTCACTAAGTATTTTTAAAAGAAAGCTTAAAACTTATCTCTTCACCTTAGGCTCTAACTAGTTCTGTTATTTTGCACTTTGCTCCACACCTCTGCACTGGTCAGCACTGCATTCTATGTAATCCATTTTAAACTTAATTTAATTATTTATTTATTTCATTTATATTTGTTATTATTTTATTATTCTTCCATCTTTAGTGTTTTTAACATGTTTTATGTTCATTTTTATGATTTTTCATGTAATGCTCTTGGTGCATGTAATTTCTTTGTTGCTGCATTTCTTATATGAAAGGTGCTATACAAATAAAGCTCATTATTATTATTACTATTATTATTATTATTTTTTATCATCATTACTATTATGGATATGTGATTCTGTTTTGTATGACTTAGTATTTCATTTCTATATTTTCCTTGTAGAATGAACAGGCGGAGACAATCCGCAATTTCCGCGAGGGAACTCTCAACCTTCTGATCTCCACCAGTGTGGCTGAGGAAGGCCTTGACATCCCTGAATGCAACCTGGTGGTGCGCTATGGACTGCTTACAAATGAGATTGCCCAGCAGCAGGCCAGTGGACGTGCAAGAGCGCAAAACAGCCAGTATTCAGTGGTCGCCATGAGAGGGGGCCGGGAAGAGCGCAGAGAGATCACCAATGAATATCTGGAAGAGCTGACTGGAGAAGCTATCGCTAAGGTCCAAGAAATGAGCCTCCAAGAGTTTCAGAGAAAGGTGAGAGTGTGGAACTCTGTTCATTCTTATTCCTTGCTCTCACTGCTCAATGTTTCTACCATCACCTTACTCCTCTTTGTCTCCAGATCAATGAGCTACAGATACAGGCAGTTATTAGCAGTAGAGTTGCAGAGAACCAAAAAACAGAGAAGAGGAGTCGCTACACTGCTTCCAGTATCCAGTTATTGTGTCGAAACTGTTTCAAGTCTGTGGCATCTGGCAGTGACATTAAACTTGTTGACAATGCGCACTATGTCAATGTCAATCCTGACTTTGGGTAAGTTGGACTCCTTGTGGTATAAGAGGTCATCCAAAAGTGTATTCAGGCCAAAGTCTTTACAAAACGTCTTTACTGGTCTAATCATGGCGTCTGTTCTCAGGAAACACTACAAAGTCGGTGGACAGGTGAAGATTCCAAGAAATTTTGAGGACTGGGAGCCTGGGCGCACTATCAGTTGCAATTATGGCAACTGCAACAAGGTACAACGGACCTTCTGCCAAATATCAATTTAAAACGCAAAAACAGACACCGTTCTGCTCAAGGCAGTTCGTTGATAGAGCTGATGTTGGTGCTTGTTTCGTGTTGGGATCTGACTGATATTCTTATGTAAATTCACAGGATTGGGGATTTGAGATGAAGTACAAGAAGATCGCCCTGCTGCCCAATCTAGCCATTAAGAATTTTGCCCTGCAGACCCCTGATGGCAGGATAACTGTGAAGAAGTGGAAGGATGTCCAATTCAGTGTTGAGGACTTCAGCTTTAACCAATACTGCCAAGACTACTACCCTGACCTCCTCGATTGAGACAACAACAAGGGAGCCCTGTAGAGGGTTCTCCTCATATCACATGCCAGTTTTTTATCTTTTTCTCATTAAGAAAATCTGTCATTATACTGTTGCATAAATATGAACACGTGCCATTCAAAAATTCTCTCCACACGTGCTAGCACTTATTTGTGCTGCGGGGCCAATGAGGCAGCAGTGTGCTATAACCCATTACACATCGATCATGCTTGAAATTAGCATGACAGCTTTGTTTATGCCCAAGGTCCAAACTCCCTTTGCATGTTTTTGTGTGTCTTTTCCCTGCTTCAGCTCAAGTCAAGCACACAAACAAAGCAGAAAACGAACTCTGCTGTAACTTGAACCTTAATCATCACAAACACTTAACGTAACGTAATAACTAAGATGCTTCCTTATGAACTGTAGCTATTTTAAAATACTTTTAATTGGTAACTATTTTTTAACAGTAGTGTGTGTGTGTGTGTGTGTGTGTGTGTGTGTGTGTGTGTGTGTGTGTGTGCTGGTAGTTTCTCAAATAATGTAATTATTCAAATGTTTTACTTTATCATTTATTAGATTAGTTTATGTTGTTGCTGTATACTATTTTATATCTAAACCTAAAAATTCCTTGACTTGCCTAAAATATTATTTCATAATTAATTTGCCTCTGGGAACCACTAGGTGTCAGTGTTGGTTAGCAAATGTCCACACCAAGTCAGCTCCTATATTTCTTCTCTGTCTCTGTATCTTCTAACAAATGATGTGAATAAAGCCAGAATGGAAATTTTCTTTATTGCTCCTCAAACTGAAAACAATGAGCTGATGATACCCAGAGGCTGAGGTCAGTGAGTCTGAAACCCCAGATGTGCTGTAAAAAGGAGGATGAGGAAGATGAATGAGTAACTGTCCACTCACACCCACCGAACTTTGCTGACGCACACTTGAGCAAGGCACTTAGTCCTCAGACTGCTTCAGTGGAGTGCCTTGTTTGCTGCTAGCGCAACATGGCCTCCAAACGTGTGCATGCAACATCTGGAAAAGAGAAAAATGCAATCAGTTGACAGGAAAGGGAAAAAAGTATTTTACTGCTTTCATTCTGATATAAACAGTGTAACTGTTTCTTCTCTCTGGTTATGCAGAGGTGTTGTGTGCAGTAAAAAGATCCCTGAGTGTCTACAAAAGCTTCTCTTTAAAGGTTTTAAAATGTGTTCTGAATGTTGCTTTTACTGCAGCTCACTGTGCTGCTTCTGCATGACTGGATCAATAGAGGGTTATGTACTTCAGCTTGGATCATTTAACACCATCTGAACAGTCTACATGGAGGAATAGATCTATTAGACTTGCAAATGATCATTTAACACACTGGCTTCAAAGATATATAACTACACTGTTTCTTAGAGCTTGCACAGCATGATTTTCAGCTATCCCCAAAAGACAAATTTAGACCGCTTAATCATCTACAGTTTCATTTTGCTGCTGTTTTGTTTACATACATGAATCAAGCTTAATATACAGTAGCACAGCTCTGGATATAATGAGCAGTTTCCAAAACAAACCCAGATTATGAAACTAAAGCAACTGGCAAGGAAACCATTAATTTCAGTCTGGCAGCTGTATCGGGGAGATTCATTTTTGAAGCCACAAAACATCTTCTGTGCGCATCTCCGGGCAAGACATGATTAGGTCAGCCTCACTGTGTCACATGTGTTGTAATCCTTTCAAATCTAGCAGAGAGCTGGAGTCAGTAGTGCTGCCACGGACGTAATCACACTAAAAACAGGCTCTGTTCCGGTGTCATGCCTGACTCAGATTCAGGCAGGCACAGAGGAGCCGCACAGTGTATGATTTACTCTGATCAGGCTGAGGCTCTATAATCAACACTGATTACTTCCTTTTACTTTCCAGCTCAACACCCCATGCATCTTAATTGCAATTAGCTCTCTTCTGAAATTAAAGCAGCTTGGAGTAGTTGAGCAAAGGATGATAGTGTGTGTGTGTGTGTGTGTGTGTGTGTGTGTGTGTGTGTGTGTGTGTGTGTGTGTGTGTGTGTGTGTGTGTGTGGAGGTTTGTTTATGTGAATTCAGGGGATGCTGCCTCTGCGTGACTGGATCAATACAGGGTTATGTACAACAAACAATATGCTCCTTGTCATTCGTATCTAGGGCATGTCTGCCTACTTTCCCATCTAATACAGTACATGAGCACTAAATGAATCAGTTTGGAAATTCCTTGGCTTGTTGTGGGGAAATGCATATTAACTGTGAGACTGACGTTACGTAGTTTACAGAAAACAATGTCTGAAATTCACAATTTATTAGATAATTCAAAAATGAACTGATTTGCCAAGTCATAACACATGTGTTTGGTCTGAGATGAAGCTTATCTGCATGTTTCTTTCCCCCCACATTATTTGATAGAGATAGTAGAGAGTGACAGGAAAAGAAGGAGGATGACATGCAGCCAGATTCAAACCTGGACCACTGCAGTAAGATCTCAGCTTTGATAATGGTATGAGCTCTGAAAGATGAGCTACCAGGGCACCCCTGATCTGTATGGTTGGATGTTTTGGATGTTATGGATTTTTTTAATTAGAGGCAAAACAATTAGTTGATTATTTGATTTGTTAATCAACAGCGAAACTATTATAATAATCAATTAATCCTTTCAGTTTCAAACAAAACTTGCTTCTTCCAGCTTCTCCACTGTGAGTATTTGCTGCTTTTTCTGTCATGTATGAAAGTAAACTCAATATCTTTGGGTTCTGGACCATTTAGTTGGACTAAACAAGCGACCTGAATACATCACATGGGGCTATCAGAAACAACAACACAATTTCATTATATTCTGACATTTTATTAATAAAGTAATTATCCATTAATCTAGAAAATGATCAGGAGATTAATGTATAATGAAAACAATCATTGATAACAACCCTATCCTTAATTGCTTGGGTTTAACTTTATGTTTCCTTTAAAACTTTCTTTCCCAGTAATAATCAGTTGTGAACAGTTTTCAGTGGTCACAGGCTCCAAACATGAACCCTGCTCCAACCTGGGTGTCACCTGTGACGTGTGATTGACAGGTCGTTAGCATACACCGGTCATTAGCCTAATTAGCTGTTTGTAATGGACGCTAGGTGACCCACCGACCTCAGGTGTGTTGGACTCTGCATGGAGGGACTGTTACGGCAGAAACTGTCGACTTTGCCGGAGTTTCCGTTATAAAAGTTCCAGAGAAGAACAGGATGTTTATATTCAGCGGACATTTCAGTTCCTCAACACAAAACAAACTGAGCTGGTAAACAAGATTTAATGCAAGATGCTGCGCAGCGTGGCGCCGCCATTGTTGGAGTTTGGTTGAGCTCAGCTCCTGGTAAGTGATTCCACATTACATTATTTGCTACCTACACCTATTTTACTTGTGTAGCTTCTCGGTATTGGTAAATTAACGCCTTCCTCTTCAATACCACACACACACGCACGCGCGCGCGCACGCACACACACACACACACACACACACACACACACACACACACACACAAAAGACAGATAAACACATACCTTGGTTTTCCAATCAAGATGTTGTGTTGAATCAGTTTGATGCAGTTTGTGGTGCAGGTGTGTTGATGGCAGGTGGCGCCATCAGCTGTCAACACAAACTGAAGTTTGTTGTTGAACTGACCAGGATGAAGCTGCTCTTGTGTGTTTGCTCTGTTAGGCCCCTGTGTAGCTATGTGTACAGTGTGAGCACCGGGCCCCTCTTCAAGACAGCCACTAATGCGGAGTCTGACTTAGTTGATATTATATTTTAGTGGATGATTCCAAATCATCAATAACCAGACACCAGCTAGCCCCCCCCCCTTAGCCCTGTTGTTAATCCAGCCATGGTGTGGAGCCTTGATTGCATCTTGTGTATCACTTGATTACTTGAACTTTGTGCAGGCACAGAGTGATTTTTGCTTCTCAAATTGTTAATTTGAAAGATTATTAGATGCCTGTATAATATTGAGCATCTTAAAACAAAAATAAGAACAGTCAGGGGTCTACAGCCATGCTAGCAGCTCTTTGGCTGTATACTGACACAATGCCAACATGCTGATGTTAAGGTATAGTGTTTACCATATTTCACGTCTTAGTTTAACTTGTTAGCATGCTTGTATTTGCTAATTAGCACTAAACACAGTACAGCTGAAGCTGTAGTTTTACAGGTACTTCATCATAAACCAAAATGCTGGGCAAACTGAAATGTGACATGTGGGCACCAGATAAAAATTTTGGACATCACCAAGGTGATTGCAGTCCGTCCTCATGGGGTCACGGTTGTACACATTTCATGGCAACCCATCTAATTGTCTAGATATTAATATCAATTCCACAAATATGAACTGCATCATGATGCTAGGGAAAACCAAATTTCCATCCAGATGTTCCGATATTTAACTTTGGTGGATCATTAGGATGAAATCAGGCACATCCTTACATGTGTGACGGCACTTTAATTCATTGCACTTTACTCTGTTTAATATTGCACTTTACTGTCTTTGTGCTTGTTTTTTTGTATTTTGTCTTATTGTGTACACTGTAGCACTGAAGTAACAGTATTGTTCCCATATATAATAACATTGTTTATGGAGAGAATGACAATAAACTCTACCATAACCTTGACTCAAATAAAGCCATGCCCATAAGATAAAATATTATTTGTAACATATATGTTCCTTTTCTTTCTTATCCATTTAATCATCTTGTCACCACCCTTAAAAATGATCTTGGACCTCCCTAGGGGTGCCAAGGGATCCCAAGATAGTTTGGGGGCCGCTGCATTACATCATACAGTAGAGTACTGTAAATAATATTGATTTCTTGTGAAGGTGTATTAAGGGATGAGCCATGTCATTCAGTCATTCATTCATATAGATTTGGAAAAAACATACCTTTCTTTAACTTTTGAATAAGGAAATACTGTATGCATTCTGTGCATAAAATTAGTATGGTCAGACAACAGTACAGGAGTAGAGAATACAAAGCCTATCATCACTAGGTCAATTTCCTGGCAGCAGACAGAAGTCACACCTGTTAGGCCAGTGTCTCACACGAAGCAACACGTTCACGCTGTCAACAGTGTTGAGCACGCCATTGTTTTCTGCTTGTGTAGTCTTCACACATTCTCTCTCCAGGACTTGCGCTTGCACAGGACGCAGTCAGAGACAATGACAGACACAAATAACTCAGTACAGTACAGCAAGCCGGTCACCAGGACGGCCATTTCCTCTGGGAGCGCTCTACTTGTCTGAGCCAGCTGCTCGTACTGTCTGAGAGCTCGCCATTTTGCTTGTCGGCCTTCTTGCGGAGGTGATAGGACTTCATTGTTTCTATTCTCATGGCAACAGTGGAGGATCAGGTTGCTTTCAGTGACAAGATAGGCGATGACATTTGCATTGTCCTGCTGTGTGTTGTTATGTATACCATCTGTGCATTGTTTGTAGTTCAAAGTGGTTATAAAGCCGCCGACCAGCCTGTGTGTAATGTCAAGTGCTGTAAGTCAACTAAGTTTGGAGTCCTGTGGCTTTTGAGGGAGTGTGGGTATCTTTGACATTTCTGTTTGCTAGTGCAATTTGACCTCTTTTGGGACAGTGGTGCCTTAGCTGCCAGCAGAAAGCTCTCAAGTGAATTCAAGATGGGGAGTATTTTAGATTTTATACGGAAAATTCCTCTCCACATTTTAATTTCACGGTACATTCCTTTTTAACACCCAGATGCTTGAAAACATGTTTGTGTTTATTTTCAGGGCAACATTAAAGCAATTATAGTCTGCAGAGGGTGCATCTTTGTTGTCACAAGTCTCCTTTGATGGAGGATGTCGCTGTCTGAAGTGGACTGTAACTCTGGTGTTGGTCGAGACTTAACCAGGCTATTTCATGCTTTATTACAGAGTAGATAAAAGAGATGCTTGTCTTTGCTGTCTGCCAGCTGTGGCTGAGCTTTTGTCTGCTTTTCACTGTCTTGTCCCTTCTGCTGCCTTCCTTTCGACAGATCTGCCTGTGAAATTATTAGTCTAAAAACTCACAAATGAACTCCTAACAAGTTCTTAATCAGGATCTTTGACGCCCCCCCCCCCCCCCCCCCCCCACCACACACACCCACAGATTGTTCAGTTGTTTCACTGCATAAGA
Organism: Seriola dumerili; assembly: GCF_002260705.1. NCBI lineage: Eukaryota > Metazoa > Chordata > Actinopteri > Carangiformes > Carangidae > Seriola > Seriola dumerili. The sequence goes on along the minus strand of NW_019174299.1, from coordinate 5,775,362 downwards.
ATTCATTCCAAAAACCCAAACAACTGCTGCTGTCTGTGTTTTAGTCCAAAAAACATTATGACATATCAGCAATACAAATATTAGCACTCGCATCATAATGTCTGGGAGAAGTAGAGACTTCTGACAAAGTCGTGTTCTGTAGTCATTTTAGTGCTTCAGATATTTCTTCTGTGTGCGCCCATGCACATGGCCACGTTTATAGGTTTGGTTTGGACTAAAGTAAATGTCTTTTGGTTCTCCTTCCTTTTTCTCTGCCACTGACTGCAGTGTCACTCTAATCCTTGTTATTAATCCATGTTGAGTTGCTTTAAGTCATTCAGCCGGGTGAGGATTATTGTGGACTCCCCCAGCCCCCAGTTTTTTATTTACTCCTCTTTACACACATCACTGGAGGATGATTGAGCGTGGCCTTGTTTGAATGTGTATGTGTGTTATGTGGGATGGATGTGATGGTTAACTAAATAAATTCAGTTAACCTCTTAAAACCCATCCTTTTTAATGTAATTTTCAAATTACAATTGGGCAATTGGATGAATATATCGGCTATCAGCAACAGTCCATCACCAGTTGTTTTCTTTTGGGGTGATTTTTGGGCTGGTGAATTGGGGTTTGTCCAGTGGTAGTTGAGGGGGGCAGTTGTTCTCAAATTGTTTGGTTTAGGTTGTCTGGTTTGCTGGTTGCGTCGTTTCAAAACCAACATAATCCCAAATAAGTGACTAAGTATTTTGTTTTTTTGCTGAGCTCCTCCATGATTGCATGTGGGGACAGCCTCCCCCCACCCCCTGTGCACACAGCACATACCTATTCAAATATGTAGGCAATCGCCAGCTGTTGGACTGACGGTGGCCCAGCCCTAATTCAACTTAAAAATGTTTTTCACTTTGACCAAGACTGTGGTGGTGAAATAATTAGTCAAATAATAATTTAGTTAATTGACAACAACTTTAAGATAGAGCTCAAATAATTAGTTAATTGACAGAAAAGTAATCTTTTAATAATCAATTAATTATTTAAGTCATTCTGTAAAGCAAAAAATACCCTAAATTCACTGCAGAGTATTCTTCTATGCTGGAACACTACATATCTCTGGACTTCTGGTTGGACAAAACAGTTCTTTGCTATTTTGTGACATTTTATAACACAAACAATTTATCGATAAATCAAGAAATTAATCAGCATATTTATCTATCATGAAAATTGTTAGTTGCAGCATTAGTAGTAGTAGTTTAATAATCAGTTATGTTAATTATAATAATATATGATGATATTAATTTATACAGGAAACACGTCATTCCTTTTTCTGAAATATGAACACATTGGGTTCTAGAAACGATGATGGTCTACTGTTTTCTGTTCACTCTTTTAACTTTTATAGACTAGATAAAAAATACTTGTCAGATTAATCTATTAATTGATGGAAGTTATAGTTTTTTGCAAACAGGACACATTCTTGTCTGTTGTGCATGAGTGCTAAATACAAAATCTGCAAATTAGTATACAGTGTGTGTGTGTGTGTGTGTGTGTGTGTGTGTGTGTGTGTGTGTGTGTTTGTGTGTGTGAAAGATGGTGTGTGTAACAGCTGTCCTTATTCTCAAGGTATGACCAGGGGTGCTCTTATGGGCTCAAATAGTTGTACACACAAGAGGAACCCAAAAGCATTTGACTTACACAGGCTGTACCCGAAGTCTGTGCTGAGGGTATCGATTATGCCATGAAAACCTCAGTCAAGTCTTAGACATGGAAGCTCTAATATTTCCAATTCCAACTTCAAAAATGAGAAGAACCAGAATAATAAAAGTGACTGCTGCCTGAAAAGAAAGAGAGAAATAATGAAAATAGAACGAAGGGGCAGAGAGGAGAGGGTACAAAAAGGATTTTTTTTTTCAATTATTAAAGGGAGAATAAAGAGAGACAGATTAAGGCATATGGAAAGAGAGCCATGAATACTTTTATAGAGTGCAGGAAAATGTGAGGTTGAATTAGAGAGGAGGAACAGCAGCATATGTCCTGGAGGAGGAATACTGCCTTACGAAAGTGAAGTCGTTCATCATCTGTAACCTTGCCAAGACACAGGACTGACTCCCAGAGATCTGAAAGAAAGGGATGACGACAACAACAACACAGTCTCATTGGGCCAGTTCATAAACACTGTTGCAATCCCCAAGCAGCCCAGTCAAACTTAGAAAAGCCTTGTTTTTATGTACCAGTGGGAGCCAGAGATAAGTAGAGGGCTCATATAGCATAAAAAGATTTCTACAGATTTATGAGGCCCTGGCACAGTGAGCTATTGATCCCTTTCCCCCATATGAACAAGTCGAAGGAGAGTGGAGGCCACTGTAAACCTCAGAATGGTTTACTTGCATTTTTCATTTTTTGGGTTGTAGGTTGTGCTTATTTTCAATGTGACTTACTCTAAAGTGAAAAATAAGAGATTACTAGAATCACTGTTATCAAGGGCAGCGACAGAGGGTCCGGCATTGTGAAGAGTAGAATTGTAGAAAGCTTTTTATTGAAAATACTGTCATTTTTCAGTGTCTGTAGATGATCCTGAACAACAGGGCATTGTGACTGGGAGGGTTTCCTGTAGTTTGGTTTTTCAAGTCTCATTTTTGGTCATTTTAGAAAAAATCCATTTGCTTGTCCCTCCGTTGTGTCTGGGTGGCAACAGAAGTCTTGGCAAGATACATCAGTGGGGGAGTGAGTGCTTGTTTTGAATTGGGATTTACAGAAACAGTTCTTTAAAAGTAAAATTGTCTGTTTTAGGCAAATTTTTGCAGTTCTGTCCTGCTTTATTGGTACTTGGGCAAGTTTACATTCAAACCAAGCCAAACACGTTATCCGATATGGCATTACAAACACACTGGTTAGTCCTCATTCCAAAAGGCTTACTCTTATCTAAAGATAAAGGAGCTATTTGTAAGTTTTGCTATTGCTACATAGCCACCGTTAGCATTAACAGCTGTTTACTCACAAGTCTAGAAAAAACGTGAGATTAGCATCAAACTTCATTCCTTTACTCACCATTAGATGTGTCCAGCTGTGGAAAGCAACACAAGTGTTAACGCTTGTCTGCGCTAGTGCCGTCACTTTCCGATAGCGATTCCCTGTAGCCAACGATCAGCATGATCAGTACCACAGCATCCTGTCAATAAATGTTAAAAGTATTCAAAGAAATATAGCCATTTTCATCGTCGTCGCCAACATCATCAAAGTCATCATCACCATGAACAACACCACCAATAAAAACAAAAGCAGCAACAACGACAAAATAACAAATAGAACCATCGATCACGCTTCTGCAGAGCGGCAGGTCATGGGCTGCAGCTTTGCCTAATAGAGGCACTACATTAACTGCTGGCGAGTTTTGACAGATCCAATTAGAATGAGCGCCATACCTCTGCCACTGCCTTGCCCTCCAAGCAACTCTCACACATGCAGCTCTAAGGTAACATGGCATCCACGCTACTCCAGCTCATCCATGGTCTCACTAGACACTTTGGTTGTCCTTTGTCGTATCAAAGGGAACTTCATAACTTGACCAAGTAGCAGTTAGCGCCACCATCCAAACATGAATAGTTGTTTCTGTTGTTTTTCTTGGCTTTGGATATTCTCATAAAAATAATCATCCAGTGTTCATGTACAGTACATTACTACATTACTAGAGTTGTGTTTCCATGCTGAATACTTTTCATGCTGCCACCACACGCCCTTTTTCCGCATCCCTCAAAATGTCTATTCCTGTCTTTGGTAAAGCTGCTTTTCTCTCATCTATCCACAAATGTCCAAATGATAGGTTTTGTGTCTAAGGAGAAAAGGGAGTCATGCTTCACAAGACAGAACACAGCAAAACATCTGACTCCTGCCAAGGAGAGGAAACAAAGCAGGCTCATTTTTGCAAAATCTATTCTTTTGTCCTCATCTGAGGCCTGCTTTCTTTGTGTACCCTTCACTCTCCCTCCATCCGCAGTCCTCCCTCTCAATTATTCCTGAGAAACAACGTACTTGTCAATCTTTTCCTTTTCAATAGCTAATAGTCCATCTATCCCCCTCTGCCCAACAGTCAAGCCAATTAATTCGATCAAGCTGTTGAAAGTCATTTTCAGTCGCAGCGGGAGGGCAGTGCCAGACTGAGAGCGCTGACTCACTATATCCATTGTTAAGAGAGGAACAACAAGGAGTAAACCAAGGTAAATTAGCCTGAATGGATCCAGAAGTAATTTTATATCTGTACCGTTCAATTATGTTTTTGTGTGCATCATTTCCCTGTTATTTCTGCCCTATCACAGTACATTTATGCATGTGCACATGGTGGTTCACTTTTGCAGCTACATTCAGTGTGAAACGTGGCTGGACGTTGGCATGAATGTCTTGTCAGTGTGAATACTAGAGGAAAACCTACAAGATTATGAGAAATGATGTTTTCAGTCTATAGCATGGACTTGACATGAGTGTGTAGAAGGCAATTATTTTCAGTTGTTGTACCATACCTGTACTCCCTATATTTTCTTGCTTGTAGAAATTAATTGAGCTCTCTGGAAACATTTTCCACTTGTCAGTCTGTTCTGTCTGAACAGCTTTTCTTTTACTTCCTCAAATGCAAACCTCTGAGAAGATGGAACCTCCGTCACAAGTGCATTGAAAGATGATGAGTTGTCCAAATTCTGTTGAACGAAATTTGTGTGTGAATGATATTTTTTTTTTTTTTTTTGCTGATGTGAGCTATCAAACCCCTCATGCAGGCCTTTGATGTAGCTCTCCATTGTCTTGCAGAGCTGCAGGAAATTGAAAGGGAAGATCAGGGGAGCGTTAGTGAAGGGGAGAAGAGGTGGAGGACGGGAGTGACGCGCAGCACGTCAGGGTTTTCTGGGACACAGCACACGGAAATGAACTAGCCTTGCATGACCTGCAGGAGCACGCTCTCAAAGTACGAGGATATTCAGAGCAAGAGAGGCAAGAACAGTTGTTTTAGAAAACACAAGAAATCAAATAAGTGATTTTTTTTTTCTCCTTCACTAAAAGGACTTGGGGCACAAATCCAGGTTTAATATTTCTGCAGCATCCTTGCAAGCCCACGCCGCCTCTCACCGCTGCATCCAAAGCTCGATTCTAATTCAGAGAAAACATTAAACCTTTGGAGAATCGCACAAAAAACACTTGCTCAGTCTCCCTCGAGTGTTGAAAGAGTAAAGTTTTAATGTGACCGGAATTTGATTTGAAGCTCTCAGTGACTTCAAGAAGGGAGAGAGGCTTCTTTTCTCTAAATGTCATTCTTTTCAACACTGTAAGTGCTTTCTCCCTGTCTGTCAATTGGAAACACACTTCCCCATATTTCTTCCCGCGCTGATAAATTATAATGACAGTGCAAACAGGCTGTTTCAGGTTGGGGAGTACAAAGTGGTTGTAGGCAAGGTTAATAAGTCCATTTCTGCTCTTTAGTGATGCCTGGGAAGTGAAATTAGCATTTTATTTTAACATGGCTGTCACATATTTTTGTGATTATATTTGAATATTTCAACCATATTTCAAGATGTGATTAGTATAGGTTTGTCCATTAATGGCTGTAAATACTGAAAACATGATGTTCCTCTTGTTATATCTCATTAGCCTAAATTTAAACTGGAGATGTTGTTTTTGTCCTAATAGATATGAACAACTTGTTTAGGTATTTATAGTGAGTTGGCTCCTCACTGCAGGAATGAGAGTAATTTCATTTGAATTTGTGAAGCCAAGCTTTTCCCTCATGAGTCCAGCTTGTTTAAATAGAGATGAATACAGAGGACAATGGCAGCGGTCCGTTACATCAAATTGACAGATAAGCAGTGGAGGAGTGCAGTTCATTTTTCCCCCCACTATTGTGCTAAGGTAGAGTAGAGACGGAGGTGGGAAGTGTGATGTGCAACGTGGCAGGTCAGACACGGGAAAGTGGGTTTGCTCTGGCGGGAAATGGCTATTTACGTAGCTGAAAATGGAGTGGGCCTTTCTGACATTTTCATAGCCCTGCAGGCAAGAGTAACCTTCAGCAGAAAACAGAACGATTAAAGAAACGGGGGGGGGGGGGGGGGGGCAGAGCGAGAGGTGGGGCAGAAAGCAGGGGAAGTGATTGCATGGGAGAGTTCGAAAATTACTGGAAACTGAGTTTGGTAGAGGGGGTGCAGAGAGGGAAATAAAGATGGACAGACATAGACAAAATTATTTGGAGGTCATGGGAAGGTGTGAGAGGAGAATACAGAGTACAGAGATTGGCAGGTAAAATCAAGAAAATAAAGAATAATGGAGCGCAATGCTGGACAAGGTTAACAGAATACTTGCATCTAATCTTCAACAATAACATTTAATATACAACATATTTTCTGCCTTTTTGGAACTGCTTTACACCTTGTTGCACCTCTTAAGCATTTCTATCGCACCATGCAAATCATTCAGCCTTGAAATGTCTGTGCTGATGTGACATGACAGAGAAATTATGCATGTATAAATCATAATGGCCACCCACACCAGCTCTAGTTAATATTTCAGTCTTCAATAAGCTTGACATGGTAATGGGCACCATAAAGTGTCCTCTCCCCTATTATTGTCTTGTGTGAGTGAACAACTGAATACAACCAGGTATCTGCATCAATTACTTGTGTCACACCGCGTTACCTCAACTTTCAATCACGTGCAGTCAAGGTTTGCAGATTTCTGCGGTACAATGAAACCATGTTAGAAAAGGACTTTTTAATTGTGAACAAATAACAATAAACAATATTCTATTGGTAGATGCTAGTGGCCACTCTCTGTATTAAATGACTACTCATTGTTGAAAAGTATATATAAGTTCTCAAAACCAGATATATTCTGTGCTTATAACTAAGGGACATGAAGGCTGGTGTCGCCATACGTCCATCCAGCATACACTGGATAAGACTAAGAGCAGCAGAACAGCCATGTTAGCAGCTCTGTGAGGCTGCACACACACTGATGCTTTGAGCTAAATGCAAACATTGCTCACTAGGACAATTGTAGCATGGTAATGTTAAAAAGGAATAACGGTCAGTGTTGTGCAAGTTCACATTTCACCGGAGCTAGCTCAAAGTTCAGTTCACAAAGGTTAAAATGAGCTAGTTCATGTTCGTAGTTCATAATTTTGAATTTGAACCAAGTTCACAGTCCAAACAAATGAACTACTTCACGTTCATTTTTTCTGTTTTTTTTATTTTTAAATTCTTTTTCACTAGAACGTCCTCCTACCCATCCATCCCAACCTCAAATTGCTGTCTCTTCTCAAACTAGATGAAATATTGTGTATTACTATAGAGTAATTACTCTAGATTACATTTAAAAGAGCAAAAAAGACAATGTGAGTATATGTTTTATGTGTATATGCTGCGAGTTTGACTCAGGTGGAGGAACTTTGTGGCTGTTGGTTCATGGCCTGACCCTTTCATTATTTCTTGTGATCATCATTCACTGGCAGACATTTCAAAAGACGGTTTGGTCGGATGCTTCAACTTGATGTGTCATTTGAAATTTGTTACTGATGTGGTTGTTTATTCACCCGGTGCTAAGACTTTTTCTGTTGAAATCTGAACTGATTTGTTCATGAAAGTCTTCAAATGTTCATATGAACTGACTTCAGCAGCATCAGTAGCTCTGTTGTTTGTATTGCCAGCACTAGATAAGGCACCTGACTCACGCTGGGTGCTGTAAACTCTTGCGTGCGGCCGTAAAACACTGTTTTTTTTCTTCTGTGGCTGGTTTCACAGAGGTATTTTAGACTGGTCTGTAGTGTTGGTCCACTCTTCATTTCATAGATTAATCTACTGCAAATCAGACTGTTTCATAAAAATAAAGACTGACTCATTTTAAGCCAAAAATATTAAAATCTTACCCCCAGGCTAACTGAAGTTTAAGACCCATGTTACCATGGCAACATGGTAATCAGTGACACCTGCGCTGACCAGTAGCACCAGTTAACAAAAAACAGGAAAACATGGCTCATAATTTGTGGTTTGCTAACATTGTTATGGAGAGAGCAACGAGAAGGAGGACAGAGTTTTTAGAGACAGCAGTTTTTTGTTTTTTTTTTCTGTTTATTGTTTCACTCTTCAAGTAAAATGTCTTTGTCACTGTTGAATTCTTCCAAAAGACAAACATTTTCTGGGGTAAACAGAGCTGAGTGGGTGGATGTGGTTCCTCGGTCGGACATTTTTTTTTTATATTGAAAAAAGTCCCAGAATTCATTGTACCACAGTCGAGCTTAAGATAGGCAAGAACTAAACTGCTTTGTGCAGCAGATGAATTCAGACGTCTGTCTGAAGTCTGACTATTTGTTACATTTAAGCCACATTCAAAGTCTGTCTGTGTGAAACCAGCCACTGGTGTTTGTTTTGGCAGGTGGCAAAGACCTTTTTGTTTCACTACTGTCTGGTGTGTGAGTGTTGTTAACTCTTGCCTGAGTGAACGACACTCATGTTCATTAGCAGCAAACAGATATGTTCAGTTCATCGTTCACCAAAAAATGAGCATGTTCAACAAGCAGCGCTCATTTCACGCCTTCATGCACAACACTGGTAATGGTTACCATGTTCACCATCTTAGATTAGCATTTTATCATGTTAATATATTAGAATAAACATAGTATTTTAGCAAGTGTGCAGCCGAGGCTGATGGGAATGTTATTCGCTTTCGGTTATAACCAAAAATATTTGACAAATTTAAATATGAACTAATCACGAGAGGAAGCATTGAAGTAATCACCAAAGTTATTAGAATTCATTCTGAGGTTGATATTATTGGCTGCCAAAAGTCATGACAATCCAATAGTCATTCAGCTTTTACTCAACATCACAAATGTCAATATCTTGGTGGCGCTACAGGAAAAGTCATCCTCTGGGCACTATTAATGGCTGCACAAAGTTGAATTGCAATCCATGTCATAGCTAATGAGATATTTCAGACTGACAGACCGCCACTGCCATTCACAGAGCCATACCGCTAGCATGGCTAAAAAGCAGGATAACACCCTTGGCAAGTTGCTTGTCCATCACAAGGCCACAACATAGACAAACACAGCTCACACCCACAGGCCAATTTAGAGACTGTGGAAGGAAACCCAAGCATAAACCCATGGAAACATAGCAAGAAAGTAAAACACCAAAACAAAACATCAGAACAAAAATATTATTACTGTGTGAAAATGTTGTGAATTGCAATTACAGGCAGCATGTGGATATCTCTTTGTATGTTCTGGCCTCTTTCTATGTAACACCTCTCCTCCCACTCATTTCCTGATGAAAATGTTTAACTTAGTAGTTGTTACTACACTATTTTGCTGGATGAGAACTTATCACATGATGATCAGACAAAAAGAATTGAGGAGAAACTGGGAGAAAGTAAATGACTTCCATGTGGCTGTGTAGCCAGAAGAGGGCTGATCATATCAGTAGATGCAGCTAATAGACCCTGATTATGAGCAGCCTCATTTCGTCCAAATTAGTCTTTTGCTGAGCTGCGAAGAGTGCTAGAGTATATTATTTTTCTTTTATGCACGGTTTTTCTTTTGTAGTACAACATTGTCTCCATAATGAGAAACTTGGTGAAGACACAAATGTGTTCAACTTATCTTTGCATTTTCTTTCCTGTAAATCTGTCTCTCTGTAATTAAGTGAGGCTGTGGGTTCATGAGCTAAGACTGTTTCATTACTTTTGAATAGGCCAAGATGGGCTGATATGGGTGCGAATGAGATATCAATATGTGCACTGTTATTTGAGTATTAATTTTATTCTACCATTCGCTGCATTCACTATCCTCCCAAGGCTTTTTCAAAGAGATCATTTGGTGATTCACTTGCTCCTGTTGAGGCCAAACTTTGGTTTATTTTAAGCTCTAGCTACGAGTTTAGATTGGCTAAACATGAAATATCAAGAATTCCCTGTATTATTGAAATAAAATATTAGTCATCTTATTGAAATCAATAAACGGCCATCTAATAATGGCCAGAAAGATGGAGTGAACACAAGTGTTTTATGGTTTATTGACCATTGGAGAGTTTACAGTGCAACAGAGAAGAGGTGTGAAGATGGCTGCCGCATGTCACTTTGACAATTAATCCTGTTGAGACCCGGTCGGCAGTCATCTATAATGTAGTTTAAAGAGTATAAATGCATCAGTTTCTACTCAGTGAAGTGCTTCTCTGGACTCTCATGCAGGGGTCATTGCCCAGACCCAGAAGATGAGCAGTTCGTAGCTGCGTTTAGATTACTCTCAGCCGACTGAATACAATAAACCTTTTTTAGACTGTAGAAATATGCTCACATAAGCTATACATACCAGAGGGTGAGTGTCCTGGTGAACTGACAGTGGTTCAGCTCAGCGGCAGACTCCTCTGAGTAAAAGGCGTGGGAATAGTCATTCCTACTTATTAATATGTATAGCTTTTGCTTCCTCGTTACTCCCTGTGGAATAAAAGTCTGATAGTGTGTAGTGGTAGTGTGAGAGCTCGGAGACTTTGCTCCTCCGTTTGGTGCTGTGTCCCCCTCGCTTGGAAAAATTCCATGAAAGTCACTTGCAGCTCTGGGAGGTTAATTGCCAAGTTATAAATCAAAAAAGACAGTTGGGCTATGGGTGCTGTTGGCGTATGGTGGCAGTAACTCATGTTATGGCAGAAGACAAAATCCTACAGTATGTCGGGTTTGTCATTTAATGCACTAATATTAATATAGGTGATCTCCGTTTATTGTGACAAAAGAGATCAGTAGTAAAATCCTCCAGTCAATTGCGAACATGTAACTTAGCCCCTACACAAATTAAATGACACAATATGTTAGTGTACTACACAATAAATTTAAGATAGCAATTCAGCTCATGAATGTAATTTAACAGAAAGGCTAAAACACGGCAAGTTCTCCGATCGTTATGTTGTTGCTTACTGCTCCCGTGGACTAGGCCTACAACAGCAAAGAGGGGGGAGGTAAAGGCGGGAGACCCCTCTTCATAGTGGAGACTCTGGAGGGCTAACATGTCATGCTATGCAACTATTAACACACATTTTGTTTAATTATAATAACTACATATTACTGCTGTATAATTGACTCTATTACTCAGGTAAATAGGACCTGATGAAGTCACGTAATTTTCGTCACATTGAAACCCTTGTGTGATGTGTAAAGGTTTATAGTGTGCATAATCCAATCAGTGCACATCTGCCTTCAAACACTTAACGCATTCATTTCAAAATACTGATGAGTTTGTTTAAGGTGCTCATCCAAAATTCATTGTATCATTTTAGAAATATCGGCAGTTATTGTAAATCTTTTTATGCCTCTGCGCCAGCGACAGCCAGGCCATCATGTTTTCAAGTTGTCCGTCCCCCCTTTTGTACCATTCTCTTGAACGCAATATCTCAGTAATGCTGTGAGGAAATTTCTTCACATTTCGCATAAACGTTTACATGGACTCAAAGACAAAGTGATTAGATTTTGGTGGTCAAAGGTCAAGGTCACTGTAACCGCATGAATCAGGTTTTTAGCCGTAACCAAGCAATTCACACAGCAATTATGACAAAATTTCACACAAATGGTTAATATTATATATGATTCTGGATGAACAGAATGTAACCTGAAACTAGTCTGAGTGGCGGAGGCATACAACCACGAAGCAGTAATTCTAGTTTAAAAAGTAAGACCAAAACATTTGCATACTATCAAGAAAAGCTGAAGCTGGTTGGAGTGAAACCACCACTGACCAACTGATACTTCTGTAATGATGTTCTATAATTATTCATATTGGATGGCATTACATCCATCATGTGCCACTAATAGTTTAGTAAATGTTTTTCTTGAAAGATTTTTTACCTACAATATTTGTTTAATGGTTGGAAAAATGTTGAGTTGAGTCTTAATTTATTAAAAAAAACATCAATTGAACATTAAACTCTGAGCATCGAATGAATAAAATATGAAAATAGAATTAAAATTGGCACTGACTGAATATTTGATTTTTAATAAAATGCCAACATTGACCTCATATATCTTATATTATAACTAACTATGTAGATTTCTCCTTTTTTAATTTGCTGCACTTCTCTCATATCAAAGCAACAGCTTCCCCCTCTCTCCATCTTCAGCAGTGATTCTTCATTTGGTAACTGTCAGTCATATATGAGTCTGTCCCACTGCAGGCATCTAGAATATTGATTTGACCTAGATGGACAACTGAAGTCTGACTGACACTGTCAGTGGTGCAGATTATCAAGCAATTTCTCTTCCAGGAAAAGGAAACTGTAACGAAGTGTCTTCTGCACTGAAACGTGTTTGTTTTGATGTGCCTTTGCCTTTTATCCTCTTACCTAAGTCAGTGTGCGGCCCGCTAATTTGTACCAGCCTATTTTGCCATTATTGCCTCGATGGCCAGCCAACGTAATGAGCTCAGTGGTAATCGCACTGGACCCTTCTAATTAAAACCAATGCCAAGGGCAAGTGACCATGAACGGGGCAACGGAGCTGTGCAAAAGTAAACCATAACTCATGTTGCAGTGGGTTATGGGATTTTAAGTGGGCTCCCATTTTTTTTATACACAGCACATTAAATCCATGACTTATTTCCCTTTGAGCTCAGTGTCATTACAGTGCAGTAGCCAGGTATACAACAGTCACACTGGAGTGGCACTTTCCACAGAGCCGTGAAATATCATTATTGAGAGCTGCCGTCATTCAGAATCAGGACTGAATGTGTAAAGAAAAAAGTGCTCCTAACAGTGGAGTATTGCGTCTGGGAAAAGAAGGACATTTTACCATGAAGAGGAAAAACCTGCCCTCAGATACTGTCAAAGGACAGCACAGGACACAGCATCAAATGAGCCCAGAGTGTAAATTTGCTTTAAGATGCATGTATGAGTAAAATGGAGTTTGTACATATTCTTTTTAAATGGAAAGATAACAACAAGTCTTCTTCTTTTACAAAAGATGCAGAGTGAATCATAGAGCCGCACACTGTTATAGAGAAGGTGAACACAAATGTGTGTGAAAATCCAAAGGAAATGTTGGATCTAAGTGGAGCCACTCAGCAGGACTTTTCCTGCATTCCTCTCCTTTTTTTTAACCTATCATTTCCATATTCCTGTTTTTCCTTCATATTCCCGCCACCCTCATGCTGAAGTTAATCAACTGCCTGGAGTGTCATCGGTCCTTCGCCTGCTTTTCCTTTTGTTTTGCTCATGTCTGAATCTACTCGCTCTGGTCCATCAAAGGCTCCATTTAAAGATGGGGTTTTAAAGTTCATGTTGAATGGACACAGCTTGGCACTTCAGTTGCTGTGGAAACCAGGTTGACGCATGGACAGGTTGTTGAGAACAGTGTGAGTGGGAGTGTGAGAGGCTATAGAGACCTGTCAAGATTTATGGATTTGCTGTACAGTTCTACAGACCTAGAGGTGATTTATTTATTTAAAGATTATACAGTATGTTTGTATGCAGATACAGAAAACACAAGAAGAAACAGTACATTAAATGCATTACATGGTAATGAATAATTTTCTGCCTTATTATTCTGACAGATGTTTATGACAAGACTTTATAATATACATAAGTTATATTTAATATGGAACTTTAAAGTAATAGTAGGGAAACAGCTAGCCTGGCTCTGTCCAAAAGGTAACAAAGTCCACCTTCCAGCACCTCTAAAGCTCGCTAATTAACTGATTATGCATCGTTTGTTTAATTTGTTCAAAAACTAAAAGGTAAAAACAATTTCTGTTTCATGGGGTGTTAAGTACTAGACTTATTTCTTGGCCAGGAGAAGTCTCTAGGAAGTGACTGGTCCCGGCCAAGAAATAGTCAGACTTGGGTCCATAACCCCCAGTAAAACTGCAAATCCTAATTTTGACACATTGAATTTTTGTACAAGGCAACACGGTGAGACAGTGGTTATCACAGTGGTTATCACTGTTGCTTTTAGGGTTGTCAAAAAAATCGATACTCGGATACTAATCAATACTAATCTAAAAATTAGTATCGGATTAGATACTGATTTGCAATAGTATCGATACCAAGAGTGCTGTCTTCACCTCCTCTGGTTGAAACACAACTTCATACAGCACCACTGCAGACAGGCAGGCACACAGCCCCTCCGCTCACTAGCAGCTGAACACATGAGCACTAGTTGACAGTCACAACACTGAGCTGGCATTGCCAGCGTAAAACTAAATTAACAAGCGGTGCTGCTGAAGGACCTTCGCAACCCGTTTTAGTTGAAATTGGAAAAAGTGCCGTTTGGATTATTTTTGCATAATTATGTTACCTGGCCAGCAGCACACATTAACGTTAGCCGTTTAAATATTAGCAATTAGCCAATAGTCACATTAGCTGTCTGTTAGGTTATCATTAAGCTAGCGTCTAGCGGCTATGGCTAATAATAAAACAACTAATGTTAATGTAGGAGCTAGGCAGCAAACGTTATCAGTCCTGCCCGTCTGTAACATTAATAGACGGTGTTAATTTAACAGGATAACAAAATTATTTGCGTCTGAAAAGTGTTATATTTCTGTTAAAGTCCCAGGTTGAAGCCAAGAAAACTCGACCAGCAACTAGACAGAAACAGCGGCAGCCTACACTGCCAACTCTATTTGATCAGCAACAAAAATATGGTGTCAAATCACCAGAAGTACAGAAAATAAACAGGGCTGTAGCCGAATACATTTACATGTCATATATATACACCTGACAGTAAGGTTACTGTTGTTTTTTTTGCACTACCTCAACCTAAAAATAATGTTGTCATTGATGTTATTGTTTGTATTGTTCTAATGTTTATTAAAAAAAAAGGGTTAGGGTCATTTTTTCTCCCCATGGTATCGAAAATGGGTATATCGAGTATTTCCTGGGTGTCGGTATTCGGTTTGAAATTCTACTATCATGACAACCCTAGTCGCTTTACAGTGAGAAGGTCTTGGGTTTGAAGACATGCACATTAGATTCATTGGTGACTCTAAAGTGCCCATAGGAGTGAATGTGAGTGTGACTGGTTGTTTGTCTCTATATTTCAGCCCTATGATAGACTGGTGACCTGTCCAGGTTGTACCCCGCCCTCGCCCAATGTTGGCTCCAGGAATTATGAGGCATTGAACTGGCGTTTGGAATAACTTTATTCCCAAACACAATTCCTGACTTTCCACACTGCTACTATCCTAAGCTCATCTGGACACTTTTCACTGACTACCTGTAGCGTGTAGTATTGCTGCGGCTGCAATAGCATGCGGTACCTTCTCACTCACAGACACAAGAGGGAGATCTACTTCCCATGACGACTTGATGACAACATCCCACACACAGGTTACTCTGCCTTTAAAGGGGAAAGCTGGGCTGAGCTGTTTGCCTCTGTTTCAAGTGTTTGTGCTGAACTAAGCTAACAGGCTGCTGGCTGTGGCTTCATACTGTACAGACACGAGTGTGGTATCGATCTTCTCATCTGATTCTTAGCGAGACAACGAGTAAATGTATTTCCCAAATTGTCAATTTTTTCTTTTAAGGGGCTTCTCTTCTCTTATCATTGCTTTTCTTTATATTGGTCGTTGCCTTATGATGATGACCACCACTGGACAAATGTTACAGCTTACCAATCTCTTTATTTACCACTATAAGCAGTCTATAATGAGCACTGTCTGCACTGAAAGGGCAAGTTGCGCCAACAGTGTGGTCTGGAACCATGTGAGGCAGGTGCACACTGGTTTCATGGGGTGCAGGGTGACCAGCCAGATACCTCTTAGGGCTCTGAATTTGGCTTACATCCTGCCCTTTAGCCATTACCAGTGGCTCAGCGTGCAGGCAGAGAGGACTTGCACTGGAGCTTGGGAAACTAAATGATCAAAAAATGAGACAGGAGTTCTGGCACGTTTGATTCTTCAAAGACTGAACACCAATGATTAATTGAAAAAAAATGATGAAGGACTTTCCGGGCATCTTCGAGGTGGGAATGGCTGGTGTTAGTGGGGAGAGACGGCGGTGTTGTGTTTCATTCACTGTGCTCCCCATGATCTTGACTGTGGGTTATTTTTATGATCACTGCTTGTTTGAGTGCCAGCACATTTGCATGAAGAAGGACATATCTAGTGCTCATAAATAGGAGAGCCATGAGTATCCATCACCTTACTGATGACAGCATGTCCTCTTTGCTTTTCTGTCAGTTGGAGTCATGCTACTGTAAAGGGGCTGCGCACATTGTAATCAAGGCAGTTGCCTTTCTGTAAATCACACCAGATTAAAATCAGTACGAAAGCCAATAGGAAAATGAAATTTAATGGTGCAACTGGACTATAAAAAGGCCCTAAAACTGGTATTTAAATCGTATCATCAGCAAACTCAGCATACTAAACAATGTTTTTCTTGGCTGAGGAGAACAAGGCTGGCACTGTGGTATGTTTATTGTCCCTGCAGTAACTATTTTGGAGTCTGGGAAACTGTTCAAATCTGCCAGCATAAACACCTCAATGAGTAGACTATACACTGTCTGTCACATTAGGGATGACCAATGATATTCACTTTCAAGGCAGATAAACATGTCAATGCAATATAAGGTCAAATGCTACTGTTGTGCTGCCAGTAATTATTTACAGGCACATAAATGTCCCAAATTAATCAGTGCATTGATTTGTTCTCTTGTATGGAAATTTAACTCACTTATTTTTGGTGGAAAATAATAAAGATCTGAGTGGTATGACACATAAAATACACATAAAAGCATGTTTGGGGAGAAAGAGAGATTGAGAGAAAATGATAAGAAATTAGACAGTTTTGTCACGTTGTATATACTTCAAATTTACATTAGACTGTACTATCCATATCGTTATTGTTAATTATGGGGACAAGTGTAAGACAGTTTAGGTCTGGACCGTGACTGTTGCTGCTGGAGCTGCACCATCTGTGTGAACTGACCAGAGTTAAGTCACAATCAGTGAAATAGAGAAGACATCTGCCCGTGCATTTCAAAATAAAACTCTATTTAATTTACGGTTGTTAGGTTATAAAGTCAGTTCAAAAAAGAAAAGAAAAGCAGTGTAAAGCCTGTACACTACATAAATGTTGAGTTGTGTTGTAAATGGTTTGCTATAGTGCAGAAGCTTTTTAGTGGGTTCCAATGATAAACATAGCCTCCTACAGGTCCTGGGGAAAAAAAAGTTAAAGATAAAAACAATAAAAACAAGTCCAGCCGTTGAGTACGTTTGTTTTAATGTTTATTCTCAATTTAACTTCACAGCTGTGGCGACAGATGGTTCTCTACCGGTGCAGACACATTCTGTGCTTTTATCATGAAAATACTTTTTCCGGCCCGAGTTTGCCTAACTGCGACTGACTTGACTAAACCGCTGCGCCGGACAGATCTGCTTTTTGCGCTGGCAGCCAGTCTTTACCAATCTGTTTCCAGTGTTGCCGAGCACGGACGAGCACCGGGAAAGTCGGAAACGGAACGGGACCGGTAAGGCGAAGCGCTTTGTGTCCTCTCCCATTGTCACACGTGAGAGTCAATACTGTCTCTGTAAAAAAAAGTTTGGATTTGGCTGAACTGAGACCTGATGCGGTAGTTTCAGGTGTACGGTTTTGCTGGTTTCTGAAAGGCAGGAGTAAATTTAACATTTATTGTGGTAAAGTTTTATTTCACTCGGTGCTTGGACTGGTGGATTAACCGCGCGTGCGGTCTGGAAAAAGACTTAATTTTAGAGTTTATGCGTAATTGCGCATCAACAGCACCAGACGTCTAATCCCCTTTTACACACTTGTCGTCCCGTAGGAAAGATACTTTGAAGTGGTTTATGGAGGATAAAGGAAGAGGTTATTATACTAATATCACGGATTAATGAATAAATAAATAAAAAAGAAACAAGATTATAAAGTCATTATGCCGAGATGCTGTAGCAGTGTAAGAGTTTTTCCCGTTCTCGTTGGTAAATTCTAACCAAAGAAGCGGTTGGGTGTCCTACTACTTGTACTAGTTATTCATATTCATAGTCAGCTGCGGGTCGATATTGGAAGCATTTCCTTCTCTCATCTCATATAATAGATTTTTTTACATTGAAAATAGTCAATAAGTTCTCCTTGTGCACTTTCTGCTCCGCACTGCAATATATTGATATGACATTTTGTGTAATTATAGTAAATAAAATATTCACTTTCTTCAAAGGAAAATCAGTTGAATCCATTGACAGTTCCAACATTGTACAGACTTAAATATGGAATCTATTAATTGAATTCTGTTGAACTCATCAGTATTTGTAGAGTTTCTATCACCTCTGTTGGTGTTCAGGAAATAATATTTCTTTAAGACATGCTTCATGGTTTATATTGACATCGTGATGATGAGCATAAAGCTACATATTAAAACAGACTGGACAGTGCAGGGTTCATTGCCTTTGAAGTGGGCAAAACCTGGGACACGTAGAAGGTGTTTTCATGATGAGCATAAATTCTGTGCACACACTCTACATCAGGCAAGGTCTGCTGGGACCAATGATGACAGATTTAACAGCCTTTAAAAGCCTTAGAATTCTTGAAGTTTGACATGTCTGTTTCATTAAAACAACCGGTAAATTACATTCAATCATCACAACCTTACAGAGAGAGACGGGTACGATTCTGCACAGATGCTGGAATCGGTCAGTCTTTCTAAAGCAATCAGGGTCATGGCGGAGCATGTAAAACTGCTGAATGTTCTACTGATCACCTCTCCTGCTGCAATCTTGGCACCTTGTGGTTGTCGTAACACGTAAGAGGTCTGATAAATCAAGTGAAATATTACAGGATTGATTTAGAGAAATCGACGTAGTGCGTCTGCTTCGTAGAGACTTTATTTATGGACAGTGCCTTTTTAGAGTTGGTTTCTCCCTCTGAATGGCCCTGTGTGATAAATGCTGCCGTCTGTGTTGCTGTTATGATAAAGTGTGCAATAGGTTTCTCACAGTCATTTGTGTTTTATTGTTTTGTTTTTATCTTCTGCCAGAGGGAGTTTGGCATTTGAGAGTTTTCACAGAGACTAGAGGAGGTAGTGCAACAGGAGATGCTGTGTAATGGCGTATAACTCTGTCCGGTGCAGGACGTTTGGTTTCAGGGATACAGTACAGTAATTTCAGTTTTCCAATTGGAAGACTTTGGCACTGTGTCGGCTGTTGGCTCTTGCCTAAAACCATAGTAGTTAGGCTAAGCCAGCGACATTGTTATGGCTAACAAAAAATGAGAAGGCGAAGATGGAGAAACTTCCCTTTTTCATTTTGTGATTATTATGGTTTCCCAGTGAATTATAACAACACAGAGTAGTTCAGATGAAAACAGTGTTCCTTGAGAGCATGATGTGCTCGAGTCTTGCTTCAATGTTATGTCACATTCATAGCGGGAAGTTGGATCAATACTAACACACTGCACATATTTCCTTTTGTTACTGGCCCTATGCCAGTGTCTGAGAGAAAACATGTTGAAGGAGTTTAACTAGCTGACAAATGTATGTATAGTAGGCTGCATATTGTTCTCAAGAGGAGGTGGGTTAGCTATACACCTAGAAGTTCAAACTGTGGTGCAGTAACGTTTGATTTATGACTTGATATCGGTTGATCTGGTCTCAAATCTTGGCAATATTTTAAATAGTTCAATTAGTCTGTTAAATGTTATTTCTAAATAACAGTGTAAAGAATTGTCTATGTACATTTTTAACGAGTTTGGCTTGACTGTGTGACAAAAGAGGGAGGGAGACAAAAAGCAATGTTTGTGCTCCTGATAATAGCAGAGTGAGTAGGTTAAAGGGGCGTGATTATTTAAACAGAAAGATTTAACAAATATCTGTGTGTTAATTAGCTCACAATGTAACAAACAACCACATTCAGTGCAACACTGACAGTATGTTTTGATCATCTTTCATCATCTCATCTACAACTCTTCATTTGAACCACCCCAGTGTGCCACAATAACCCACCCACACCTACATCCTCCTGCGTGGTTGTGGATATAAGCACATGCACAACAGTAGAGTTTCAACACAGAGTGGTGCTTTGAATCAGTGGCATCTTTCTTCTTGTGAACCATGAACCAGAGTTTAATGTTGAAGTTTTTCAAAATAAATCGCCTCAGGCTCCTTGTAATACTCACCGTTGAAGACCCTTATTCATCGCTCTCATTTGAGAGAAAACATTAATTTTAGATGTGATAGGGGGGGTCACACAGGGGCTGCACACTACATTCTATCCACACGGGGAACTGAAAGGATTAGTTCTTTTCTGGACGTGGTTTTCTGAGATTGTTAGTGTTACTTTGGGGAGAAGATGGCATCAGAGTGCACCACACGTGAAGGAGGAACTGTAAACACTGACCCCATCTTTTACTCAGGTCACTAGAGACAACTGACAGGTCTCAGATGGAAGTGTGCAAAAAAAAAAAAAAGAAGTGGAGAGTGAAAAGAAAAGGGTGGAGACAGAAAGATGTAAACATAGAGCAAGAGAGAGAGATAAAACTAGCACAATTTAGGAACTTAAAAAAGCATCCACCTCCCAGCTCACACGTCGTTGATGGAAGAAAGTGTAAACTGTTCCTGACAGGCCGAGTGTAACAGTCCACAGGGACGTAATACAGGGTGGTTTACAGTGACGTTCTCATTATGACGACAATGCAGGGCAAAGCAGAACATCTCCCTCTTGGTGTGTTGACAAGAACTCTTTTACTTGACCCCCCCGGGGCTTTCCCTCGTCTCCCGCTGATGGGATCAGGTTGGACACCAGACTGGCCTGTCTCTCAAACGCGTAACATCATGTATGCACACCTTAACTTGTTTGTGTATCCTAAAGAATTTGCGGTGCTTACTGCCACTGTTTGTCAAAGTGTTCTCGGTGGAGAAATGCATGTGCAAGGCATCTTATCCAGAAACATTTAACTGCTTTGTATGTTTGCTGAATCCTTTTTTCTCTTCTGCATGATTTTGCAGTATTTTTTTTTCTGTCAGACGCTTGCTCTCTCTCTCTCTCTCTCTCTCTCTCTCTCTATAGCTGCCTCTCACCTTGTAATTTTCTCTGTGATTTTGCTCATCTGTTGTTCAAGTGGCCTCTCGCTATTTTGCTTTGACCCTCTTTTGATCCACCTCCTTACTGCTGTTTTCTATGGTATCATCACCTGCTGAGACAAGGTGACCAGCCCGCTCACACTTAGCAACACACACAGCTGGAGACTGAATTTATACACTTTTGGATGTTTGTTGACCTCTATCACTCTCTCTCTCTGTCTCTGTCTCTGTCTCTGTCTCTCCTCTCTCTCTCTCTCTCTCTCTCTCTCTCTCTCTCTCTCTCTCTCTGTGGTTGCTTCCCTTGATTTCATCCTACACTGAAAACGATCAAAGAAGCACAGTGACCTTTAGTTGGATTCTCTGAAAAGTTTAGTGCTAAAACTGTGATGTACTTGCTGGTCGTGTTTCCAGTTGCCAGTACAAACACACAGTTAATTCCCAATTAGCCGGGGGAAGCTTGGCACTGGAGGACATCACTGTCCTGTCATGACCAGGCAGAGCAGCACTGTCATATCCAGTGCTGTCATGGCTGAGGGTTCTTAATGCGAAGCACACAAGAAATACATTTAAAACAGAAATACTGGCTTTCATGGATTAGACATGTGTATGTGGCTTGTGCTCTTTGAACTGGTTTACGGTTTACAGGGCAATTTTAAAAGTCACTGCTTAATCATTGAGTTATCTACACAGCATTTTATTTTATGTATTTTCGGGGATGTTCAGGATAAATCAAAAATGTCAAAATCATCCCCACATTTCACATTTGTTCAGATGTTGTGTCGCAAATGACTTTAACAAGCAAATTTCTTGCCATGCTCCAGGGGAGTGACAGGGCGAGTGAAAATGTGAAATGAAAAGAGAAAATCTCTACAAAATGGCATGAACACTTGCCCTCCTACCCTTGCTGTCTGGTACCCTTCCACCTCTGAGCCCCCTCCACTGGCCTGGGCTGGAGGTGGCAGACACACGATGGGGGTTGACTGGACGGGGGTCAGGGATTCTGGCAGCTGCACGGAGCCTGCCTCGGGGCACGCAGGCTGCCCTTTTCGTGTCGAAATCCCCCTCCCGCCCCCGACCCCCCTGCCTGGCTGACTGGCATACCCGATCGGAGGTGCTCAGCCCCGGGGATAGACTCAGCAGAGGCCGCCTGCTCCTCGGTGGGGAGCGGGAGAGGTGACACTGCTGACCCCGGGGAGACTGGGTTTAGATTTCACTTTCACCCTCTCTGTGTCACTGTGTAATTCCTCTCCCATCATCTCATGATGCCTTTTACACCTCGCTCTCCCCTTAAAGCCCCGTGCCCGAACAGTAGGTGATCTGACAGCGAGAAATTAGAGCATAGGAGGAAAGGGAATGGCTGGTGGGAGGGAGAATCACCTACAGGAGAATCACAGGGCCCATTCCTCTTCAGTGGCTCATTCAGCATCTGCGTTGAGCTTCATTTGATCTGCTTTTGATTGGTTGTTATGAAATCATTATCCTCATTAACAGAACGCACCAGAAGTCCGCCTCACCGCCACGAGCCATAGATGCACTCACACACTCGCACATGTGTAATGACTCGCGCTGACAGTGGCCCCAGTGTTAGAGCTGCACATTCATTTACACACACACACACAGAGGTGCGTTTATGCTGCTGAGCTGCGGGTGAATGACGGAGCTCTGGGGTTGAACACTGGCTCAGTGTTTCTGGGCAGGTAAACCTCCTCAACCACTGCGCACAACAACAACAAACACTAAATAGAGCACTTGTTTGGGTCCAGCTGCCGGCAGCAGGAAGGGTGGTGGTGAAAATCATTGGATCAGAGACATGCTATTATGGACAGCTTTCATGAATATGCAGATATTGTGTGTAGTACTCTCTCTCTCTCTCTCTCTCTCTCTCTGCACACGTGTGTGTGTGGTATCTGGTATTGATTTGTTTACATTTATTTATGGTTTGATGAGCACGCATGGCTTTTTTCAGCAACGCCCTGCCACACATACAGACGTTCATTCAGCTACACACATTCACACATGACACAGCCACTCCAGTCTCTCAGTGTAGGAGCTCTCTCACCGTGGGTTAATCGCCTTGCTCATGGGCATAAAAGTTGTCAATATTGACAGAAGGGGAAAGTGTTACGCATTTGCTTTCTCTGTCAAGATTATTTATAGCCGAGAAGACTGGTTTCTCAGTCTGGATAATGTGTGTTGAGCCCTTGTCCTCATCACTTTCCAGGTTTTTCCACCGTCAGGATTATGATCGCAGCGTTCATGTTGACATCTCATGTGGTACATGTTGAGATTTTACTGTGAAATCCCAGGCAGTGCTGCAGTGAAAAATAATGCCCTCACACTATCCACTGTTTTGTGTACCCACTATTTGGTTGCTGAATCTGAACGACTAAAATGCATTAGTTTAAGTAAAAGATATTTAGCTGCCGGGGATTATTCAGAGGCTGAATTTCAGAGTCACCCTTCTCTCTAAAAGCTTTTGAATGATATTGTACCTTTTAGCACAGTTTGTCCTTACTTAACTTTGGCTTTGGCCTACACTTATGTAGTGTTTTTTTTTTCCTGTAGTAAAGGGCCACATTAGTTTATAATTTCTCCACATGTCAACATGGCAAAAACTATCACTGAGGTTATTGCTTTCAAGGGTTTGAATCAAAATGTCATTGCTTTTACTATATTGTCCATTTCTAAACTGTGATCTCACTGGAGGTCTACAGTGTAGATACAAGATGGAATAGAAATAGAATAGAAAACACTGTGGCCTATTTTAGCATTAATCTTTTAGCTGTTTTTGGGGGAAAAAAAATCTGAAGTGACAATTTTGCGGCAGCAGGTTGAAGACATTTTCCTGTCAGCCAAATTAGAAACAGCAGCAAATAATAATGAATATGTAACATGCGCAGCCATCAGCAAAGACAGGCACCCCGCAGTTATTTGGATCAGGTCTGTGTCATGTATTTTACATTCAGATATCAGGAGCTGGGATGAACTTGTTACTGTCTGTACCCGTGAGTTCTGTGGCTCCATCACAGTTTGGTCTTGGTGTGTATAGTTTATGAAGGAAGTAAGCCCATGAATCTGCTTCTTCCGCAAGTGTGAAATGTTAACAGCTTCTTTATTCAAGTATTTGCTCTAAAACTACATAATTAACAAGTCTGAGGAGCTTTTCTTTTTTTCTTATGCAGAAATGCCTCATACCTGTGTCATAGAGTGGATGTATTAGTTTCACGCTGATCTTGCACTTGACCCAAGCTCTTCTCGTTGAAGCAGTGAGCTGGAGATAGATGGCTATAGCAATTATACACACTGAAAATGAATTTTATCAGGAAAACAATTTCAGAAATAATGTTTTAACTGCCTTTTTTTTTCTTTTTTTTTCTTCTTTTTTAAACATACTATTTCCACTAATCGAACTCCACACTGGCGGTGTGTGTGTGTGAATGTGCTGCTGTGTTTCTGTGGTTTGTCTGTCTGTGGTTTTCATTCCACATTCATGCGCCTGTCCTTTAGGAGCAGGATCTGTTTTATCTCCTGCACAGCAAACGGCTCCTCTCCTGCCTCCCGCAGCTATAGATATCAGCTGTCAGAGTCATTACAGCCCGCAGGAGGTGGTACCAAAGCTTCCTCTACCCCACCAAGCCCCCCCCCCCCCCCCCCCCCCCCCCCCCCCCCCCCCCCCCCACCCCCCCCCCCCCCCCCCCCCCGCCTCCATCTCTCATTGATCAGGGCTAGAGAGACATCTAATCCATGCTGATCACAGTAGCCGCCACTGTCTGGAGGGCTGGATCTGAGGCTACACGCTCTTGTTTTACTGTGTTCTCAGTGAACCATGCAGGCTGTGAGGAAAGAAAGCTGGATATTGATGGGTGTGGCTCAGTTTGTGATGCTGAAGATGGGCCTGTGATGCCGCTATTGACGTAGCAGGTGACTCAGAATTGCTAGTACCATTCAGCTGCCTTCTTTAATTCAGGTCTGCCAGCTCCTCACCATGAACTGGGGCTTAGCAAACCTATCAATGGTGGGCTGGCCTTTGATTAAAAGTCAGATTATCACCCTCTTACCATATGTGGGCTAAGCAGCTCTAGGAAACTGAGCGTGTGTCATTTGTGCGTGTACGTTTTGTCTTCTTCCTGTGGTATCTTCCTCTGTCTTTCTCCTCTCATTTATAGCTGAGGTGTCTTTCATTTTTGCTTTGCTGTGTGTGTGTGTGTGTGTGTGTGTATGTGTGTGTGTGTGTGTGTATGTGAGTGTGAGTGTGTGAGGGGGTGATGTGCCTTTGCAGTCTGCTTGGGGCCTCTTATCATCTGTGTCAAACTGGTGGGCTGAGAGTGGATGAAGAAAGAAAGGCCAGTTTTCTACTCTTCAAGATCCCACATTAACACCAGCACTTCCCCCGGTTTAAAATCCCTCTTAGCTCTGCACCGGCAGCCGAGACATCAGCTCTCAACACACACACGGCTGACGCACACAGCGACTCACTGATCCACTAAATCTCCTCTGTTAACTGCATTGATTCTCTGTGTGTCTCTCTCTCTCTCTCTCTCTCTCTCTCTCTCTCTCCTTTCTTACCTGTTTGGTGAGTCAGTGCTTCTACAGTACATCCGGCATATCCAGTGTTGACTGGCAAGGTTGTATAAGACCGCTTCTACCAGTGATTCATTGCACATTTTCACAGTTTAATTTGAACTTGTGCCGGTCAGTCTGAGTTCTCAACAAAGCAATACGCAGCGAATGAGGCGGCAAAAGCTGAGCCCACAAAGAGCTCCACTTGTACTACATTAGTTATCGCCCTGACACCCCCCCACCCCACCTTACCCCAGCCCCACCCTACCCCACCCCAGCTCTGTTTAGGCCATCACAAACTCATACTGGCCTGACAGACCCTGTAATCGAACCATATATTTTTTTCCTCTCCGTACAGAGAAGGGGCATCTTTCAGTGCTCCTGCTCCTGGGAGCTTTTCTGCTGACAAAACAGGGGCTGCTGGGGTTGGGTTAACAATCGTAACGACACTGCTGTCAGAGAGGGAGGCGAGGCAAAAGATAAAGAGAGTGGAGGAATGAATGCACCTGCTCTCTGGAAGATCTGCACATAGCCAGCACTTAGTTTGTTCATCCTAGGCTTGGGAAGGAAAAGAGAGAGTGAACAGAGAGGAAAGTACAGATAGTGACTTTAAAGGTTCTCTGAAGCAACAGTATTGTATTAAAAAATGCTTCTAGGTAGTCTCGATCTCTGCTTTGCAGTAATAACTTTCTGCTGCGCTCTTAGACAAAGTTTATTACAGCCACTCCATTTAAAAGGATGTATTTCTTTACAATAATTCAACCAGTCTGGCTTTGAACTCTTACATTGCTTTTTATTGTTGATGTTTCACTTGAACTGTCTGAGCAAATGTAGTTAGACATCTGTATAATATCTTTACACAAATTGTTTTTAAGACTATGTGTACTTTGTTTTTTTTTTTCATCCTCTTTTTAATTCTTACAGTTGACTGACATTCAGAGGAAGCTGAGGGGGCGGGGCCTACCTGTGTCTTAATACTCGCGGTGGTGTGAACACAGTGGTAGAGGATCTGCCGCCCAGTGATGCATCAGTGACTCTGTTCTAAGGAACAAGGCAAGAATCTAAACAAGGCGCCTTGTCTTCTTCAAAGCCAAATTGAACCACAGAAGTTTGTAGGGAATCAATAACGTGATTGCTGTATTGAAAAAGAACAGCCTCTCTCTGGGCTCTGTGTTTTTTGATGGCAAACTTTGAGAAAACACAGGAGGGAACATCTGAACAAGAGACTTTCCTGGCTGCAGATCACCTCTCGTGCTCTCTCATTTTCTCTTTTACTCACATTTACAGTAAAGGCACATATGCAGTGCTTGGAGACATATGGACTCGTATGGGGCATTCATGTAGCACACATTGACTGAATTCAAATGGATCCCAGTAAAATGTCCTTGTTCACTGAGGTGGTTAAAAGTATCAGTAGATTTCCTATGCAGCATTAGTAAATAACAGTGTTCTGTTTAAGCCTTTTATCGGGCTGATCCCACCAGGGCTGATTATTCACAGGTACCACAAATCCATAAAATCCCAATCAGTGCAGATCAGTAGCCTGATCCATAAATGCAAACTGACAAAGGAATACAACACACAGACTTACAACACAATATGAATAGGTTAAGAATATTACATGTTATTCATATAAAATAAATCAATATATTCCATAAGTTTTAGGGAAATATATGAATGATTAATATTTATTTGGTTACTCGCAGAGAGTTAGATGAGAAAACTGATACTACTCTCATATCTGTCCGTTAAATATAATATAAACTAGATATAAGATCATTTGTGAGCGTTAGAGCGGCTGCAGATTCAGTTAGACAGAGCCAGTCTACCTGTTTTTAAGTGTTGAAGATAACCAGCTGCTGGTGGTAGCTTTATATGCAATGTATAGGTATGAGAGTGGTATTGATCGTCTCATCAAATTCTTCATCAGAAAGGGAGTGACTGCATTTCCTCATCCTGCTGGTGGGATGCTTGTTGCACATGACCTGCCCCCCCCCATGCCATCTGAAGTGGGAAGCAGTTTTGAAGTGATGCCCACTTAATTATTTAATCTTGTTACATTTGCATAACTACAGCTGATTAAAACACACAGTTATTCGCAAAATAGGCATCCAAAAGACATTTGGATGGAAACAGTCCATGAGTTAAATGTGGAATATTTTTGATTTACTATTATCAAGCACCTCTTTTTAAATGTCTGCGGATAGAGTTCAAAATGCCAGTACCATGGAGGGATCGACTTTTCTGATGCCAGTCAATTCTACAAAGACTCTTCATTTTCCCTCTCACTCATGTTTTGCAGTGTGGAACAAACTGGAGGACTGTTTTTTTTTTTGTAGCTTTTCATGAGTTTGCTCAAAATCCTCCTGACAGCAGGATGGAAACATGTAGCGAGCGCAAGGAATTTGTTTCATACTCGTAACACTGTGCTCAGTCATTGCCTCTGCTGGATCTCGACAGGCTGCCCACTTCACAGCCTGTATCAAGGTACTCCTCCTTCACTGTAAACTTTTCTGTGGCACATGAACACAGGGCCCACCTCGGGCCTGGGCTCACATCTAACCCCAAAAGCACACAGTGAAAGCTGCCTGCAGGGAGATTGACCCCTTACAAGGTATGGAAAGCACAGAGAGCAGCCCTGTTCCCCCTCTGGGCCGGGACACAGGAGCACACTGGAGCCTTTAGAGGAATGGAGGCAGAAGGACGGGAACTGGTGGGAAGGACATACATTGGAGCTCTGTATTTAACTTCCCCCTCCACCTCCCTCTGGCGCAGCGCTCTCTCTTCTCCATCCCATGCCCCTCCTGTCCACACATAACGTCTTTGAGACCCCTAGCCACACTGTATCGTCTGATTTTTGGCGGCTGCTACGCTCCTTACTTTCTTGCCTGTTTTTCATGTCCGCTCTGTGATCTCCCAAGTCCAAAACCTCCGGCCAAGTTGATCCAACTTCCTCGGTACCCGTGAGCCCAAGTCTTTCAAACAGCACGGACATACTGTATAGTGCTTTATACCAGAGAGAGAGAGAGAGAGAGAGAGAGAGAGCAATTGAGATTTGAGAGGAAGCCTGTCTTTCAAAGAGAGGAGTAATGGGCCCTGAGGGCACTTCTCAGCTCTCATGTAAGGCTGCTAGCCCTTGCATTTCTACATGCCTAGAGAGGTGTTACATAAATGACAGAATATCCTCAATTGCCACTTTTTGTATGCTAAAAGCCTTCTCCCAGGTTGATGTTTATGTTAATGACTTTAGTCAGGGGTTTGAAGTGCCTGGATGATGAGCAGCTAGCCTAGAAAGGAAGGAGTGTCTCTGACCTTGGCCCACTTCAGGGAAACGCTCTGGTTTCTGACTAATAGACTATGCCCTATTCTTTCTCCCACAACATGCACTCAAAATAGCTCTGGCATGCCCCATTAAGCAGCATTTTAATTGTTAACACGGCATACTCTGTCCTTGGCACACATTAACTACTTCATTTAAATGTCAATCCCAATTAAAGAAGGACCGAGGAGACGATCTTTTTAACAAGGTACAAGCCTGATGCTGCAACCACAATCAGCTTTAGAGGGAGGTGGAGTGCCTCAAATATTAGGTGGTTTTTTGGTTCTCACCTAATGACTGACAGATCACTCAGGGGAACCACTCATGATATAGATTGATAAAGGGTAACCAATTTTACACATTAAGATCAGTTTAATAGTCATGGCGAGTACCTCTCATTCTGTAGAAACAGTTGTATAATGTCTTTATTGACAAGGCAAAATAACTCTAGTGGTGACACTAGGGATATCTCGGGTTTGAAGACGTTTCAAAGTGGGGGAACAGAATTTCAAAGTCGTTGGCACTTACCAGGTAAGGGCTGGGTCATGCTCAAAACTCAGAAGTAGTTCGCACAGTGTGCCGTCCGACCACGTCTCTCCTAGAAGGGGCTTCATAGTGTTTGCAAGTGGAGGGCATGAAAGAGAAGTTCAAACCCCGCCCACGTTCTCACACCCATGCACCTGGCCAAAGACTTTGTGAAGTGGACACGAACGTCTTGATGTTTAGTTTGGAAAAGTTACAGAAATTGTGCATCGCGGATGTCGGAGAGGTGTGTGTGTGGGTGTGGATGGGGGTGGGGTGGGGGGTATGTTTCCAAAGCGGTTCAACCATCTGACAAGCACTTCCGTTGAAGCATACCGTCCCCTTTATGAAGGGACACTGAGTGTTAGTTAATGGGAATCAGAGAATCATCACATTTTGAAGCTTGACTCATAAAGTCAGGAACATCTTGAGCATTAAAAATCTGTCTCTCGTGATTACCCCAACTTTATGGGAGTACAATACTAAATCGCTGAAATGTTCTTTTAAGAAGAAAAATGAATCTATGGGGTAAATATAGTCTGATACATATCACTGTGCAGTTTTCAGTCCTAGGCTGCTTCAGTGTTCAGTGCTCGTATTAGTCCTAATGCAGTGACAAAGCAGAAGCCTGTGACGGATGTTTGTTTCCTAGTGTGTATGGTTCCTCCCTTCCTTCCTCTAACTGTCGCCCTTGGCATTACCCTGAGTGAAAACTTCCATGGTTGGCAAGCTCCACTTTCATCCCTCCAAACTTACCCTTCATGCCCCCCCCCCCACGTTCAGCCTGTAGCCTGCTCAGCTGTACTGGGATACAAACCCATTTCCCCTGGAGAGCAATAACGCTAGCGTAAGGTTCTGCACAGAGTGGTGCCAGCCCAGGGGCCTGGCATGCAATCGTCCACTGCTGCAAACAGAAACACATATACACTGAATCCATTCCCAGCGTTGCAGCACCAGATGGATGGCAAACAGGGATGCTCGCAGGTCCAAATCACCTCCTGCAGCTGGGTGATAGAGTCCCACAGCAGGGAGAGGGGGCGGGCGGGGATTGGGACCTATTGCGTCTATTTTGTTGTAGCACTTCCATTAACTGCCACACGTCTTTTAAGCAGTCTGAATTTTGGATTGTCACCACACTTATTTTTGTTTCAGAGTGCGTTTTTTAATTGCATAGCATTTTTCTATGAGGGTTTAGGTGCTTGTTATGCACCATCTGATAATGGGTAATGCATCAGTGGCTGCCTGCCTAATGACTTAGATAGGTGGAGGTGCTCATATTGGCAAGCAAGCGCAGTGTTGTCATGGGGATGATGTGTGGGCCCTTTCCTCTTCGACTGGAGTGAACCAGTGAGCGGTGCTTGACTGCCCACCACCAAAAGGCACAAAGAGGCTACCACACATGCTTGCACACACAAGTACACATGTGCGAGTACCAACATTGCTGCACTAAGCAGAGTGGATGAATCAGTGAACTCTCTAGCATCTCACGGAGGAGGAGGAGGAGGAGGAGGAGGAAGAGGAGGAGGAGGAAGAGGAAAAGGAGGTGGTGGCAGTGGAGGAGGAGGAGGTGTTGTCTAAGTTGATCTAGTCATCTTGCGCGAGCAACAATGAATCACAGTGTTACCTCGATTTTAATCAACACACTTATGCTACAAATGACTCACCCATGGAAATGCACATCATTTGCATTACTGCCTGTTTGCTATTTTAATGCTAATGTGTTCTCCGGTGCCCACCAGCCTACTTGAACACATTTCATCATTCAGTTTTTCTTTTTATAGCATCTATCTTTCTGTATCTGTCTCTCTCTCGTTCTGTCAACGCCTCCACCCACCAATTCCTCCCCTGTCCCACAGCCCCCCATTTCTGTCTGCTGCCATGCTCCCATGTCTCCCATTAGGAGAGGAAATGAGGCGAGGTACCGATGCAAATATCTTGGACCCCTTGCTGCTCCCTGACTCATCACCCCGAGACAGAAACAAGGATGGAGTGAGGAGGAGAGGAGGGAAGGGAGGGAGGGAGGGAGGGAGGAAGAGGTGGAGGGGCACAGTGATTATACAGAAAAACAGACATACACAAAACATACAGCTGATTGGTACACAATATAAAAAACAGGGAAAGTGGGTAACACTGTGAAGGCAGAGTTTATTATTGTGCAGACAGCTTTTTCCGGCAAAGTAGAATAACAAAGAGAGCATAAAGCACTGAACACTGCGCATTATTTCTCTTTCTCACTTTCCATTCTTCTTCTTTGTGGCGTAGCTGTCCTCTCATTCAGTCTGCAGTGCTATTTCAGCAGTTCTGAGGGGTCGTTCCTTTTCTCTGCCTCCTGCCTTGTCTATCTCTTGCTCACTTGATTGTTTTGTAAATTATATTGTAAAGTGCTCAGCAATGCAAGCTAGCCCGTCGAAAGCTGCGGTTGTTCTTCGTGACTATCTTACTCTGTTGTACTGTTGTGTGCTTTGATGGCCAGTGGGCGTCTGAAGATAAGGGAATTGAGATCATTGCAATTTTACGCTTGTGTTTTTTTCTACCCGAGCAGTTAATGTGTTACAGACAAAGTAAGTTAATAACTGTGCACAAATTAGGCAAAAGATTGTGAAACATAGAAATGTATTTAATGCTGCAATTGCCACTAAGCTGGCAACCTGCACACACTCAAGGAAAGTGCTGTCAGCTCCACTAACTAGCTGTTAACACCAGTTAGCAGCTTCACTGTGTGATGAGAAGCTGCTATCACGACTTCAGTCAGGATTTGAAAAGTTGAATGTTCTGCTCAGGGGAGGTTACCGGCTACTTTCCTTATCTGAGGGATTATGGAAATGAGGGAGGGTCCTGCTGTATCATAGTCACATCCAGAACACTAACTGTACAGACAGAAGTTGACATAATGTTGTACAGATTAAGCCCCTTGATGCAAAATTGTGATATTGGGCTGTATAAAAATTTGACCTGACTTGAGATTTCAGTTGCCCCAAATTAAGCTTCATCTTAAAAAAGTGGCAGAAACATCATGATTAACAGCTGTTATTAACTTGCATTTGGGTCGGGTGGGTGTACAGTATATGGGCGGGACCTCAATACCAATCACTACTACACAGACTCTTGCTAAAACGAAGTTCAAATGAAAAGATAGTGAAAAAATAAAGAGTTCAAACGTAGAGCTATCTTAAAATGGTCCCTCTGCTAAAATACAACAAAACCCAAACTAATCAAATCAACAGGCTATAAAAGAAAATAAACCCGGGCAGTAGACTAAGGCAAAAGAGCAGTGGCAGGTTCCTTAAACATATGAAACAATCTTATAAGTCCACATGCATTCAATAAGCGACTTGATTTTGTGTGACTTGCATTTGTGTAACTGAATTTACCCTTTGCTCTGAATACAATCTCTAATAGTGGTACGGCAGGCCTAGTATTCACCCTTCTGCCTGAGCAGATACAGCAAGGTTCAATTAAAAGGTTTAAGATAAAATACCTTTCAGGCTTGACTGACTACTCACATTCAGCTTATCATC
This sequence comes from Seriola dumerili, assembly GCF_002260705.1. Classification (NCBI taxonomy): domain Eukaryota; kingdom Metazoa; phylum Chordata; class Actinopteri; order Carangiformes; family Carangidae; genus Seriola; species Seriola dumerili. The sequence continues at coordinate 5,742,437 of NW_019174299.1, read as the reverse complement.
CTTATGTTGTCACCTTAAGCAGAAAATATATAAATACAAAAAAAAAAAATATACTGTTAAAGAAAAACACCTCACAGCTTAAAAAGAAATCCAAATACACCTCCTGCTGGCTTCTCTCCCTACTACAATACCTGACTGACTCAGCACGTGGCTCTTTTGTGTGTGTGTGTGTGTGTGTGTGTGTGTGTGTGTGTGTGTGTGTGTGTGTGCGCATGCGCACTTGACTAAAGAGTGTTTCCAGGTGAGGGAGAAACGCACCGCGGGCTTGAGCCCGCGGTGCGTTTAAGAACTGTTGCTCTATCACAGTTTGCAAAGAAAGTTGGAGTCCTCCCTCAGGTTTAGGTGTCCTGTCATTAAGAAGACAATGCGCCACCATGTGAAGACATTTGTCCCAGCTGGGTGGCTGGCCCGCAAAGCCTGACCGTGCCTCCAGCATGGCGGTTTTTGCCATAATGGCATGGGGCGCCCAGTGATTTGAAGAGAGCACAGTCAGAATCCTAATGAGTGTAATGATTATCTCTGCGGCCAGCTGAGCCATTTGCTCGGCTGGACTCTGCCTTTGCTGGATCTCCTGCGCCTTTCATGCTGCTTGACAAGCTATACATGAACAGAGAGGGGAACATTTTTCTCTGTCCTTAAAAGGAAAATATATATCATCCAGATAAGAGCATGAAGAGGAAAACACTTGTCTTTTCTTTGCAGTGTCTCCTGGGAGCCCAGCGTGTGTGTTTGTGTGTGTGTGCGCACACATTTGTGTGGTTACCCAGACAGCCATTCCGCTGCCTACTTATACATTTCCTGTGAACCCTCTCTCTCTCTCTCTCTCTCTCTCTCTCTCTCTCCCTCGCTCTCTGTTTAGCACTTCTAATATTAGTTACAGCTAATTGCTGTGCTGAGTGCTAACTCAAAAGCTAATTGGGCCAGTGATTTCTGGTTAAAGAGGGGAAGAAAAGACAGAGCGTCTATTACAGTAACAGGGTCCACACCCTCCACTGGACTCCCACCCAGACCCTGACAGTGCTGTTTTTGACCTCATACTTATGCCCACCACCAAAATACCTCAAGAGAAGAACTTTTTTTTTTTTTTTTTCCTCAAGAATCCGTTGGCTTCATTGTTTGATCTATTTATGCGTCTGCACATAGAAACGTTGGCTCAGGAAGTGCCAGATTGTGTCCGCTGAAATAGCACTTCAGCAATCTGGTAATAGTTCACAAAGGAAATGGTTGCTAGATTCAGAGAGATTTGTTCAGGATTGTGTTCCGCCACAAGGTACACCGTAAATGCAGTCAAATTCAAACCGTTCCCTCATATAATTCAAGTGATCCCTGCCCCCATCTCAAACATGGGGCCTGAATCTGCCGGGATAGTGAGTACACTACATATGTGGCATTTTTAGTCTCTCAAAACCTCACAGTGAAAGTACAAAGCAGGATTTTCACACCAATCTTCAGATTTTTGCAAGGAAGTCTTGTTAAAATCCTTTCAGCCTTGAGGTTTTACACACTTCTTTTTTTTTTTTTTTTTTTTTTTTTTTTTTTGGCGAATATTCCCCTTGCTCCTTCCTCTGCCTTATTGAGTACAGGCGGAGTGAACAAATTAAGACCTAGCTTATTAAACAAGTGAGCCTTTAAATTACAACAGACTGGCCTTGCATGCATGGGTGACTATCAGAGCCCTCTCCCCTTCACCTCCAGCAAAAAACCAAACACGACAGGGAGGGGCCGCGCTCCACTGTCCCGTATGTTATATCTGTTCTCGGAGAGTGGCCTGATCTTACACCAATGTTTTTTTCGGGTGATGTAAGGGTGATTTAACATGATGCTGATGTGTATAGTGTGTGTGTGTGTGTGTGTCTGTTTGTGTTTTTCTCTGTTTGTGTACTGTGCTTCATTAGGAGGAGGGTAATGAACCTGAATGTTGATTTGCCTCATGCAGGAGAGAGTAGTTTTTTTTCCGGCTTGAATGGGTTTGAATTTTTACAAATGTTGAAGCCCACTGTTTGTCTCTCCTAAGTCGCTGATTGCTGTTGATGTTCTACACTTATTGTGTCTTGGCCTCTGAATGTGGAAAGAAGATTGTGTTGTCTGATAGAAACAGTTTTATCTTGAGCAGCAGACTCGGAGGATGTAGCTGTAGTTGCAGAGTTGTTTGTTCCGTGTATTGGATGTGCTGAGTCTTGTTTTAATTTGAAGTCATTGGGCCTTTTATATATTCTAAAATACCTAAACACTTCCTGCTGTTCTGTGCGTATATGTGTGAGACTTAACCTTGCAAGGCAGCTGGATTCCTCACAAGTGAAAATCCAACTTGCCAAGCTTCAGGCTCTTCGCCCGTGGTTGAACCACAGTGGTTTCAGACCAATCATCATCCTATGAAGAAGGAACTACTGCTTTGGTGTTTGTAATTTGCATTTTATGTGCAAATTTTCTTTACAAGAATCATATACCGACATGCCAACCAGCTTTCAAAGCTCCTCAGACTGCGGCTTGCATATTGTTTTCGGGCTCACCATCCATCCCATTCTCTTTGACACAATATCTCAGTAATGTCTTGAAGGAATTTCTTCAAATTTGGTACAAACGTTCACCTGGACTCAAGAACAAACTCGTTAGAGTTTGGTGGTCAAAGGTCAAGGTCACAGTGACTTCACATGGCAATTATGACAAAATCTCCCACAAATGGTTCATATTTTATATGACTCTGGATAAACAGGGATGTAACCTGAAACTAATCTGACCACAAAATACTAGTTATGTTGCTTCTCCTCTTCAGTGCTCTCCTACTACGTCATATGTTAGACAAGTGGTTCATCCAATCACCTGCCAGGTATTTCTTTGGAAGCACCTGAACTTTTCCAAACAGTTTCCCAGCGAAGCTTTCCCAGATGGTTCTGTGTAACAAACCATCTGGCACGTCAGCTAATATGAAAAGAATACAAACGAACTTAAAGCTAAAGGTGATTTAGAGCCTGCTTGGAAGACTTTGACTATAAATAGGGGCTTTAAAATATCATGTTGGTGTTTGCTGAGATTAAATTGGAACACAAGAACTCAAATGTTTATCTTCCTTTTTAGTAACTTGAAATAGTTATCTTTTTCAGGAGCAACTTATATAGCATTATTTAAAACTGCATTAATATTACATTTGCTTTAAAGCCTCTCAGATTATGTTATGGGAATGAATTCCAGAGCAGAAACAAACAGCATTAATCCCAACATTATAAACATGAAAGTATGAAAATAACTGTATTCAGAACAAGCTTTTGGCACCTTAGAAATGAGTAAACCATGCTATTCTGCCAGCACTACCACTCTAGGTTTTATACAGACATCAACTGGTGAATAAGACCGCTGTGTATAAACTGTCCTGCATCTAGCAGCGCCTGTTGTGAAAGTGTAAAAGTTCCAACAGTAACTGCATCACGACTCCTCTCTCCATATCTTTAAATAGTTTTTTTGTTGATAAGTCCTTCCAGCAGAGTAGCGCCACATCTCTGGGTATCAGGTCACACAGCAGTGGATATAGTGTGTTCACGATCTTGTGCAAACTAAAAAAATGTCTGTGGCCTAATCATTTTGGATCTCTAGCCGTTCTCCCAAAACCCATGAATCATGTCTCAAATGTGATTCATATCTCAACTATGATTCATTCTGAGTAGTGAGGCTTTTACAAAACTCAACCTGGGGAAAAAAAAATAAAAAATTCAAGATTTGTGTAAGTGTTCTGACTCCTCTGGGGTGGGTAACAACTTTGGGCACTGTAGGTGGATTTTTGAGCACTTCTCTTTTGACAGTCAAGCGTGGGTTGACTGTGCGGAGTGTTTATGTCTAATTTGAAAAGGCGCAGAGACTCAGGAGGAGAATTAGTGTGGGAGGAGAAGAAGCTCTCAGGTCTGCCCTGGACCCTCAGACTCCCAGGGGTTGAGACCAGCAGTGTGAGGATGTGTGGGCATCCTCCAGCTGCTGTACTGCATCGACGCTCCGTGTTCTGCCCTCTAGAAATGTTCCTACTTATTTACACCTACTAGTGCAAATGACATTCTCTAGCTGCTGTGTTATAGAAATACTCTTTTCTGTGAAGAAGCTAGGTGGGAGGTGACAGTTGTTCGTATTTCACGGGCACTTTAATCTTTCATGCGCAACCAAAACTTATTGTCAGTGTACTCCCATAACACTGTGAGTCTGCCTGCCTACAACATCTTTATGGAACCACTTTGGGAATGAGAAAGCACTGAAGTCTAAATGTTGTTGAGTGTTTCTTGAGACCCATCACTTGTGTTTTCATCAGCAGAGTGAGAACCCATTGATTTGATCATTTTCAGGTGAAAAGAAATCAAAGAGTCTGGCTTAAAACTGGGTTAAATTTGGCTGTAAAGTGACATGAATAGATGTGCAGGTTGACTGCTGGCTTAAGAATGTTGTCACTATGACTGTATTTCAAAGAAACACTCACTTTTCAACTTTTAAATTTAGCCCTGTTTTAACCTGCACACTTAGATGTCTGCAAACTCATGTCCCATGGGGAATGTTTTTTTTCCGGATGTGACAACCCCAGTGCAGTATAAACACCTTTCTGCTCCTGTTTCGGTCGTATGGATCCATGTTATGTCTTAGAATAAAAGAATGTTCTTTTGAACACACAACTCCCTCTCATGCAGTCTAAAATGATTCCCTCTCACTTTTTCCGTTAGTTTTTCAGCTGTCACTTTATAACCCTGTGGCCCCTCGGCCCTCAGACCTACTCATTTGGACGTGACACCATTATTATTTGTTTAACTTAAATGTCCGACATCCTGCCCACTGCCACACTTCACATCATTCTGTCTTCACAAGGCCAGTCGTCAGTCATATCTGCTCTTTAGGCTGTGGTGAGTGAGCTGCTCTCATCACTGTTAAGGAAGAAAAATATCACTGGAGAGAATTGAATGCGCCGGCAGACCGTTCACAGTGAGGTCGTGTGTCTGACACATGTAGGACTCACATATCTTATCAGTGGCAGAGATAGAGTCCTACGTTTAGAAATATTTGTTTTGATTTTAGTCAGGCTGTATATTAAGATGACTTAGTTCATATTCTGTATATGTAAGGATGTGCGACTTTGGAAATATTTAGTTTAGGTCAGTCATGGCTGATCACATGCAGTTAAATGCAATCAAATCTGTGACATTTGCTAATTTACTTACCACTACTTTTGTTTTGTGAATGAATACGTCATTGAAGTTGTAATCCTTAAGATTTCAATTCTGGTTGATTTGATGTCTCTCATCAGTAGGAAATGTTGGGTCTGGTAATCCAGCTCTGATACAACCATCGGAGAGTGAGATGGAAACAGACAGGCTGACATCAGTGAGGTAAAATTACAAACAGTAACTCTAGATCACATGCTGCATCGTTTCCTCTGAATCCCGTGTGTGTGTGTGACGACAATTTGAAACTGAAAACTACTATATAAAGAGGTAATTACCTTCCCCAGGGAGGTTATGTTTTCACCTGTGTTTGCTTGTTTGTCAGCAGGACTATGCAAAAAGTACTGAACTGATTTGCACCAGAGATGGCGCATGGGCCAGGGAAGAGCTCATTACATTTTGATGCTGACCTGGTAAAAGGGGCAGATCATTCTTTTGATCAATTTCCTAAACATTGTAAGCATTTCTGGTTTATTGTGTTGTGATTTATGAGTTTGTACAGTCTGATATTAATCTGGATCTCACAGACATGTGGGGGGTTGTTTGTCCTTGGTGGAGGTATGTGTCATTTTAGTTAAAGAATACGAATATATTGAATGGCAACTGCTGGAAAAAAAAATGCAGACCATAAATAATATAAAAAATGGCTACTCTGATTTCATGAGAATTATAACTTTAATGTAGTTTTAAATGATTGTTACTTATTATGCTAATGCATCATGACTTACAGCACAATTCTGTGGGTAAAAAACTAATAATTTTAGATGAAATTATCAGCTGCTGGGAACTTAAAACACCAGCCAGCTCACAGTGGCCGAGCCTCAAAGCATAACAATAATCCAAACATTTATTTTTATTGAAATCAAAGTTCTCTTGTATGCACTCTGTCATTTTCTCCACCTCAATGTTCAGACACATTCATGTCTGAATACTAATGTCTGATATGCTTGTCATATCGTTACATCTATAGCGCCACTCCAGATTCCTGCCATAATACAAGCAATTGTCTTTTGACCTTTTTTATTGCTGCCATCTTCCATTATATGAAAGAGCCATTAGCTGACTGGGGTCACGCAGCCCCAGCTGAAGCCCTAAGCCTCCGTACTGAAGATGAAAAGGATACTGAGCCTATAGAAACATATTGGAGTGGGCTCTGCCTGGGAAGCTGTGACCAATTTCCCAGAAAGTCTTCCCCATCTTGTATGAAAGACAAACAGTGAGGCTCATACAGGAATGTCAGTAGGCTCACAGAGTCTGACGTTGTAGTTTGATTTGATCTGATTCTGCCGCATTCTCAGACTGTAATAACTATGAAAATGATTGGAGTGACGCTCTTCTTACTTAATCCCTTGTGTCTGCGTGTGTCAGTTTGTGTGTGTGTGTGTGTGGGGATGTGAAAACTAAAAACGGAATAATCCAGGAGAAAATGCTTGGCTGCAGGGCTGTATGTGACAGCGTAGAGGAGTTGAGCATCCGTGAGGCACAGATGTTTGTGGGTATAGAGAGGTAAATGCTCTGTATTTTATCTCTTATTGTAGGTTAGTCTGCTGGTGTGTCAAATGACATAGTGCCTATAAAAAAGCATTTTCATGTTTTACTTTTTGTAACACTTTCACCTATATATTAGAGGCCACATAAAATCTACTTTGATTCAATGTTGTTAAACAATAAAACATGGAAACTTTAAAGTGGATGGAAACATTTTATTGGCTCCGTACTTGTACTCTGTGCTTGTAGTTTTCTTTTTAAGGGTACGGTTTACTTTCTTTTTATTATCTCTTTTTATTTTTACATGCTTTCAGATTTTGTTTTTGTGTGTCTATTATATATAATAAAAACCAGATTTTGTAGTGTCAGATGTGAAACACTGATTATTGCACCCAAAATGAAGACATGAGCTAATCCACTTTGATTTACACCCGTGTGTGTCACTGTTTTTCTGATGAGCATCCCTCCACACTGATGGCCCAGTCAGTACAGCAGGTGCCCTCCCCATTGACTGGCATGTTAATCAGGTGGGATTAGACCTCAAGTGAGTACAAATGTGATGGAAAATGGTTTGAATTACATGCTAAGCCCCCACTGGCCTGTAATCCACCGCCCTTCACTTGGAAAAGTCATCCACGGGCTAAAGAGTGTGTGTGAGTTTTTTTTTTGTTTTTTTTTTTGGGTCCACGTGCGAGCATGAGCCCCACACCCTCTCCACACATGATCCAAATCCTAATCACTCGCACTCCTTCGTTTATGCCCTCGGCCTGACTTCATCTGCTTATTCAGGCTCTCCTGAACACGCACATTCATTAACAAGAAGGAAAAGATGGAGGCAGGGATGGTCTGATGGGCTCGCGGCATTCTCTTGCTGTTTTTTGAGCGACATGTGATCAACGTGTTTGTCCCCCTCTGAGCCACAGCCAGCCTGGATGAAGATAGTCTTGCCAGCAAAGCAATAGATCAGTATCTCAAGGACAGTTTACCCCTGCACCCATCACATAGTAAATAGAGCACTGGCTTTAAGTCAGTTGTTTTTACCCTTTTCCTGTCACTCACTTCCCATACCACCTCTTAACCCTCTCTAACACGGCGTGGTTTAAAAAAAAAAAAAATTCCCTCTGACCCTTTGCTACTTATTGCCTCTCTGCCAGGTGGTCGAAGTTACATTATCATCTTGATTAACAGATGGTAAATAATGTGCACAGAGAGAACGAAAATCCCTCCAGCGCATGGGGGAAATGGGAAATGTTGCAGAAACTGCCCATTTATAGAGTTGAGTTTGTGCTGTCGTTTGTGCTCTTTCCTTAGCAACTGCCATTTAGGTGCTTTAGAGCAAGGCACCAAATCTCCACCTGCTCAAATGAAACTGGTTAGCTTAGCTTAGCAACGAAGGCTAGAAACAGTTAACCTGGCTCTCCACCTGCCAGCACCTCTAAAGCTCACTAACTGACATTATGGCTTAACGTCATATCTTGTTTGATTGATCCAGCAAAAACCAAAATGTAAAAATGACAATAAGCTAACCAGCTACTCGATCCAGTTACATAACTGACTTACAGACATAAGACTGGTGTTGATCTTCTCACCTAAGTCTAAGAAAAATAAGTGTATTTCCCAAAATGTGGAATCTAACTAGATCTTTGGTGCACCAAAATACGCTGGGGATTAATAGAAAAAACCTTGAAAAATTCAGTCCACAGACTGCAATGTGAACAGTTTTGGGGACAGTGTTTTGGGGAAAGTTTTTCCTTTAAAATTTAATGCACCACAAAATAAATTAAATTCACCTTTCACAGACTAATATCTCAAAACCTTGGTACCTAAACCCAAAACTATCTGGATGCCTATACTGAACGCCACCAGAGGCATATAGAATAGGGTGAACTGGCCCTTTGATAAGATTTTGTATTTACTATATTTACCTTATAGATATGAAGCAGGGTGTTGCTGGTTGCTGGTACAGCAGTTGTACACATTTGACTTCCCTTCGATAAATAAAGGTCTCAAAGATTTACTTTTACAAGTCAAGATACAGATCTTCCTGTGTGTGTGTGTGTGTGTGTGTGTGTGTGTGTGTGTGTGTGTGTGTGTGTGTGTGTGTGTGTGTGTTTGTACATGTCCATGTGCTGTTAACCCTGGAGGTGCATAAAGGCAGGTATGAGCACAAAGAGACCTGAACACACACACACACACACACACACACACACACACACACACACACACACACACAGATGGTTCATGAATAGATAGTAGGGCCATTTGAAATAAGTGTTGTCCATGTGACAAACAGAGTGACTGTCCTCTGTGGAGGAGAGGGGTAATTCTCTTTCACGCATCATTAACCCTCCTCATCTCCTCGTGTGTGTGTGTGTGT